>NW_020175468.1:5455462-5481778 GCF_003031525.2 Neophocaena asiaeorientalis asiaeorientalis
CAGAAAAAAAGGTTAGATTTGTCTCTCTCAGCATTTCTTATCAGTGGAGTTGAGTACGTTCTGAGCAGTCATTTCACGCAGCATATTGTTTTTGAAATTCAGCTGTATGGTTGCCTGTCTTAGTATTTCATTCCTTTTTACTGTTGAGTACAGCTGACCCTTGAATAACATGGGTTTGAACTGCACGGGTCCACTTATATGCAGATATTTTTCAATAAACATACAAGAATATATGTGTAGAACATCCTGTGCAAGACTTGTTTTGACTTGTTTACATAGGCATAAGGTGACTATATTTATATATTTAATATACAAATATATTTTATATATTATAAAATTAATGTGTTTTTGTACCGTTTTTATGACTTTCAAAGAATTACATTAGAGTATGCCCTCCCTCCGTCCCTCCCTCCCCCTCATAGTTGGGAAACTGTGTGTCAGGTAAGTGATTTTTTAAAAAATGTGGCAGTGTTTCCAATACTGTATTATGAATACGACTGTAATATTTGTATGCCATTAAAATTTATTGACTTGGCTACCAGGAAGCAACAGTATCAATTAGGCTAGGCTACCATAAAGCAGTCATACTGCTGCTGCTTCATTATCAGTGCATGATTTGTCATGCCTGTAAGTAAATGTGAATGTCTTTGTTCACATTATCTTTTCGTTTTTGATGTCGTGTCAGTAAAACGTCTAACATCTACAGTGTTTTGTATACTGTACCGATATAGGTACTGACAGATGGCTCATCTTGTAAACAGTGGTTTCGATAAATATAGCACAGTATTGTAAATGTATTTTCTCTTCCTTATGATTTTCTTAATATCTTCTTCTCTCTAGCTTAGTTTATTGTAAGAATGCAGTATATTAATATAATACATATAACATATAGAATATGTGTTTATCAACTGTCTGTGTTATCAGTAAGGCTTCTGGTCAATGGTAGGCTATTAGTAGTAGTTAAGTTTTTGGGGAGCCGAAACTTATACGTGGATTTTCGACTGCACAGGGGGTCCGTGCCCCTAATCCCCACGTTCAAGGGGCAACCGTATTCCCTTGTGTGGATGTATCACAGCTCTCTTATACACTCATCAGTATTTGAAAGTCTCCTCCAGTGTTTCTGATGGGTGAACAAGGTTGAGAAGTCTTGCTCTGAGCTTGGGGCTTTTAATCTATAAACCCACAATCCTATACATTTATGGTCTCCTAAATGCGATGCTGATGTCTTCAACTGCTGAGTGTGAGAAAGACAGGGATGGGTGATGGGATGAAGCCTGTGCTTCCAAAACGTAACTCTCCCAGCCATGTACCTGCCTTGTGGTTTGGGGATACCAGTGAGAAGGCTACACCCATGTCTTTGCCCCTGCTGTTCCCTGTGTCTGAGACACCCTTCCCATTTTCTCCAAGTATCCAAAGGATGCCTAGTGGTTTCTGCTCTCAGCCCACAATTCCTCCTCCCCAGAGAGCTGGTCAGAACCCTAACGAATATGGCCAAGGTACTAGCTAGTTCAGGATGTGCTGTCTGGGTCAGGGCACCCTCTGCTCTTCTCCCGGAGGCTCTGAGACCCTTCCAACTGGTCTGCCTATCCCCCCAGCTCCAGCCCATCATCCACTTGCTACCATATTCTTCCTGTTTCTTGGCTGTGACCCTGTCATTTGGGCTGTAACAGGAACTGTTACTTTCCACTCCATCCGCTCCGCCTTACCATGCTGTTCTCTGGAAGCTGATACCGGGGAGGTGGTGGTGCGGGGAATATACCCCCTCAATCTAGTTCTTCTATCCCCTCTTCCCACCCCATGAGGATGTGGACCAGGGTGCCACTGCCTTGCATAATTCCGTTGGATGTACTCCTTGTGAATGGTGCCTCCTGGTGGTAGAGGTGTGTATTTTGAATGACAGTGGTAGGATGGGTGTTTGTCCAGAGAGTGGTTAGGGGGCTGGGTCTTCTATCTCTGGGGGCTGCAGGACAGCAGGGCCCCACCCCATTTACAGCTCTTGAGAGTCACAGGTAAGCACTCGCTGTGGTTGCCTCATGGGAAGACTGGATTATCGATTAGTGTCAGCTCCCAGCTTGTCAGGCAGGGACCTTGCCCTGGGTGGAGCAGGGATGGTTTCTTCTTTTGGTAAGAAAGGACAGAGCTGGGTTCTAACAGGAGATCAACAACCCCTTGGCCTTGTGCCTGCTTCCCGGGCCATCACCTGCCCCCAGTGAGCTACATCCCCTGGCCCACTGTTGATAGTTTCTTTTTGGTGGAATCAGTTCTCCGAAGGCCTGTCGGGAAATTCCTCAGTTTAGAAGGCCTTGGACTGAAGATGCAGGATGCCTTCCATCTCTGTGGAAGGATAAGATTTTGGAAGAGAGTCCCCTGATATCCACGACGCTTTCTTCTTTAGTAATACAAACCTTGATTTTTAAATGGATACATTAGAACAGCAAAAATTACATTGTCTATGTTCCCCTACATTTTGGCCAGTAGATACAAGTATAGAAGTGTTGTGTGGGACTTCTAGGGATTGGCCTTAAAGAGAATGTTTCTAAGCCTTTCTTCCTTTGCATTACTGACTGGAATGTGGATGTCATGGCTGGAGCTCCAGCAGCCATCTTGGATCACAAGTTATATACTCAAGATGACAGAGCAATAATAAGAAAGGAGGCTGGGTCCTCTTGATTATGAAGCTGCCACATTAGCCCTGCATGCCCTACCTCCAGACTCTGTGTATGTAAAAGTTAATTAAGCTTCCAACTTGTTTATGTCATATGATTTTAGGTTTTTCTGTTACTTGCTGCCGAACCTAGTCTTGACAAAATACTCTCTCATGGAGGAGAAATTCAGGGTACATCCTGTCAAGGCAGGTGTATCTCTTGAAATTCTTTTGGGTCCACATGGCAGGAACCCAACTGGAAGTAGTTTAAGGAAAAAGGGAAATTTGTTGTAAGGGAACTCCAAGGTAGGACACCCAGAAACAGGCTCAAACCCCTGCGGGGATTTTTTTTTCTCTCTCTTTCATGTCTGCCTCTCTCCGTACCGTGGATTCATTCTTCTCTCTTCTTACAGCCCGGCTTTCTCCATGGAGGCAAGAACATAGCTGCTCATAGCCGTAAGCTCTCTTGCATTTTTGGCTGCCCACAGGGAGACAAATTCTCTCAAGCTCCCCCGGTTGTGAATCTCAAGTGGGCACAGATGCAGCCCCTCATTTCAGCAGGGCCAGTGGTGTGCTGGAGGGGTGCTGACTTGAAGGCTCAGACCACTGGGAGGGTCTGAGCTTCCCCACATCGCAGCCTCCCAAGCCATGCCCACTTCCACCTCCAGTATCTATCTTCCCACCCCGCAACCCCCATTCCTTTTTACTGATGTCCTTTGTCCTGATTGTGCCAAATGGAACAATCACGCAGCCACTAAAATCTGGGGTTGCTAGACAGATTGAACCATGGGAGGAAATGTTGGTGACATAATACGGACTGGAATAAAAGCATGTTAAAATTGCTTACTCCTGAAACTCCTGAGCTCAGCTTCTCAATAAGATTCAATGATCTGAATTGAATTAAGGGTGGAGGATGAAGCCTGCGGGTGGCATAGCCCAGAGGTTGAGGGCACAGCTTCGGAGCCAGCCTTCCTGGGTACCAGTCCTGCTTTCACCACTAGCCAGCTGTGAGCCATCGGGCAAGCTATTGTTCATTCTACCCACAGCTTCCCTATCTAAAATGGGAATAATAATAGAATCTACCTTGGAGGGTTGTTAGGAAGAAGAGTCCGAGGCCAGTGCCTGCCGGGTGCTGAGTGGCTCAGTTTGGGAACCTTCTGGGGCACAGCAATTAAAGTATCAACACTTACGCAGCCTAACACCATACACAAAAATAAACTCAAAATGGATTAGAGACCTAAATGTAAGATCGGACACTATAAGACTCTTAGAGGAAGACATAGGCAGAACACGCTCTGACGTAAATCACAGCAAGATCTTTTTGGATCCATCTCCTAGAGTAATGAAAATTAAAAACAAAAATAAATCGGACCTAATTAAGCTTAAAAGCCTTTGCACAGCAAAGGAAACCATAAACAAAATGAAAAGACAACTCACAGAATGGGAGAAAATATTTGCAAACGAATTGACTGACAAGGGATTAATCTCCAAAATATACAAACAGCTCATGCAGCTCAATATCGAGAAAACAACCCAATCAGAAAATGGGCAGAAGACCTAAATAGACATTTCTCCAAAGAAGACATACAGATGTGCTAAGAGGCACGTGAAAAGCTGCTCAACATCACTAATTATTAGAGAAATGCAAATCAAAACTACAATGAGGTGTCACCTCACACCTGTTAGAATGGGCTTCATCAGAAAATCTACAAGCAACAAATGCTGGAGAGGGTGTTGAGAAAAGGGAACCCTCTTGCACTGTTGGTGGGAATGTAAATTAGTACAACCATTATGGAGAACAGTATGAAGGTTCCTTAAAAAATTAAAAATAGAGCTACCTATGATCCAGCAATCCCACTCCTGGACTGTAAAAGACAAAAACTCTAATTCGAAAAGATACATGCACCCCAATGTTCATTGCAGCATTATTTACAATAGCCAGGACATGGAAGCAACCTATATGTCCATCAACAAAGGAATGGATAAAGAAGATGTGGTACATACATACAATGGAATAGTACTTGGCCATAAAAAAGGACGAAATAATGCCATTTGCAGCAACATGGATGGACCTAGAGATTGTCATACTGAGTGAAGTAAGTCAGAGAAAGACAAATATCATATGATATCGTTTATATGTGGAATCTAAAAAAGGTACAAATGAACTTATTTACAAAACAGAAATAGAGTCATGGATGTAAAAAACAAACTTATGGTTACCAAGGGGGAAGGGGGGAGGGATAAACTGGGAGATTGGCATTGACATATACACACTACTATATATAAAATACGTAACTAATAAGGACCTACTGTATAGCACAGGGACCTCTACTCTGTAATGATATATATGGGAAAAGAATCTTAAAAAGTGTGGATATGTGAATATGTACAACTGGTTCACTTTGCTGTACAGCAGAAACTAACACAACATTGTCAATCAACTATACTCAACGAAACAAAACACGTATGCAACATCGCATCTGTCTGCTGGGTTCGAATCCCAGTCTTTCCACTTGCTGGTTGGTGGCTGGGGCTTTGAGTAAAGCCCCTCTCTGTGTCTCCACAGAGTGCATTGTAAGGATTGAACGAGACAGGATGCGATGCAGTTGGGACAAGAGTTAATGTTTGCCAGCTGTTAATTATCAGGGTTGTTATTGTCTCCACCCCTTCCAGTGGCTGCTGGAGCCTGCTCCTAGCAGCTTCATTGAGCTGTTAAATATTCAGGAATGCCAGCTCCTTGTTCAGCCATTAGTAGCTTGAAATTGGCCATGGTGGGAATATACACACCATGGAAATTGACAAGCAGGACAAATCAGGGCTTTTACTCTTCAGAGAACTAGTTTACTAGCACACACCATTGCCCCCTGCTCCATGTTTCCTGAAAATCCTTCTCTTGCCCACCTCCTTGCTGAGACCAGAACAATCCATTCAGCTGTCTCCTGCAAGTTGTCATGTACAGACCCACTGGTCCCTCAAGCCCCATGTGGGAACTCAACGTTGTCACCTCCACTCTGCCCTGCCCCCAGCACCTCCGTGGTTACCCTCAGCCCTCCCACACCTTGCAGTCATCCCCAGCTCCTGTATCACACACCCGCATCCAGTCGGTCATCAAATCCTATTAACTCTACCTCCAGAATATCTCCCGAATCTCCCGTTGCTTTCCCTGTGCACCGCCCTCGTCCCCAGGCATCCACTGGTCAGCTTTCTGTCACTATAGGTTAGTTTACATTTTCTCATCTTTTGGGTAAATGGAACCACATACCGGGTACTCTGTTTCCACCTGGCTTTTTAAACTCAGCATAACTATTTGGAGATTTATCCATGTTATCGGGTTATCAACAGCTTATTCCTGTTCATGGCCGCTAGTAGTCCATTGTACAGATTTCCCATCATTTGTTTTATCCACTCCCCTGTTGATGGACCCCTGGGTCATTCCAGTTTCAAGAAACGAGGAATACCCTGGTCTGAGCCCTGTCCCCTGTGGTCTGGGTCATCGCAGTCTCCCTGGTCTCCCTGCCGTCTTTCCCCCACATGTAGCCACAGGGATTCCATTAAAACAGAAATCGTGTCTTTGCTCTACTCTGTCTCAAGCAGAGTAAAAGCCAAAGTCCTCCCCTCACCCACATATTCACCCCACCGCTCAATGTTAGCTTTCTGCCCTCATCTCCCACTCTCCCTGCCCCGCCGCCCCACTCATTATCCCCCGGCTGCCCCCTCTCCTAGCTGTTTGTTCCTTCACCATGCCCTGCCATGCTCCAACTCCGGGTGGACCCCTATCCTCTGCCTGGGCTGCTCCCTCCGTCTGGACGCTCCTCCCCCAGATCTGCATGCAGCTCCTCCTCTCACCTCCACTGGTTTCCTGCTTCAACATCTCCTCCTTGGAGGGCGCCCCGCCTCCCGAACTCCCAGCACGTCCAACGCTTCTCATCTCCCTTTTCTGCTTTCTTTTCTCCACAGCAGTGATCACCGACTCACCTACCCTATCATTTACTTATTTGCAATGTTCATTGGCTGCCTCCCTCCCGGCCATGTCACCTCCCCAAGGGCAGAGACTTTGCCTTGTTCACGGCTGTAGCCCCAGCACCTAGCACAGTGCCTGGCACATAGTAGCTGCTCAGTTGGTAGCTGTAAGATATGCCTACTGGCGTCCCAGTTCTTCTGAGCAGTCTGAAACCCCACCCAAATCTTCCTTGCCTTCCCCAAAGACAGTCCACTCTCTCTTCTCCTGGTGATGCCGCCTCTCCCATCACCACCCAGCTCCAGCCACCTCTCCTAAAAACGCTCCCGGGCACCTAGTTGCTCCCTCCCCTCTGTGTTCCACATTGTTTTGTTAATACTCTCATTAAAGCATATTTTCACACTGTAAAAAAGCAAACTATAAAGCTGCCTTCCCGTTGCTCTCCGGGCCACAAGGGAGGGGAAAACAGTGTTCTGGGAGTCCTTGTTGGGGGGGATTGAAGAAAGGTGGGTCTTCAATCTTTCATTAATTCGTTCATCCATCCATTCATTCACCATTCAGCCATGAAGTGTCAGCTGAGTTTCCAGTGGCAGGAGGGGGTCGGGGGTGGAGAATGGGAGGGAGAGGCATCCTGGCGGAGGGAGCTGAGGGAGGAAGTGTCACTGTCAGAGCGGGTGGAGCCTTATCCGGAGGGACAGCATCAGATGGATCTCCATGAGTTCTATCACTGCCGAAACAGAACTCGTCCTGTTCTTCTGCTTGAAACCCTTCAGTGGCTTCACCTTTGCCGCTGAATCAGAATCAGGTCCACCTGTCCCCACATGGCTCCTGAGATCCTATACGATCCTGGCACATGCACCAGACAGACTGAGCTTCTGGCATTTTCTCAAATGTGCTCTGTTCTTTCCTGCCCCTGGGCTCCATTCACGGCCATCCTTCAGGTCTCCCCTGAATGTGACTTCTACCTCGAAGCTTGGCTTCCGCCCCAGGTGGGTTGGGGCATCCGCTCTGATGCCACGTCCTCTGTTTTCATGCCTGTCCCAGCTCTCACGAGCGTGTTCTGGGTGGCAAGTTTTCTTACCATGGACCCACCAGCCTTTGAGAGTCCTGAGGGTGGGGTTAGATCTTAGCTGTCTTCATAGCCCCAGATGTGCCAGTGTGTCAGTGGGGAAGAGGGGCCAGTGTGGGCCCAAAGAAATGAGTCTGGGTGCTTAGAGGTTCACCTTTGACAAGAACACAACCACGCATACTCTCCACTCACTTTGTGCCTGTGTAGTGGGTGCTACGCTGCTTTCCCCAGAACCGCTCTTTCAGGGCTGGCACACCATCCCACCTGCCAGAGATGCCAGCTGCCGAGGCCTCCTGCTCCCTCCCTCCCTAGGAATTACCCCTCTGAAGGGAACCGCCTCGCCCAAGCTCATGCCCCTCCCAGGTGGTCAGCATCCACAGGTCAGTACAGGGATGCCAAAGCCAACCCTCGTATTAATTTCCTGGGGCTGCCGTAATGAAGTACCATCACCTGGGTGGCTTAGGCAACAGACATTTATATGCTCCTAGTTCTGGAGTCTAGAGGTCTGAAGTCAGTGTGTTGGCGGGGTTGGTTCCTTCTGAGGGCTGGGAGGGAGAAGCAGTTCTAGGCACCTCTCCCAGCGTCTGGTAGCCTCAGGAGTTCCCTGCCCCGTAGATGGCGATCTCCCTGTGTTTTCACTTCATCTTCCCTCTTTGGGTGTCTGTCTCTGTGTCTAAATTTCCCCTTTTATAAGGACACAGTCCTATTGGATGAGGGCCCACCCTAATGACCTCATCTTAGCTTGATGAACGCAAGGACCCTATTTCCAAATAAGGTCACATTCACAGGTCCTGGGAATCTGGAACTTCAACTTCTTTGTGGGAACACAAGTCAACCCACAATAACCTTTTCGTCTCACTTTGGGCCAGCCCAATCTCAGAGCTCCCTGTGGGGTCTCAGAGTGGACCGAGGCCTCACCTTCCGTCTGTCAGTAGATCAGCTTATCTGTCCACCTAGCCCTGCCTCCTCAGCACCTCACAAGGCTGGATCTGAGAATGCAGGCAAACCTCTCGCATGCAACTTCCTGTCCGGGGACCCCGGGGCAAACACAGGGACACAGAAACTTCCTGAGTCAGCTTTGCTCTCAGTGAAGGCTGATGATGGATTCTGAAGGGGCCACACATTGTGACCGCCTCCTGTGAGGCAGGCCTGTGTCATGTCCTGCTTCTGAAGCAGGACGGTGAAGGCCTCGTGCTGGATGGCCAGGGTTCAACTTTCAGTCCTGCCACTTGTTGGCTGTGTGATCGTGTAAAGTTACTAATACCTTCTTCCTAGGGTTAATGTGAGGGTTGAGTTAATCCAATAAAGCTCTAAGCCCGGCACACAGTACGCACTCAATACACGTTCACTTGCATTGTCCAGGTTTAGGTTGAGCTGGTCTACAGGCAACACCTCCACACACCCAAAGGAGGCAGGCTTCTGGGTCCCGCACTTCCACTTCTAAGTCTCTGGTGACTTCTCCGAATGACCAGCTCACCTTAAATTCAACCCCTCTGCAATGTATTTGCATCTGTCAGAGTGCTGTAAAATTTCACGTTACATTTAATGGGCAGTGAAAGCTAAATTTCAATTTTGTTTTAGAAAGGAAATGTGCTTAGGGGAGTTGCTTCATAAGTCCACAAAGGTCGATAAACTAGAGGTACAGGTGTGTGTGAAATAACCCAGTCCTTTGCAAGAGGCTGCAAATTTGAAAAGAGTTTACTGTAAATACAGAATTAAATCCAAGTGCCCTTCACATTGTTTTTTTTTCACATTGTTTTTTAATTATAACTTTCCATTTTGAAATAGTTTGACTCAAAAGAATTTGCAGAAATAGGAGCGAGAGTTCCTGTACACACCCTTCACTTACTGTGGTGTTCTTACTCACAGCACTAATACCAAATGTGTGGTTTGCTTTTCTTATAGTGTCTCTGATTCTCTAACACCAACCAGTGTGTCCTGCAGTTCAGTTTGACACTAGCTGCCCAGAGTCAGTGTCAGACTCCACAGGTTAAGGGCTCAGTCCCACAAGGCGGCCCTCACTTCAGAGGCCAGTAGCGATCATTGGGTCCCCAAGATACCGGAACTTCTGTCGGACTTGGCTACAGAGTTGGGGGTTTCTACAACCCCCCTCCCTTTCAGGTTCAGTCATTTGCCAGAACAGCTTACAAAACTCGGGGAGCCACTTAACTTGCATTTTGTGCTTTATTTTTTTTTTTTTGGTGACGCCGCATGGCATGCAGGATCTTAGTTCCCCGACTAGGGATTGAACTCGCGCCCCCTGCAGTGGAAGCTCAGAGGCTTAACCTGGACAGCCAGGGAAGTCCCTCTGGCTTATTATAAAGGATGCAACTCAGGAACAGCCAAATAGATGCACAAGGCTTGGTATGGGTGTGTGTGTGTGTTTGTAGAACTTCCACACCCTCTCTGGGATCACCACCTTCCTAGAACCTTGATGTCTTCCCCAACCCGGAAGCACTCTGAACCCTGCTGTTTTTGGTTTTTATGGACATTTCATTACACAGGCATGATTGATTACATCATTGGCCCTTGGTGATTAATTCAGCCTCCAGTCCCTCTCTCCTCCCCAGTGGTCCAGGGTGGTATGAGGCTGAAAGTTCCAATCCTCTAATCACGCCTTGGCCTTTCTGGTGACCAACCCCAATCCTGAAGCTATCTAGGGGCTCCCGGTGACCATCCACCTCAGCATACACAAGACACTCTCACTTTGGAGATTCCAAGGGTTTTAGGAGCTGTGTGTCAGGAACTTGGGTCAAAGACCAAATGTTTAGGTTGTTTTTTTTTTTTTTTTGCGGTACGCGGGCCTCTCACTGTTGCGGCGTCTCCCGTTGCGGAGCACAGGCTCCGGGCGCGCAGGCCCAGCGGCCATGACTCACGGGCCCAGCCGCTCCGCGGCATGTGGGATCTTCCCGGACCGGGGCACGAACCCGTGTCCCCCGCATCGGCAGGCGGACTCTCCACCGCTGCGCTACCAGGGAAGCCCTAATGTTTAGTTTTTATCGTATCACACCCAGCCTTCCACCGATGCTCTTATTTTGTATAACAATAGCACCTTGTCAAAAGTCAGGAAATGGATGTTGAGACAGTGCTATTAATTCAGTATCACATTGTTTTTTGAAAAAGCCTTTAAAGTACTTAGGAAAACAAAAACGAAAGAATGAAAAACCCCTTTCAGGAGGGGGCGAATTGTAGGTAAACTATGCAAGATTCTGGCTGGATCTCAAGGAAACCATCTGCTGGGTGCCAGTTTTAGGTAAATTCCCCGACAGCTGCAGGCTGCTAGACCCAAGCGTAAAGCACCAGATGGATGCAGTGCTCTATAGTGAACTGCTAGATTCCTGGGCCCAGCCAGTCTGTCTGCCGTGTAGCAGTTTGATACGATTTCAGATCCATTGGTTTATGACAAAAATGAAGTTGTTTTTTAAGAGTGAAGTTGTTTTCAGGAATGAAGTTATGGTTTTGATGTAAAAGTGAAATCGTGTATCAGGATGTCATCATCTACATCTGTGGTTGCTATTAAGCCCTCAGTAGCTCAGCTGCTCGAGGACCCCGCTGGGGGGCTTGTCAGTGAGGACCATATAGGAGTGTCCAGTCTGGGCAAAGTTACCCTTTGCTGATCTAAATAGCTCTCTGTGGAATCTTAAAATAAAAGAGGGCACAAATGAACTTAATTTACAAAATGGAAGTCGAGTCACGGATGTAGAAAACAAACTTATGGTTACCAGGGGATGGGGGGGGAGGGATAAATTGGGAGATTGGGATTGACATATACACACTACTATATATAAAATAGATAACTAATAAGAACCTGCTGTATAGCACAGGGAATTCTACTCAATACTCTGTAATGGCCTTTATGGGCAAAGAATCAAGAAAAAGAAAAAAGTGTGGTTATATGTATATGTATAACTGATTCACTTTGCTGTACACCTGAAACTAACACAACATTGTAAATCAACTATATTCCAATAAAAATTTTTTAAAAAGAAAGAAAGAAATAGCTCTCTGAAGACCTTGGGGCATTAGCTCCTGCCATGGTAAAGGCAACTCTTTTCTCCACAGGGGCAAAAAGCCATCAGCAGCCTGGAGGAAGATGGTCCTGCCTGCCAACGCCTCCTTTGTTCCCTAGCAACGTGCTCTAGGAGTGAGGGACTTCCATTTTCACCGGTGGGTAGCTGGACCTCAGCTCGTGGTTAAGTTGCCTCTCCCGAGAACCAACATGTATAAAGGTACAGCTCAACTAAATTTGGACTTTATTTCTTTCATCTCCCCTTGCCTGAAACAAATCATCTATCATTGATTTGGGGAAGGTTCTTTCTTTACTGGCTTCTTACGAGACGTTATCCTATATGCTACTGCCTCGTGAAATTATTATAATTCCCACAGTGAGCCTGTGTTAGATAAAATATTGGTAAAGACCATCTCAGGCTCGAAGCACAATTTGCCCCAAACAAAAACACCATCCCACCCTCACTCGCTTCTGAGAAAGAAAACATTTTGTCCCCAAACTGAGACCGAAGCCCACTGTGTGTTCCGTATCTCTGCCCACTAGAGAAATGTAGAGATCACTGCTAGCGGAGCCCCTTTGCCTGACAGACCCCCCACCTGACCCTGCTGGAATCAACTCCATTGCCTCAGGTTGATTGGTTTGTTTCTCAGAAGTTGCTTATTATTTCTGATGAATGTCTCCTGCCTCAAGATGTCCTCCCAAATCTAACACTACCACTGCCGAGAACATGGCGCTTTGACATCCTCGGGAAATAAACAAGACTGTGCTGGGCTGCCCCGCTGGCCGCCAGGCTCACGCTATCTGCTGGCTGGCCCCGTTGGCGAGAACTCGACTTTGACACACGCTCAAGACTCATTTAAGAAATGTACGCCTAGCACCTTCCACTTGGATGGATTAGAAGCCTTGGGGTGGGGGAGGGAGGGGATTCTGAGTGCCCCCACTACAGTCTAGGAAGTATTAGACCCCAGGCTCTGGAGCCACATAGGTGTGGTTTGCTGCTGATTCAATCATGACTCAGAGCAAGTGACTGATAACTGCTGAGCCTCAGTTTCCTCATCTGTGAAATGGGTGTTGAATAGGACTTGTCTGTGAATCTGTAAAATTGCTTTTGTTAATTAACTTCCAAGGACAAAAGGCGGAGACACATCATTCTCTAAAATCAGTTGTCAGAGACTTGAGTATTTGAAATCAAATTAATGAGAATGGGATGTCCCATGCTTGCCTGGGGGATCTAAACAGCTCTGATCTGGAGACACAGCTTCCTTTCCCAACCCAGGTTCAGAGCTTCAGATAAGGGATTTCGAGACTCAGTATTACATGTTTAGCCTAATTTAGTAGCTTCCAAGGCAACGGGGCCCTGAGTTCTCTTCACAGCCCGGGTCTTATTAACCCTCTTGCTCACAGGCCTGCTTTTCTCTGTGTCAGTCGACACCCTGTCAGGAATTCCCTGGTGGTCCAGTGGTTAGGACTCTGTGCTTTCACTGCTGAGGGCGTGCGTTCAATCTCTGGTCGGGGAACTAACATCCCACAAGACTGGGGCGAGGCAAAACAAACCCAAAAAGCCCCGTGTCATTTAAATTTCACCTACACACTACCCCTTCCCCACATCTCATATAACACTGGGTCTCCTGTTTGGGGAGACAGCCCATGGGGATTCGAACTCCTTTGCTGCAGTGTGAATACTTCTGAGTTGTCAAACTGCAGGAAATGTTCCCAGTGTCTTTATAAGATAAATTTTTTTTAAGGATTTATTTATTTATTTTATTTTAATTTTGGCTGCGTCGGGTCTTGGTTGCGGTGCGCGGGGTCTTCGTTGTGGTGCGTGGGCTTCTCTAGGTGTGGCGCGTGGGCTCTAGCTGAGGCGTGTGAGCTCAGTAGTTGTGGCATGCGGGCTTCCTTGCCCCGAGGCATGGGGGGGTCTTAGTTTCCCGACCGGGGATGGAAGCCTCGTCCTCTGCATTGGAAGGCTGATGGTTTACCACCAGAACAACAGGGAAGTCCCTCAGATAAATTTGATCATGCCTTATATTTTGCTGTGAGGGCTGAAAGAGCTAACGCGGAGAAAGTGTGTAGCAGATTTCTGGGCTCGTGGATTGTTTTAACTGCATTTAAAAGTGTTCTGTACTATGATGCACCTGAGGCCTTGCTGACCCTGGACGGCTACAGGGTTGGCTGATTCCTAGAGATAGCAAATGACTTGCCTGCCAGCGGGCCTTTCACATGAAAAATAACCGAGCCGGAGCTCACTACCCCAGCTACTTTCTTTTTCTGGGACTTTCCAGTTTTGGGCCACTATCTCCCTGTCCTAATTACCCGAGGGCCAGGCATCAGTTGACTAGGGACAGCCCCTTACGCCCCAGAGCCCACTGAAATGATTCAAACTAGCCAATTTTAAACGTGCTTAACCCTGCTCCCCCGCGCCCCCCCCCGCCACCGTTCCTTCCTGTAAAAACCACAATAAAGGCTCTTGCCCACTTACCCCCCTCCCCACCCAGGCCTGAGACCAACCTCACTGTTCTCTCATGGGACCCTTCATGCTTGGATCATCCCCCGCATCTTGGGACCTGTGAGTCATAAACTATCTTTCTAGTGGCAGTCGTCTCCCGACCCCTTGACCTCACCATGGCTGAATAAAATTAACATCTACATTTTAAAACGTCCCACCTGTGCTCACAAACCCATCGGTCAGCCCAGGCTCCATCTGGGTGAGCTCCGATTTTCCCTCCGGCCCAGGATCTGCTTGTTCACATCTGCTCCCCGATGCCCCGCATTGACAAAGCCAGCATCCGAGCTGAAGTGCGTCCTCTGGTCGCTTGCAGAGGGAAGCCGGGGGAGCAGCTAGATTCCTGTGGGAGGAAGAGGAAGGCCGGGAACTCTTGCTGGGCCTTGCAGAGCTGCCTGAGCCCAGAGTCTCCCAGGCGCCCCCTGGAGCCAGCTGTAGGTACCTGCTTCCACCCTTTCCCGGAGGAGGTTCATGCCCGGGGTGAACTTCAGGGCTGGGAAATCTCTCCAAATTGAGTGGCAACTGTTGTGCCTATCTGCATTTTCAGCTCGGAGAGAGGCCTGGAGAGCTTTCTGCTGATTTTCCTAGGAAACTTTAACCCTCCCCAGAAGATGAACAATCTCCTTTCAAACCTGCCCCAATGATGTGGTGTGCCTTTGGGGAGGAGGGTGGAGGTGGTGAGTTGGAGTGAGACTCAAGGGCAGCCTCTGTCCCTGGCAGGCTCTAGCTCATGCTTACGTGGGTGTTAGCTTTGTGAGAACTTGAGCTGTCTCTTTAGGCCCTGCATATTTGTCCTTTAAACGCACGAGAAAAAGTTTGGAGTGTGTTAAAACGGATGTGGCAAAACATTAACGATTTGTGAGATCTACGTAAAGAGATATAGATGTTCATTGTACTGCTCTCACCTGTGAGTAGGCTTGACATTTTTCCTCAGTAAACGTTGGGTAGAATCACAAAGAAACAAACACATACTACACTAAAACTCAAACCAAAAAGCTTTCCCAAAGAAACAGGCAGGAGTCAGACCACCTTCTACACCCTTGTGTGTGTGTGTCTGTCTTGTTTCAGGGTTCATTCACAAACGTTTCCAGCCTTCCCTTTCAGGAGATCATTACAGCTGCCCCCTTCCCCAATCATCACCACCTGCAATCCCCCCAAAAGTCTTCCCAGCCCTGCCCGGGCTTGGAGCTTCCATATTTTCTAAGGCAGAAAACACCAATCTTAGACTGGGATCTCAGTCCAAGCCTCAGCTCTGCCACTTTCTAGGTGTATTCATTATCAATTGCTGTGTAAACAAATTATCCCCAAATGTAGTGGCTTAAATAAGAAGGAATTGTCTCACTGCTTGTAGGAGTGGCATGGCTGATTGCACCTGCCTGAGGGGTCCCAAGCTAGGACCACTCCACGGAGCCCTTCCTGCATTCCTGACCCGTAGAAGTTGGGAGAGAGAATAGCATGGTTGTTTCAAGGTGCTTGATGTTGGGGGACTTTGTTTTGCAGCAATAGTAACTGGGGCACTAACCCAGGACACCTTAAAACAGGAAGGAGCATATCCTAGGACACAGCATAGGTTGTGAGAGGGCTCAGCCAGGTCTCAGAAGAGAAAGGAAGCAGAAGTGGACAGCCTCACAGCCTCATCCAAGCCCCACACTACCTCACCTCTATGTGTCTCTGTCCATCTTTCTTCTCCTCTCCTGCAACTCTGCTTCCCCTGCCTCTCAGTGCCCAGCATGGAGAAAGGAGGCTGCCTCCCGCTCCTGTTTTCACGTCCTTTAAGAGGCTGAGCCAGGATCTCTTGGTCTTGGTCCCAGATTCCCTGGGAAAGAGACTCTTGTCAGCCAGCAAAAGTCTGGTGTCCAGACTGGGATTCTGAAGTTGCATGAGATGTGCTCGCCCCTGCCCCAAGGGACGCTGGTATCTGGCCGCCCCCCTCCCCTACCGCCAGGCTGGGCATGTGGTCCAAGGCTGGAGGTAGGGGCACCGGGTGAGTTCAGGGTCCCCAGAAGCAGCCCCGGTGACCAGGATTCAAGGATGTGTAGTTCGGTTGGTTGCACGACCCCAGGAAGCACCCGTAACGGGTGGGGAAGTGGGAGGAGAAGGAGGCAACCCTGGGGGTACTGATGAGCAGGTTACTGCTGGGGACTTCTGAGAATCACTGTACAGCATCCCCTCAGAGTTCCCCTCCTCGGGGCAGGGCAGTTGTTATGGACCAAATCTTGTCCCCTGCCCCTGAAATTCATAGGTTGAAGTCCTTAACCCCCATGTGACTGTATTTGGAGATGGGGCCTCTTTAAACGTTCTTCTTTCCCCCTTTGTAATGAATAACTAACTAGTGGGGAGGTACTTTGAGACTATGTAAATATCATGTTCCTTATCATACATTTACTTTGGGAATGAATTAATTTATATAAATCAGTATTTATATGTCAGTATGGACATGTGGCTTCCTATTCATTGCATTATAATGTTATTGTGTATCGTGGGTTGAGTTGTGTCCCCCTCAAAATTCAAAATCTATTGAAGTCCTAACTCCCTAGGGCCTCAGAATGTGACCTTATTTGGAAATAGGGTCATCGCAGATGTAATTATTTAAGATGAGGTCATACTGAAGTAGGGTGGGTCCCTACTCCAAAATGATTGGTGTCCTTATTAAAAGGGGAGATTTAGTCACAGATTCATGGGGAGACTGCCATGTGAAAATGAAAGTGGAGATCGGGGTGATGCTTCTACAAGCCAAGGAAAGCGAAGTTTGCTTGCAGACCACCAGCAGCTGAGAGAGAGGCAGGGGGACAGACGACGCTCCCTCACAGACCTCAGAAGGAACCAACTCTGCCGACACCTTGATCTTGGGCTCCAGGACTGTGAGACAATCAATTTCTGTTGTTTGAGCCACTCTGTGGCACTTGGTTACCTCAACCATAGAAAACAAACACGTTATCATTATTTATTTTGATGCCCCAATTATCCCTTTTTTGGCCATCAGATGTCAGGTGGCTTCTGTATCCTGTCAACATGGCCCCATCCTTCCTTGTGCATGTCTTTACTTTCTGACACAACAAGATGTGCCAGGCTCACCTTGAACTTTTGCTGCCCTGTCCTCAGAATGAGCCCTATCTTCAAAGAGCCCTGCTTCCTGTTAGTGGTTAATGGTACTTAGAAGCCAAAATCTGCGTGCTCGGTACCATTTCGTGCACACACACATTTATGTCTGCCTGTATCTCTGACTACCTGGGGAAAACCTCAGGTACACACTGATGCCTTCAATTCCAACCCACTGCCACAGTGCCATGCTAGCTTTCTCCCTTCCTGTTTTTGGGCCTCCCCCCTCTGACACTGAGATGACCAGCTCCTGTTATCGTGAATTCATTTGCTTACTTGATGGGCCCTCTTAGTGTTATGTGTAACCTTCTCCCATGCCTGCTCCCTGCCCCCACGTGTAGATGTCCGCTTCACCCTGGTCAGGCTCTGACTCCCTGCTCTGGGCCAGACAGCTCCCCCTCAACCCCTGCCTACTGGGTGCCCCACCTAATGGTTTTTGTCCCAGAGTCTTCAGGGAGGGGCAGGGAATCACCATGGTGGAACCACCACGTCTCCCAAGTGGAGGTGTCAGGATTCCGGGGGGCACAAGCCGACCTCATATCTGTTTTTTTCCTTCCCTGTCCGTGTAGATTGCTATGTGGGCCAATTCTCCCATGCCCTTTGGACACAACTGCATCAGGAAGGACGCATATGTTTCAGATCCTCTTCAGTTATAAGAGATCCTGAAGCCACTTTTTGTCCCAAGAGCTGTCTCAGTTCAGTAATAAAAATATGCAGCACCATTTCATCATGAAAACTCAGAATGTTACAGAGATTCTTGCTTCCTCCAGTGAAGGCGGCTTCAGGCTGGGAAGCTGAGGGCAGAACAAAGAGCGTGGGAAATTCTCCTCTATTTTCTCTGCTTGGGATTCTGACCCCCTCCTTCCTCACCCTCTCCCTCTTTTGGGCTGAGCCATGGAGGCTCCTGGAAAGCTCTCCACGGGTGGGCCCAGGTGGGGCAGACACTGGCACTGCTGTTCTCCCCTCAGCGGTGGCTTTTGTGGGTTGGAGCTGAACCCTGGCATCCAGCACCGGAATCCGTGTGGCTTCCTCTGCACGGTAATCACAGTGATGAGCAGTGTGCCAGGTACCCTTCCGAGCACTTTACAAGTGTGTCTCAGGCTGGGTTCTCTGGCAAGCAGACACCAAGACTGCGTTAGTGGTACAAGAGGTTTGCTAGAAAGGCACACCTGTGACAGGAGAGGAGAGGGGGACACAGACTGTGTGCCGACCTGACAGTACCAGCCACCCAGGGAGGAGCTCTGGAGCCATGACGGCCCCTTGGAGAGGTCCTGCACTGGGCAGAAATGTCTAGGCTCCAGTGGCCCCACCAACTTCAATCACTGAGGGGGCCATTCCCCAAATAGCATAAATGCAGTTCAAAGCTGAGGTAGAGCCTCCACATGAAGACTTGGGCATATGTGTCCAGAGCACTATCTGTACGTTCATGCATTATTCATAACAGCCCCAACTGGAAATAATCCAAATGTCCATCACCCGAAGAACAGAGAAACCAATTGCGGACCATCCATACAGTGGAAGACCACTTGGCAATAAAACAGAATGAGCTCTATTTTAAAAAAAACTTATTTTATTGAAGTATAGTTGATTTACAATGTTGTGTTAATTTCTGCTATAGAGCAAAGTGATTCAGTTATATATATATATTCTTTTCCATTATGGTTTATTATAGGCTACTGAATATAGTCCCCTGTGCTATACAGTAGGACCTTGTTGTTTATCCATTCTATATATAATAGTTTGCATCTGCTAACCTCAAACTCCGAATTCTTCCCTCCCGCACCACCCCCCCGCCCTTGGCAACCTCAAGTCTGTTCTCTATGTCTGTGAGTCTGTTTCTGTTTCATAAATAAGTTCATTTGTGTCATATTTTACATTCCACATGTAAGTGATATCATATGACATTTATCTTTGTCTGGCTTACTTCACCTAGTATGATAATCTCTAGATCCAGCCATGTTACTGCAAATGGCATTATTTCATTCTTTTTTTTTTATGGCTGAGTAATATCCCATTGTATATATGTACCACATCTTCTTTATCCATTCGTCTGTCAATGGACATTTAGGTTGCTTCCACATCTTGGCTATAGTGCTGCTATGAACATATGGGTGCATGTATCTTTTCGAATTAGAGTTTTGTCTGGTTATATGCCCAGGAGTGGGATTGCTGGATCATATGGCAACTGTAACTTCAGTGTTTTGAGGAACTTCCGTACTGTTTTCCATAGTGGCTGCACCAATTTACATAAAACGGAATGAGCTCTTGATCCACACAACTTGGATGCGTCTCAGATGCGTGATGCTGAGCAAAAGACGTTGGACACGAAAGACCACATGACATCTGATTCCATTTCCATGAACTGTCTAGAGAAGAGGCCTCGGAATGTCCAAGACTGGCACCAGCAGGCTTCGGGGAGAAGTGGTGTCTGGGACTTAAAACCAGGGAGTCGTGCCCCCCCTGGTGGCTGACTTTCTGAGACAAAGTCGGGGTCCGCTGCAGCCATTTTCTTCCCTTGGTGGAGAGAGCTTGTCAGTGAGAGGAATTTTTTTTTTTAATTCTTTATTTTTTGTTGGCTGCGTTGGGTCTTTGTTGCTGCGCGTAGGCTTTCTCTAGTTGCGGCAAGCGGGGGCTACTCGTCGTTGTGGTGCGTGGGCTTCTCGTTGCGGGGGCTTCTCTTGTTGCGGAGCATGGGCTCTAGGTGCACAGGCCTCAGTAGTTGTGGCTCGCAGGCTCAGTAGTTGTGGCTTGTGGGCTCTAGAGTGCAGGCTCAGTAGTTGTGGCTCACGGGCTTAGTTGCTCCGCAGAATGTGGGATCTTCCCGGACCAAGGCTCAAACCCATGTCCCCTGCATTGGCAGGTGGATTCTTAACCACTGAGCCACCAGGGAAGTCCCCAAGAGGATAATTAATATTAAGAATAATAATGCACATTATATGTAACGTATATAATTATATGTTATAGTCACACATAATATATACACATATATGATAACAAACCCAAAGCCACGCTGTGGGCCAGGCAGTATTCCCACAGGAAGGAAAGTTAATATTTTCCCTCTTGTGCATGAGAACAAGATGAGGGTACTGAGGATCAGAGGGCTCACGCAACTGGAGATCACACAGCTTGTGGGGCATGAAGTGGGATTTGAACCTGGTCCGTCTGAGTTCAGGGAAATGGAGAGAAGCTGCTCTGAGGGTGTGGGGGGCCCTGGATGCTCAGGTGCATGAGACCCAGCCCCATCCTGTCTTTGATTTGGAGGCAACCTTTGACCTCTTGATAAAAAAACCTCTTCACACTTGAATGATTTCACGTTGGGATTTCCTGCCCTTTGAGGCCAGCAGTGTGTTGGCAGTGCATGGGCCTCCTCAGGGGCCCCAAACCCTGATTTGCTTTGAGTGCCCTTCTTGGGGGTGGTTTGCTGCATTGAATATGGTGTCCATCTAGTGGGGCAGTTTCCTGCCGAGCCTCTTGGGAGTGGTTTTCCTCCCTCTTGTGTGGCCTCCTTTGTCCACTGCCCATTGATACCTAGCTCATGTCTCATAACAAGGGGATGAGGTGGGGGTGACCCACGACACAAAACCTCAAGCAGAAGGCTCAGGCAGCCTCGGCAGGCACTAAGAGCTAGAGGGCTGTGCCTTTAGCACTTCTCTTCCACAGCCTCAGGACTGTCACTCAACCACGCTTGGGTCTGCTCGCCGGCTTGCCGTAAAGCCAATCTCCTGACACTGGGTTGTGGTGAAGGAAAGTGCAGTGTTTATTGCAGGGCACCAAGCAAGGAGTATGGGCATCTAATGCTCAAAAGACCCAAACCCTCCAGTGGCTTTCAGGGAAAGGTTGTAAAGACAGGGTGAGGGAGAGTGTTGCGGGGTGCGTGGTCAGCTTGTGGACGTTTTTCTGCCTGGTTGGTGGTGAGGTAATTGGGAGTCAGCATCATCAACCTTCTGGTTCCAACTAGTTTGGAATCTCTGTGCTTGTGGTCAGCATACAGTTAGCTTCTTCGAGGATATGGCTCAGGATATTATCTATAGTCCTTGAGGAGGAACTAACGGTCCTTGACTTTGTTTAACGGCTAAACTATTGTTGTTTTGTCTTGTTTGTTTTCCTTTGTTTCTGCATTTTTCTCACTTCTCTGACTTGAAAGTTGGGGAAGGCCTAGGAGGCTAAAGCGTTTCTATAAACAAGAGTCAGACGGAAGACTTCTGGGGGGGTGTCTGTCCTGGGAAGGCCCCATAGGGTCCTGCTTGGTGAAAACCCCCCTTTCTTTGATACTCCTCAATCTTGATGGGGAGAAGTTTCAGGACAAGAAAGGGAATAAAGCTGTGGACAGACAGGTTAATTATAAACTGGACAGAGGGACTCGGTTTTAGGGGGACTCGGTTTCAGGATCATTCACACAGCTTGCATGAATTCTTATCCAATTTAGCTGGGTATAATATTAAAAACAATGGGGGTTTAATGTGTTTATCACTTAATTAAATGTAAAATTGAAGATGCAAGGTATATCTAATATATCTCCATACAGCTTTCAATAGTGTAAATTGAACACTCAAAAAACACAGGCTAATGTTATGAATTTAAAAAGCAAGGGAAGGCTTAGCTCATAAGGAAAATGACATTGCAGATGTGAGGTATTCTTTTAAAATCCTTTTAAAATACTATTTTTAAAGAGGATTTAAAGTTGATTTATATGTATCTTTGATGGGAAGCCTTCTCTAACGATTCAACTCATTCTTAGAGTGAAATGTGATCTAATCACCCACAATCTTATACACCTGTATATGCTGTAATGTTTTACTCTGAGACTCATGGAATCATTTTTACATAATTTTAAATATGCTGCCATCCTTTGAATAAAAACGCGAACTACAAACTTTGATATAGGAAATTTTGAAGATCATAGTGTATTTAACAAGGTATAGTTTGAATATAATTTCAAGTTTTTCCTTTACATACTTATGATCATAAAAACTGTCTCAAGATGTGGTATATTATTAAAAATGCAATATTAAAAAAAAACAACAGTTACAGCAGATGCTCTCAGAGCCTTGCCCATATCCCTCATATGTTTCGTGGCACTCTAGTGGACTTCCAGTGTGCATCTTGGTACCTGTGAGCTATTTTCTGGAACCACAGCATGGGCCAGACTGGGAGTGCCAGGAAGTTAACACCCCGGGGGAGCAGCCCTCGGGTGATAACTGAGGGAAACTGGAGCAAAAACAGCGCCCTCGCCCCTCAGGTGTGCACTCTGTCCCACTTCCCAGACTCTCCCTGTTGGCTTGATCTCTGGTTACCTGAAGTGGCAGCTGGCTTAGTGGCCACCCTTTATTATTTAATTTCCCTTCCCTGTATCACCTCCCACCACTGTTCACTGCACTTCCCAGACTAACTAGGAAGTTTCAGGGTCATGTTCCGGGAGATTCTAGACTAAGACAATAGCTAATACTTTTGAGCCCTTTTTGGTGCCAGGTCTGGTTCCAATCACTTATGATTTCACTTAATCTTCACCGCAACCTCAGAGGTGGGTACTGTTGTTACCCCCATTTTAAGGATGAGGAAACTGAGGCACAGGGAGGAGACATCTATCCAACTGTGGTCAGCTGAGTAATGGTCCCCTAAAGATGTCCACGTCTTAGTCTCTTGAACCTGTGAATATGTTACTTCCCATGGCAAAAGGGACTTTGCAGATGTAATTAGGCTAATGAGATGGAGAGATCATCCTGGCTTAGGTAGATGGACCCAGTGTAATCACAAGAGTCCTCATAAGAGGGAAGCAGAGGGTCTGAGTCCGAGAAGGAGGCGTGATGGTGGAAGCAGAGGTCGGAGTGATGCGGGGAAGGAGCCACGAGCTAATCCAAGGAGTGCAGATGGCCTCTAGAATAGGGGAGAGGGAAGGAAATGGGTTCCGCCCTAGCACCCAAAGGAATGCGGCACTGCCAAGCCATCGTAAATGTCTGACTTCCTGAACGGTGAAATAATACATTGATGTTTTCTTAAGCCGCCGTGCTTGTGGAGTTTGTTATAGCAGCCACGGGAAGCTAATCTACCAAGAGAACTAGACGGAAGCTCCATGGCCTTTTATGACCTCACCAGGAAAGTCAGGCAGCATCACTTCTGTCTTACACTCTTGGTTGAAAGAGTCCCAAGCTGGCCCAGATTCCAGGGGAGGGGTTGTGGTCCCCACCTTTTCGTGAGAGGAGTGACAAAGAATTAGCAGCCATTTTAATATCTTAACAACCTCACGATAAACGTATATTGGGACTTCCCCGGTGGCGCAGTGGTTAAGAACCCGCCTGCCAATGCAGGGGACACTGGTTCGAGCCCTGGTCGGGGAAGATCCCACATGCCGTGGAGCAACTAAGCCCGTGCGCCACAGCTACTGAGCCTGCGCTCTAGAGCCTGCGGGCCACAACTACTGAAGCCTGCACGCCTAGAGCCCATGCTCCACAACAAAGAGAAGCCACCGCAATGAGAAACCCACGCACTGCAACGAAGAGCAGCCCACTGCTCGCCGCAGCTAGAGAAAGACCTGACGCAGCCAAAAAGAAGAAAAAAAGAAAAAGTATATAGTAACCTCTATTTATCAGATGAGGAAATGGTGGCTCAGAGAGGTCTAGTAACTTGCCCAAGATCACTCAGCTGGAAAGCGGTGAGTCAGAATTCGAACCCAGAGCCCATACTTGGAAGCATTTCCAATTTGCTTCCTAAATCAATATGTTCAGAGCCCTTTGCTTCCGGAAGCCAGGCTGTTGACACCTCTCACTTCCTTTTTTTAAAATTTATTTTATTGAAGTGTAGTCGATTTACAATGTTGTAGTAATTTCTGCTGTAGAGCAAAGTGATTCAGTTATACACACACACACATATATATATTCTTTTTCATGTTCTTTTCCATTATGGTTTGTCACAGGGTATTGAATAGAGTTCCCTGTGCTGTACAGTAGGACCTTGTTGTTTATCCATTCTATATACAATAGTTTGCATCTGATAACCCCAAACTCCCAGTCCGTTCCTCTCCTCTCTCGCTTCCTTTATTCCTTCCCTCCTGAGTGGATCTGGCCAGATGCTGATCACACATGACTCTGATGTCAGTTCAGACAGACGAACCTCAATTCCACGTGTTTTTTAGGAAAACTAACACTTAAGAGAGCTAACGGCATACAATAAAGAGAAGATGAATCACTATTCCGGACAGCAGAATAACTGGAGCAGACAGAACAAGAAGTGAAAATAAACTTGATATCCTCTGGTAGATGAAAGAGTACTGGAAGTGAGAAGCCAGGGGAGCACATTGTAAAGACGACGCAACCAGAGGCATTCGTTGTGAAAAGTAAAACAGCTGAAATGAAAAGCTCAATACGTAGGTGTCATAGAATGCAGGCAGCTAAAGATGAATAAGAGAGCTGAGATGTCAGGTCAGAGAACCTTCCATGAGGACTTCTGTGGTCTGGAAGCAGCAGTGAAGAGAAAAAGGGCCACCCACCTGCCTCTAATCTCGTTGGCAAAGGGCTGTGGGAGAGAAGAAAATAACCACCCCTAGAGAAGGCTACAGGGAAGAGATGTTTCCCTTGCAGGTTTCCTTTGGAGCAAAGAGAAGGCAGAAGAGGTTGCCTTCTGTGATCTGGTTGGTACAGAACCTGACTTTCTGGGAGCTCAGTGGAAAGGTTTCAGGAGTTGTGGTGAGAGGTGGGAAAGTCGGGGATGGAAAGTAGAACTTGCTGAGCCATAAGGGGATTAAAGTGTAGAAGATGAAGGGCGATCTAGGCTTCTGGAACCCCTTGTGGTGACTACCAGAAAATGGGATGAAGGTCAGAGTTAGTTCCGGTGGATGCAAAGTTGTGGAGAGAGGTGACTGCCAAGGCTGTGGGTGCTGGAGACAGGGAGGGGTGAGAGTCTGTAGCTTAAGGCCTGACAGTTGGGTTCTCTCTTTTTTGTAATGCAAGTGCCTGATTTAAGCTTTGATTGTTGAGGCATCCACTTCAAAGTTGGCTATCTGGACTAAAAACGTTACCAGCCACAGAACTATTGGGTTGGCCAGAACGTTTTTAGCCAACCCAATAGATAAAGCGCCCAGACTACTTCCACACCCCACCACTCTCACCCCACCCCCTGCCCCAGGCTCCTTTGTTTTAGAGATCTTGGTTGGTTTCCATAGCTGACCATTCGGTCCACTTATTTTTTCTCTTCCCATGCTTTAAATTCCCACTTTTGTGCTCCAAATTCACCAATAAAGAGTGAACCCATGAAACCTTAGGCCTCCACCCTTGACCCCAATGAAAGCAGAACCCCAGGCCTGTGCTGGTTCCCTCTCTCTCTCTCTCTTTCTCTACCCTTGACCTCACTGTGTGACCCCACGTGTGCTGTGTAATTTCCAGGACCTGTGATAAAACTTTTCCCCCAAAGTTTCCTGAAGGATATTGATGAAGGGTGTCTTGCAAGCATAATAAAAAGCACAAGGGCCGGTCCGGCCACAGCATCGTTTGTCGATAGGCGAGACCAGCGCATAAGAAAGTCTGAGGTGTTTAGGACACACCTGCCTGGCCATCCCCGAGTCCTCCAGTTTGCTGGGGTCACCTTGCCCTCTAAGTTTTAACTGTAACTACAATACGTTCACCAGTTGACTCAGTTTCTGGGCATTTATTCCACAGATACTCTTGCACAGGTATGAGCTTGGGAACCACTCAAATGTCCCTACACAGGGGCCTGGCTATATAAGTTAGAGAAACCATGCACAATATAAAAAAAAAAATTGGTGTAGAGTAAGGGGAAAAGAGTAAGCTCCGGGACTGTGCTTATTAAATGTAGACCCTCGGGGCTTCCCTGGTGGCGCAGTGGTTGAGAGTCCGCCTGCCGATGCAGGGGACGCGGGTTCGTGCCCCGGTCCGGGAAGATCCCACATGCCGCGGAGCGGCTGGGCCCGTGAGCCATGGCCGCTGAGGCTGCGCGTCCGGAACCTGTGCTCTGCAACGGGAGAGGCCACAACAGTGAGAGGCCCGCGTACTGCAAAAAAAAAAAAAAAAATGTAGAACCTGGA
>NW_020175468.1:5481863-5546942 GCF_003031525.2 Neophocaena asiaeorientalis asiaeorientalis
GACCCTCGACGTGGCTTCTGAGTCCTCTTGGCTCAGTTGTGTGTAATCATATGTCTCCCAATGGTTCCCTCCCTCGTTCCTACCCTGAGCCCACAAGATGGGGGTCTGGGCAACCTCCTGCCTTTCATACTCACTTTTGGGGTGATCAAAACCATCCCTCCACCAGGCTCATCTCCCCCAAACTGGACCCCAATATTATTTTGTGACAAAGCCAACCCGGTTCTGGGGCCCCCTATGATCTTCAACTGGAAGCCCACCTTGGAGCCAGTTCCTCCAAACTTTCCAGTTGTCAAGAAGCTGCTCAAAACTCAGAATAAATCCAGCCCTGCTTGGACTCACTAGAGTGGACCCTGTTGTCTGCAACTGAGAACTCTGCCTGCCGCAGTAATAAAGGGGGTCGGCACTCAAGAGCACAGCCCCGGGGAACCCTCAGCAAGGGCATCCACAGCTTATGTCCCAGGGCTGGAACCGGTCTGCTACCTGTGCCTCTGCTCCCCATGTGAAGAATGAATTGTCCTGCTTTAAAAAATTTTTTTTTCTTTTGGCTGCACCTCACGGTTTGTGGGATCTCAGTTCCCCAACCAGGGGCTTTGAGGCTTCAGTTGGGAAGGATGCGCTCAGCCTGTTCCCAAGACCCACATGGTCGACATTTTTCCAAACACAGGAAGGGGTACCAGACAGCTAAAAATTCCAACAGATATACACCATATCTCTTATTAGTTTGGTGTAGATCTTTCTAGAGCTCTCAAAAAATGCTTACATAATCCCGTGGTGGTTGTTTTTTTTTTTGTTATTTGTAGTTTTCTTTCCAATTAATAGTATGTTTTGGGGGATCTTTCCATATCAGTAGACTTACCTCATTATTTGTAATGACTTTCTAATATCTCATAGTAGAAATTTACTAGCATTTATTTAATCACTCTGTTATCAGTCAACATTCAGCTTGTTTCTAATCCTTTGCAATTAAGAACAAAGCCTCAGTGAACAATCTGATACCTATACCTTTGTCCACACGTGTGACTCTTTCTGTAGGATAGACTCTCAGAAGTGGAATTTCTGGATGAAAAGGGTACACGTATTATACATTTTAATAAATACTGACATCCCAAAGATTTTATCAATTTAGTTTCTCTAACAGTGTTTGGAAGGGTCTCTTTTCCCAGTCCTGGATAGAATTAATAGTTCACATTTTATTGCCCATCTTTGTGTGAACATTCATTCCTCAATTTTTTTTTTTTTGCGGTATGCGGGCCTCTCACTGTTGTGGCCTCTCCCGTTGCGGAGCACAGGCTCCGGACGCGCAGGTTCAGCGGCCATGGCTCACGGGCCCAGCCGCTCCGCGGCACGTGGGATCTTCCCGGACCGGGGCACGAACCCGCATCCCCTGCATCGGCAGGCGGACTCTCAACCACTGCGCCACCAGGGAAGCCCTCGATATTGCTTTAAATTGCGTTTCTTTCACTAGTGAAGCTGCACCTCTTTTCCGAAGCGCGTTGGTCTTTTGAAGATGATAGGCTTTGCGAATCGCCTAGCTGCATATTTCACCCATTTAAGAAATTGTGCTGTGTTTCTTTTTCCTATTGCTATTTAGGAGCTTTTTGTATATCAGGGATTTTAAGCATTTGCCTTTTCTAAGTGTTACCCTTGTCAACATTCACATCCCGGGACACTAATGGGGCAGGGCCCGTGAATGGCCACTAGGGGTCGGAGCTCCCCTCAGCCAGGTATGAAAGACTGGCTTTTGGCATCGGGAGGGATATTCAGGGCATCTCCTTGCAGAAGGGCTTGCTCTGACTCCTTATATCCTTTGCTTCTTATCTTTGAGAGATTTCCTGGTTAACTCAGGGGATATCAAGGCGGACAGCCACTGGCACTTTCTCTGGGCCTCGGCAGTACCACTCCCATGTCTAGGGGCAGTATAGAATGGTAGTTAAGAATATGGGCTTTGGGTGGTGGGGGGAGGGAAGGATTGGGAGTTTGGGATTAGCAGATGCAAGCTATTATACATAGGATGGATAAACAACAAGGTCCTACTGTATAGCACAGGGAACTATATTCAATATCCTGTGATAAACCATAATGAAAAAGTATGAAAAAGAATATTCTTTTATATATATGTGTATATATTATGTATATATATATATAACTGAATCACTTTGCTGTACAGCAGAAATTAAACACAACATTGTAAATCAACTATAATAAAATTAAAAAAAAAAAGAATGTGGGCTTTGGCATCAGACAGATGTGGAGGCTGCTCCCAGCTCTTCCCCTTCGGAGCTTTGTGTGACTGGAAAGTGACCTGGCCTCTTTGAGCCTCCATTCCTGTCTGTGTGCCATGGGAATGAAAACCCTCACTTAAATTAAATTAAATAAACTGCTGGGTGGCAACATCTCACACATTCAGTCACGAAATATGTATTGAGCACCTATTATATGCCAGGCACTGTCCTAACTTTGGGTGGATGACAAAACAGACAGAAATTCTGGCCTCATGGAGCTGATTTAGGGGGAGGCAGATAATCCACAAAAAAACACAAGGCAGAGAGACGGTGTCAGACAGTGATGAGTGCTTCAGAGTGAAATCAACCAGAGAGGCGGGACACAGAGAGAGCTGGGGCGTGCAGAGAGTGGTCAGGGTGTAACGGGGGGAGACTTGTAGCAAACCCAAGTTCAGCAGCTCCCTGCTTGAAAGGCCAATACTCAAGAGACAAGTGTTGGTGGAAAAGGAAAAGTTGCTTTATTCAGGAGGCCACCAACCTGGGAAAATGATGGACTAATGTGCTAAGACCATCTCCAAGTTGCTGGTTAGGAGACAAAGGTTTGCTTTCTCTTTTTTCTTTTTTTGGTTGCATTGGGTCTTCGTTGCTGTGCGCGGGCTTTCTGTAGTTGCAGCGAGCGGGGGCTACTCTTTGTTGCAGTGCATGGGCTTCTCATTGCGGAGGCTTCTCTTGTTGCGGAGCGTGAGCTCTAGGCGCGTGGGCTTCAGTAGTTGAGGCACGTGTGCTCAGTAGTTGTGGCTCACGGGCTCTAGAGCGCAGGCTCAGTAGTTGTAGCGCACGGGTTTAGTTGCTCCGCAGCGTGTGGGATCTTCCCCAACCAGGGCTCAAACCTGTGTCCCCTGCGTTGGCAGGCTTATTCTTAACCACTGTGCCACCAGGGAAGTCCTGGAGACATTGGTTTTAAAGGCCGAGTTAGGGAGGGCATGGCAGGGTTTATGATCAGCTTGTGTACAATTCTCATATTGTTTGGCATCAAGATACAGTTCTGAGCATCACCTATCTCGTTTCAACCAGTCTGGGGTCTACGTGCTTGCAGCCGGCAGTTTTCATCTGGTGTGGTCTGCTTCCTGTAACAACAACGCAAGAATGTGTGTCAGACCTTTATCTGTAGCTTTCAGGGAACTGGGAGCTTGGTGACTCTGCTATGTGGCTGATTTAGAGTCAAATTGTTACCAGTTTCCCCGCCCAACTGCGATTCTTTGTTTCTACATCCTCACATTTTCTAACTCTTGAGCCAGCCTTCTGAGACTGAGGGGAGGCCTGGAAGACTAAAGCTTTTCTACAAGCAAGAGGACACGGGGGTGGGGGTCTGTCCTGGGAAGGCCCCATAGGGTCCTGCTTCGTTACAAGGGAAGGTCTCTCTGAAGAGGTGACATCTGAACAAGAACCTGAATGAGGTGAGGGAGGAAGCCTGTGGATATCTAGGGAAGAGTGTTTGGGGCAGAAAGAAAAACAAGTGCAAAGGCCCTGAGGCAGGACTGTGCTCTGTGTGTTTACAAAACAGTGGAGAGACAGAGTGGCTGGAGTGGGGGGAGTGATGGGGAGAAACGGGATGTGAGAACAGTGATGGGTCCACATCTCGTGGGGCCTTGTGGGCCACTATAGGGACTTTAGCATGAGATGGGAGGAAGCTTTTGACCAGGGAAGGGACAATACCGACTTAGGCGCTCATAGGATCCCTCCAGCTGGCTGTCGTGTGGGAACAGACAGTGGAAGGTGAGGGCAGGAGCAGGGAGCCCAGTGGGTAGGCAGCCGCAGTGGTCCAGGTGGGAGATGCTGTTGGAGCTAGTAAGAAGTAGTCAGATTCTGGAGAGACATGAAAGCTGAACCACAGACTTTGCTGTTGCATTGACAAAGCTGGTTTCCCAGTAAATATGAATTTCCTTTTCTTTTTGACGAGCCCACCTAAGGCTCCCGAAGAAGGTTTTCACTTCCCATTTCCACATGGGACCTCAGACTGGCCCGGACACATGGGAACCCAGCCAGGGCCAGACTTGAGTCCCTGGGCCATCCAGGGAAGTCTCTTGCTCTCTCTGGGCCTCTGTTTCCCCAATTTTACAGCAGGACAGGGAACTTCCAGCAGGCCCTGCCTACGTTTGCCTACCAGGACAGTAACCAGGGTGAGCAAAGGGCATGAGTTCCGGGCCAGGGACATGGTCAAAGATGAGGAGATAATGGGACACTGAAAAGTGGTATACTGAGGAGGGCTCTGCCAGCCTCGCACTTGCACACGGCCCTTGTCCGGGGCATGGAAGTCCAAGCCATCTCCCCTCAGAGCTGAGGCTCTGGGCTGGATCCACCACTGGCTGCCTCTAGAGGCCCTGGGGATTTCACAGGATGTTCTCTGCAGACCAAGGTCCCCTCAGGAGGAAGCACTCTGGGGGACTTTGAGGACCCATGGCTCAGCAACTGGATGTTCCCCATGGCCAGGGTGAGCCCTGGGTGGGGAACCTGCTCATAGGTGAGGAGTGACTGAGGGCTGCGGTGGGGGAGGGCGTTTCTCGGGGGTCTGGCCAGCCATCAAGGCCTGGCTGGTCCCACTTTTGACTCCCCATAGCCCACGTACTCGACATATATTAATCGTGCTAGATCCAGGGATGGAGTTTCTCTCTGTTAAGTGATCATGTCTAAAAGGGAGGCTGTGGGGCAGGGTGGCTTTGTGTGGGACCAGCCAAGTTAATGTCTTGCTTTAGCTCTGTCACCTCTGTGACCTGAGGTAAGTCACTCAACCTCTCTGATCCGCTCAATTTCCTTATTTGGGAAATGGGTAATAATTGGACTCCCCCTTAGGGCTGCTGTGAAGACCAAATGAACACTGTTTTGAGTGCCTGGAAAATAGTAAGCAGGGGGCTTTAGGCTGTGATTAATGAGAATGATGAAAAGATAAAAGACAGGGGCTAGGATTATAGTCCAGTAAGTGATAATACCCTCTGATCCTCACCAGGTGCTGAAGATGGGCCAGACACTACTGCTCCAGGTGCATTCATAAGCAGCTCATCTGGTCCTCACAGTCCCTCTATGAGGGAGCACTGTTACTATTAGCCCCATTTTCCAGATGAAGAGACGGAGCTAGGGAGGGGGACGAGAGATGCGCCATGAAGAGCTGCATGTATAGATCTGTTCTGCATGTCACAGATTATTTCCTTGGGCTGAATTCCTGCAAGTAGAATAGTCGGGTCACATTTTAATCCTTGATACATGACATAAAATTGCCCTTCAAAATAACTATGTCAATGTAGCCTGCCACAAAGTGTATATGAGAGTGCCCGTTTCTGAACATCTTTGCCCACATTGGGTATTATTGCTTTAAGAAGTTTTGGTGATTTTATGCCATTAAAAGTTTCCATTGAAGTCCTGGGGACAGTGGTATTTGAGGATGAGGGACCTGGAGGGATTTGTAGGATGGATGCCAGGTGGGAAGGATGGAACGTAGGAGGGAGGGAGATCAGTTCATGGGTTTGACACCTGGACAGAGGTTCAAATACATGACACCAAGTGGCTTTTAGTTTTGAGATGCTTCTGATGGGGGCGGGAATCCCAGTTGGAAAACAAGACCTCCTGAGGAGGTCCCCATCCTTTTCCCCTTCAGTGACAGGGAAATCACCACCTTGCCTCCTGCACAGCCTGTTACGTTATCTGGTTCCTCTGACACTTTTCTGTTACTATCTGTGTTAGTTTCCTAGGGTTGTCATAACAAATTACTACAAACTTGGTGGCTTAAAACAACAGAATTTTATCTCTCACGATTCTGGAGGGCAGAAGTTGAAATCAAGGTACTGGCAGGGCTGCACTCCCTCTAAAGGTTCCAGGGGAGGAGACTTCCTTGCCTCTTCCAACTTTTGGTGGCTCCAGGTGTTCCCTGGCCTGTGGCTGCATCACTCTTATCTCTGTCTCCATCTTCACATGGCCTCCTCCTTTGTGTGTCTATGTCTTCTCCTCTTTTGTCTCTTATAAGGACACGTGTCACTGGATTTAGGGCCCACCCAGATAATCCAGGATGATCTCATCTTGAGAGCTTTAATTTAATTACATCTGCAAAGACCCTTTTCCAAATAAGATCACATCCATAGTTTCCGGGTGGACGTATCTTTTGGGGGACCATCATTCAAACCACCGCACCATCATCCTTATCGTTGGAAATCATCTTCTAAACACAATTGCATTCCTCACTATTCACTGGCCATGCAGGCTTCTTTTATTTCCTCAGACAGTCTATGCTCCTTCCCTCCTCTGGGTCTTTGCACATACTGTTCCCTCTGCCTGGATGTCCTTTCCCCCATCTCACAATTTTTTTTTTTCTCAATCTGGATGACTCCTCCTTCAGATCTCAGTCTAAATTTTACACCTTCACGTTGCCATTGCACCCTGCCCCTGTTCATTAATACTGCAGTATGTAAATTTACATTTATTTGGGGCTTCCCTGGTGGCTCAGTGGTTGAGAGTCCGCCTGCCGATGCAGGGGACACGGGTTCGTGCCCCGGTCCGGGAAGATCCCACATGCCACGGAGCAGCTGGGCCCGTAAGCCATGGCCGCTGAGCCTGCGCGTCCAGAGCCTGTGCTCCACAACGGAAAGAATCGGAAAAAGAATATATATATTAGACATATGTATGTATATGTGTGTGTATATATATATTATACCTATATATGTATATGCATGTGTATACATATTATACCTATATATGTATATGTGTGTATATATTATACATATATATGTATGTGCGTGTGTATATATATTATACACATATATGTATATGTGTGTGTATATAATATATATGCGTGTGTATATATATTATACATATATGTATATGCATGTGTATACATATTATACCTATATATGTATATGTGTGTATATATTATACATATATATGTATGTGCATGTGTATGTATATTATACACATATATGTATATGCGTGTGTCTATAATATATATGTGTGTGTATATATATTATACATATATGTATATGCATGTGTATACATATTATACCTATATATGTATATGTGTGTATATATTATACATATATATGTATGTGCATGTGTATATATATTATACACATATATGTATATGTGTGTGTATATAATATATATGCGTGTGTATATATATTATACATATATGTATATATGTATACTATACATGAATATGTATATGCATGTGTGTGTGTATGAATCACTTTGCTGTACACCAGACAGTAACACAACATTGTCAATCAACTATCCTTCAACTTTTATAAAAGCGTCTTGGAGGCAAAGACATGATTTTGCAATGTGTGGCGTGCAGAGGTGAGGAGCCCGGCTTTGCTGTGTGGCCCTGAGACCAGCCCTTCCCTCGGGTTGGAGCTTCCTGGCTGAGCCCGGCAGGCTGCAGGGGCTTTGCAGTCCTCCTGGGGATGGGGGTCGACATTTATCAGCCCCATCATCTGTGGGTTTTCCTTTGAAATTTGCCTCCTCCTGGAGAGACAGAAGGCAGGGCCCTCTGGGGAGGGGGCGGGGGGAAAGGGTCCAGGTGGAGGATTTGCAGAGAGAGAAGCTTCCTCTTTCAGATGGGTATGACGAGGCCCACTGTTGATGCTTTCACTCACATTCTTTCATTTATCCTATGACAGTTATGAGGAGGGAACTATTATTACCCTTGTTTTACAAATGGGGAAACTGAGACTCAGACAGAGGACATCACTTGCCCAAATAAACAGCAAAAGTGGGATTCAAAATCCAGGGAGTCAGGCTCTGAGCCTATGGGCTTTACCTCTAATAGCATTGAAGATAGAGAAATACAAGCACAGGAAATAATAATGATAATAATAGTGATAATAACAATAGTATAATACTATGGGACTTCCCTGGCGGTCCAGTGGTTAAGACTCTGCGCTTCCACTGCAGGGGGCTTGGGTTTGATCCCTGGTTGGGAAACCAAGATCCTGCATGCCGCACAGTGCAGCCAATCAACAAACAAACAAACAACAGTACTAATAATAGTGACTGACACTTACTCTGAGCTGTCATATCTGATATCAGACCTCACAATAACCTGATAAACTAAGTTCTACTATCCTCCCCATTTCGCAGTTGAAGAAACTGAGGCTCACAAAGAGAAAGCCCCTTGCCCATGATAATAGAGAAAGCAAGCAGCAGAGTCCATATTTGCTCCCAAATATACTAAGAGCCCATGCCCTTAACCTGACTGAGCAGGGGATGGGGCAGTGCTTGGGCTAAACTGGGGTCATTTGAGGGGTAGAGAAGGGCATAGCTGCCAGCCTCTGTTAATTGGGCTGATGGTTAGGGCAAGGGGGGAATGTCAAGGTCATCTGCACATGGGCATGGCTGCTGGGGTTGAGGCTCCCCATCTATGCCCACAGTCTTTAAGTTTCCACAGAACTGTGTGCAAAATGGCCACATGGAAAACTGGAAGCTCCTACTACCTTGTTCCCTTTCCTTCCCCTGTGCAAGGGAAATCTCTGCCTGAGGGCAAGTATGAGGAAGTACGAAAGGTTAACTTCTCCCATCAAAGATAATAAAAGAAGTTCCCCTTTATCAGGGGTTGGGTCTGTGCCCAACCCTGGACCAGAGGAATTACACGGTGTTGAGAGCGCAGTCTTTAAGGGCTGGCAGGCCAGGTTCCAGTTAGCTTTTGACACTTACTATCTGGTCTTGGAAAGCGACTTCACCAATCTGAGCATTTGTTTACCTCCCTGTGGAAGCGGGATGCTGACCATGCATCTTCCACGGAGTGGGCACCGTTGGAGAGAGCACAGTAACCCCCAGGAGACCCAGTTAAAGCTTTACAGTGTTCATTACCACCCACAACAATCCTAGGAGGCAGACGGGGAAATTGAGGCTCAGAGAAGATGAAAACATGCCTCAAGTCACGCGGCCAATAAGTAATGGGTAGAAGTCAAGCCTCTAGGGGTGGAGGGCCCCATCCATGACCTCAGACCTCCCTCCACTTAGGAAGACCGTAACTGGGCACCCCCAACACACCTCTTCCTCCCTGAATGCCTCCTCTTTCCCCTCCAGCCTCACTTCTGACCGTGTGGAGCCTGCCAGCTGCAGCCCAGCTCACCCCTGATGCCAACCTGCTTGAAGTCACCCAAAGTGAGAAGGGTGTTTTTCCGTCTATATTTGGGACCCCTTGGTCACCCTAGACTCATAGATTCAGGGCCCAGAAAACAAGGCTGTCATTCTGATCTCTGTCTCCACACCTCAAGCGCCCATCAGGGTTCCATGCCCAAAGCCCCAACGTGACACACCTGATTGGCTCACTCACTCACTCAGCAACAACTGGTCCGATCATTTGTGTCGAAGCTGGGGGTTGGGCGTGGTAAAGATGTGGGCTGTGGCTATCATGGCTGTGGGTGGGGAAGGTTGGCTAAGAAGTGGGTTGGGGGACCTGGCTGTCATCCGTGTTACAAGCTTGATTTCTTTGCACGACCCACTGTCATATCCCAGACCCTCCATTTGATTTGTACCATCCCATTTAATGGGCCTTGGAGAGGGGAAGTGAGTGGCCCAAGATCACACCTAGAATGAGAAGTAGATCCAGCATTTGAGCCCAGTCATGGAGCTCCAGGGTGTCTGCATGCAATTCCAACCCACCCCTGTTTCTCTGGGTCCCTCTGTGGCTATATCTTGCTTGGTCTTCCTTTATCTGTGTCTCTGACTCTTGTTTCCCTCTCTCTGTTTCTTCCTCTGTAGAATCGCTGGCCAAGCCCACCATTTCAATCAGCCAGGGCACAGCCATAGAGCACAGGGGAAATGTGACCTTCTACTGTGACACCAAAGATGTCAACATTACCATCCACTAGGTCTCCAACAATCAGCCCCTGGTGTTCCATGAGTGCATGCAGCTGTCCACAGATGGCAAGACCCTCACCATCTTCCCTGTCCAGCGGGAAGACACCGGGACTTAGTGACGCACGGGCTTAGCTGCTCCTTAGCATATGGGATCTTCCCGGACCAGGGCTGGAACCCGTGTCTCCCGCATTGGCAGGCGGATTCCCAACCACTGGCCACCAGGGGAGTCCCCAGTCTCGCAGCTTTAAATACCATCCGAATGCGGACTTGTCCACGCTTTAACTCCAGACGTATAACTGTTTGATGTCTCTACTTGGATTCTCCTGGGAATGTCCAACTTGACATACCTAAAACTGAGCTCCTTAACCTTCGGATGTTTGATCCAAAATATTGCCTAGGTAGTGGTGAGGAAAGAGCATTTGCCGGCATGTTTTAAATATTTCTTCCAATCCCGCTTTACCCAGGGATGAAGCTGACATGTCATCACTGTCAGACTCTCGCATCTCCTTTGTAATATTTCTAGAGCTTGAGTGGGGAGAAGAGAAAAATTAATGTTATTGACTGTCTACGTCCCCCTAAGAGAGCTGTCACTGACGCTGTTATTACTGCTACAATTGTCCTTGTCCTCCCAGATGGTCCTGACCCCGTCAAAATCAAGGTGGAGTCCGGTGTACCCAACGGGGAGGCAGTTGAGGTGATAGAGGGCAGCAATGTGACCTTCTCGGTAGAAACTCAGTCTCACCCACCCACTGCCTATTTATGGTTTTTCCCCAATGACTCCAAGCCCATCACGAGCTCGTTTCTCACCGCAAGCACATTTACCATCCATGCCGTGTCCAGGGAAGATGAGGGCACGTGTAGCTGCTTGGTGTCCAACAGTGCCACCCAGCTGTCCCACAAGGCTGCTCTTAAATTCCACGTCCTTGGTGAGTCTCTTTTCCCTATATTTCTCTCCTTTGTTTCTCTGAGAATCAGAGCTACACCAATATCCGAGAGTCTGAGGAGGACCCAGTGGAGTGGGGACTTCCCATGTGGCTGGTGGCAGATCGTGGCTCGGGCCACAGGCAAGGACCTGGGTCCTGGCTTGACACATCCTCTACAAGGCCTTGTAGGCTCTCCGTGGGGCGTCTGTCACTTGATTCTCTGGAAGTGGGGGAGGCGATTCTCTATACATACAAACACTAACACAACACTCACAGACCCCATACACACATAGGGACACACACACAAATAACAATCACACATGCAGGGGACTTCCCTGGAGGTCCAGGGGTTAGGACTCCGTGCTTCCACTGCGGGGGCACAGGTTCGATCCCTGGTCAGGGAACTAAGGTCCCGCATGCTGCACGGTGCGGCCAAAAAAACAAACCAATCACACACGCATAGCACACTCACACATGTGCACCACGGGCACGTACAACTCACACACAACATACAAAAGCACAGAATACACACTCACACAAGATACATATAACACGTACCCAACAGATACACACAATACATGAAACACACAGTACATAACACATCACAGACCCACAACGCATACACATAACATACACACAAACCCACAACATGTACATACCATGCACTCACACATATACATACACAATACTCACACACAAAACACAGACACGTATCTCACATATGGAGCAAACAATGCCACAGACACACAACATATTCTCCCGTAAAACACATACACACAAAATATAATAGGCACACAATAGATGCACACACACACATCACAGACACTCAACATCCTCATGTACAACACAGAAAACACCCCACATACCATACATTCAACACCATCAGCACATACACAATGACACAGAACACACACACAATGCGTAGCTGTACTACACACACAATTTAGTGATACACAAGGCATATACGCACACAGCACAATATATACACTTACCACAGACACATAGCATATACTCCTGCACAGAAAATATATACTCACACAACACACACTCAAAGTACCTGTATTTACACCACCGTACCTCACAGTCACAAAACATATACACACAACACACATATAAATAGACACAAAGCACACACTCAGAACACATCCACATACCACACACTCTCCAGACACACAAAACCCATGACACATTCACATAACTGTCACACAACACACACTCATACACAAAAGACTTAGACGTACCACCCACACAATACAGTCATATGCAAAACACATATACACACACACACCACCCACAACATATACACACATCCCTGGAAAATTCTGCGGGCCCCATGTGGGTGGGAGACTGGCAGAGGGACCCTGGACCCCATCCTGTCTCTCTATGTGTTTCCAGAAAGGCTGACCAAGCCTTGCGTCTTGCCTCTGAACCAGCTGGTGGCCCTGACCTGCCAGGCCACCCCTAAGGGAGCTGCAGTCCAGTGGTTCCTGCGGGGCCAGCTCCTTCTGCCCAGCAAGCACCTGGGGCTGTCAGCTGACAACAGGACCCTGGTCATCCATGGCCTTCAGTGCAGTGACACAGGGCCCTATGAGTGTGAGGTCTGGAACTGGAGCAGCCGGGTATGGAGTGACCCCCTCAAGTTGAACATCAGCTGTGAGTCGCCCCGAGCCTGGACCTTCTTCTCCTCCCTTCTCCCTCCCCTGCTTAAGTTCTTCCTTCCAGCCACTCATTCCATAATTATTGAATACCTGTTCTGTGCCAGGCATGTCTGGGCACTGGACAAGACAACCCTCATGGAGCTTACGTTCTAGTGGGGGAGACAGACCATAAACAGCTAAGCAAGGGAGATTCCTGGTGTGTCAGATGGCACTAGAGGCGGCACGAAAGGCAGGCAAGGCTGGGACATTGGGGAGGTGTTGCAGTCCTAGCTGGGGTGGTCAGGGGAGGCTTCCCAGAGGAGGGGGTGTTTCTGCAGGAGGAGGCTGGGAGTGAGCCGTGCAGCTAGCCAAGGGAAGTGAGTTCCAGGGGAGGGAACAGCACGTGAGATGGGACTGTGCTTGGCATGTCAGAGGAATTCAAGGAGGCCCAGGTGACCAGAGAGGTCAAGTGTGGGAACAGAAGAAGCTGGGAGAGTGGGGTAGACCACACGGGTCCTGTGGGCCATGGTGAGGACACTAGGAGCCACAGAAGGCTCTGAGCAGAGGAGAGATAGGATTAGACTTGGGTTTGCACAGGGTCTCTCTGGCCCTTGTCTAGGGGCTGGAAGCAGGGGAGAGGGACGAGGTGATAGTAGAAAGAGTTGTGTTTGTCTGGGACCATGGAGACAGATCTCAAAATGAGATTATACGTGCAAGGATTTTATTAAGGGAATGCTCCTGTAGGGAGGGAACCTAAAAAGGCTGGGAGGGCCATCACACTGAGATCTAAGCCTGCCTCCGAGTGAGGAAGAAAGGGAGAGAGGGTTGGATGGGAGTGTGTGGACTGCCATGTAGTCTAAGGAACGTCATCAAGACTCTCGGGGTGCCCATGTCTCCCAGGAAGGGGTCTGCCTTAGTTTCCTCAACACACTCAGGTACTGGCAGGGTGCAGCCCAGGAGAGGCCTGGGAGTGAATCTGGGGGTACAGCAGCTGGACTCTTGGTCAATCACACTCTTACCATTGGAGGTCTGTGAGGCACCTTCCCGTGGTGGCCACAGTCATCCATCAAGAGATGATGGGGCTGAGCCAGTGGCAACTGTGGGTGATGAGAAGTCAGCCGTGAATATATTTTATATATCAAACTCACAGGATTTGCTGCTCATTGACCTGAAGCAAGAGAGGAAAGGTGTGGTCAAGAATGACTCCAAAGGTTTTGTTGCCTGAGCTACTCAAAGGATGAAGAAGCCATGAACTGAGCTCGAGAAGACTGGGGGAGAAGAGGTCTCTGCAGGGAGGGACAGTAGGGGTCCACTTTACATGTGCGCATTAAACAGCAGGGGGATAGAGAGACATGGCTTAAATACATTGCTTTCCCTTCCTTCCTTTTTTTTTGCGGCGGGGGTGGGCGGGGTGTATCGGGTCTTAGTTGCAGCATGTGGGATCTTTCCTTGCGGCTCGCAGGCCTCTCTCTAGTTGTGTTGTGCGGGTTTTCTCTCTCTAGTTGTGGTGCGTGGCGTGCAGGCTCCAGGGCGCGTGGGCTCTGTAGTTGCAGCATGTGGGCTCTCTAGTTGAGGCACGTGAGTTCGGTAGTTGTGGCGCGTGGGCCCAGCTGCCCCGCGGCATGTGGGATCCTAGTTCCCCCATCAGGGATGGAACTGGCATTGCAAGGCGAATTCTTTACCACGGGACCACCATGGAAGTCCCCTCCCTTCCCTTCTTGCTCTCTCCTCTTTCTTTCCAACTCTGGTCACGAAACCAAAAATGTCTACTTTGTTCTCTCTGTAGGCTGAGCAGCAGGCAAGGCACTTGATGTTAGCTGTGACTTTCAGAGCTCACAGCCTACTCAGGATTGGGAGATCAATAATCAGACAAAGAAAATACAGTGTGATAGGTCCTGCCATGGGACCAGAGATTTGGGGAAGCCAAAGGGAGCCCCCACCCAGTCTGGGGGATGTGGGAAGACTCACCATGAGAGGTGGTGTCTACCGCGAGACCCGAAGGACACGTAAGTTAGCTAGGTAGAGCAGACTCAGGAGAAGGGTATTCCAGAGAAGGAAGAGAGTATGCAATACCTCTGATGCAATGGAATATCCAAGTAGGATCTTTTTTTTTTGAAAACCTCTTTCTTGGAGTATAATTGCTTTACAATGGTGAGTTAGTTTCTGCTTTATAACACAGCGGATCAGCTATACATATATCCCCATATCTCTTCCCTCTTGTGTCTCCCTCCCTCCCACCCGCCCTATCCAATTAGGATCTTATTCAAGGATTGAAAGTGGGAGGTGTGGAGAGGTGAGTGGTGGGACTGGAGGGGTCTACAGGGACCTTGTGAATGAGTTCATCAGCCATGGGCTTTGTCCCAAGGACCCTAGGGAGCCATGGACGGTTCTGGGCAGGGGAGGGTTAGTGTCAAGTTTGTACTTAGGAAGACACCTGTAGCTGCCGTGTGCAGGATTTGAGACCAGGATGGGGAGACCAGGATGGGGGCACAGGAGGGATCCTGATGGCCACGGGGTTAGGATGGAGAGAAATGAACAGATTCAAAGGATATTTAGGGACAAGGGCAAGATTTTCCTCATCTCCTGGAATGCCCCAGCTAGAACCTCTTTGCATCCTTCTTTCCAGTAGTTCACATTCATTTCAATAAGACAAGACTCAAACTCTTGGTTTTGCATGAGAAATCCAACAGCCATTTCCTTTGTTTCCTTCATGTCTATGGGAGGAGAGCCAAGTACCATTGGTCCCCTTCTGGCTTAACAAAGAAAATCCACAAGCATCTCTACCTTTGTGAATACATGGAGATGTAAATTTAGATATTGTCACCGGGCTGTTTGTTATTAAGAGATTCCATCAGAATTGTAAACATTTTGGAAGTCAGGGGCTACATACACAGGACACAGCAACAATTTCTGAAGCCTGGATGTCTTATGAGGCTCCTTTGTTAGAATTCACTTTTGCAATGGCAGAGGTTTTCATTTTTGATTTTAATTTCGTTTGTTTTGAATTTTTCCCCCCTCCATGTTGTGGAATACACTCTGTTTGCTCGGCAGCTATGGAGGAAAGGGGAGCATTTTCTTCTTCTTCTCTTGCTGAGATTCCTTTCAACAGCAGTTGAAGAGCCCTTGTTTTCCAGGTTACAGCCTGGAATTCCCTTAGTTAGAATTGAGAAGGAAAAAAAAAAAAAGGCAGAACTTCCAATGTGGAATTGAATGGGATGAAATAGGACATCTCGCCAGTGGAGGATGGGTGCATAACATTTGGATCTGCACACAGATGGCCCTGATCGAGTGGACATCACCAGGGGGTCGGCGCCCAAGGTGGTCAACACCATCAAGGCGGAGCTCAACTCCAGCCTGACCCTGCAGTGTTGGGCTGAATCCCAGCCGGATGCTGAGTTTCACTGGACCCTTGAACCTTCCACGAGTGTCTGTACAGGGAAACAGCTGGTCATCGAGGCCCTGACTTGGGAACACCAAGGGATTTACAGCTGCACAGCTTTTAACTCTCTCACACACCTGGCCCGCTCTGCCTCAGTCCTGGTCAGAGTGATAGGTGAGTCTTTCAGGTACACCTTCTCCTTGCGTCCAGGTGACTTTTCCTGATGCTGGCCTCGGCAATCTGATCTTCCCTTACCGTGGGCTGGGGTGTGGCAATGACTGTCCTGCAAGAGCAGGTTCCTAATCTGGAGCTGTTGAGTCCTAACTGCTAACACTCAGGCTCTAGAACCTCTACTTCCTACCTGTGTGCCCTGGCAAACTCTCCAGGCTGCTCTGAGCCTCAGTTTTCCTATCTGTAACTGGGGTTTATGATGCCTACCTTTCAGAATTGTTTAGAAGTACAGTGAGTCAGGGAGATCGCCAATGAGAGAAGGAGTGAGCTGATAGGTGGGGTCAGGAATTATATGAATAACAACCTGGGTGTGACTGGCAGAGAGACCCTGTCTTTCTGCCTTGAGTTCTTGAGAGGACAACACAGTGTCGCTGCTCGCCAGTCGCTGTTCACATCCTGACTCCAATGCTGTGTGACCTTGGGCATGCTACTTAACCTCTCTGGGCCTCTGATTCCTTGTCTGTAAAACAAACATAATAGTTGTGTTTACATCAAAGCGCTGTTGAAGATTAATTAACATTTGTAAAGTTCTCATGGCAGTGCCTGGCATATTGTGTTTGCTAAATAAAACTATTCTTTATCGAGCCTGTGTCACACCCTGAAGCAAGCCTTTCCATATGTATTATCAGCAAACATTTCTTGGGTACTCCTTGCCAGTCAGCTGTGAGGCAGGCCTGTTGGTATTTCCACCGTTCAGGAGAGATTGAGACTTAGAGACTAAAGCCCCATCACTAGGGTTTTAAAAACCGGCTGGCCACCTCAAGAGCAGGGTTACTGTTGTTGTTTTGGCCGCAGGATCTTAGTTCCACGACCAGGGATCGAACCCGGGCCCCTGCAGTGGAAGCGAGGAGTCCTAACCACTGGACCGCCAGGGGATTCCCACAAGAGCAGTGTTCTTAGTTGTCTGCAAAGTGGAGGACCCCATACAGCTTTCCAAATTACCTCATTCAGTCTTCAGAAAAACGCTCTGGTCTTGTTAAGACCATTTGATGGATGAGAAACAGAGGCTCAAAGGAGGAAGCAGTGAGTTTGTTTGATGCTCAGAGGGATGTTGTAGGGTTTGAATTAGATCATGTATGAAGGGCTCTTGGAGCTTAGAGCTTGGTAGATGGCAGCTTCTATCATCATCATCATTGCCTTTTATAAAGCACCTCCTAAGTGTCGGGCACTGTGCTGGTACTTTTACATGTGATCTCATTTAATCTTCTCAAAAGCCTGTAGGGTTACAGATTACTAAGCTTGTTTAACATTTAAAGAAATGGATACTCAGAGAATAAAACAAAGAACTCCTAAGGCATCTAGGAAGCCCCCTCCTGCCCGTCCAAAGCAGAATCTTTTCCTCATACCCCTGACCCTCGTGTGGCTGCCTTTTTAATTCCTGTGGCTCCTTCACCCCTTTGAGAAAGGTTCTGGGCAAAAGTGGGATGGGTAAACAGTAGGCCAATGTTCATGATAACAACTGCCATTTATTAGTCAATCACTGGGTGCCAGGCATGAACATTCATGATCTCATTTCATCTTTGCAGCATCCTTATGCAGTAGGTACCATTTCCCCCACTTTGCAGATGAGAAAATGAGACTCAGGAAGAGTGGTTACTTTTGTCTGTGTCCACAGGGCCCCAGAGAGTCAAAGGTGACTCACTCGGGGGAAAGCCAGGTCTCTGGTTGCCAAAGCCCTTTTGTCTCTCTGCAGAGATCTTCCCGGACCGGGGCACGAACCCGTGTCCCCTGCATAAGCAGGCGGACTCTCAACCACTGCGCCACCAGGGAAGTCCTATTCTTTTTCCACTGCTAATGGATGGGAATTGACCAAAGGCAAAATGAAACATCTTTGTCGTGTCTGGCCTACGATTCTGGTATGCTGGGCTCATGAAGTGGACGTCCCCTGGAGACTCTCCAATTCAGCTCAGTTTTACAGAGAAGAAAACCAAGACCAGGGAGGATATACGATAAACCCAGGCTAAAGAGGACCCTGGTACAACTGGGGCTAAGTCTTAGACTTCTGTCCTCATCTGTGTCATCAGACAGGCTTATCTAACCCAGAACTTGATTTCCAGGACATTCCTGGGTTAAGATCACTGGAGATGAGATGGGGAGTCCTGGGGAGAAAGGAAGGAAGGTTTCTGCCACATCCTTCCTGGGGATAGAAGTGACCTGGGCAAATTGCCCCTTCCCTCCTATCTCTTCCTAACTCCAGCCCTGGGCTGGCATTCACTTTCTCTAGACTGGTGCATGCCTATGTATGCCAATGTACCCGACACTCAGGGCCATATCCAAGTCGAAAAGGTGGGTAATGCTCCAGAGGGATCCTTTCTGTTCCCCCGACTGTCGGGCCCTTTCCCAGCCCAGTAGGGCTGTTACAGTCCTACGTCTTGGGGTTGGGTGGGGTTCAGGCATATGCCCTTGAGGATGCCCAGTGGCAGTTTGGGTCTCTCTGCATCTCCTCCTCTGCTTTCTCTGGGGAGCTCAAGACCTTCCATGGCTTTTTCATCTCTTCTCCTTGTCTTCTTTCTCTTCAACATGACAATGCCTAACCTGGACCCGCTCTGGGAATCAGAAGGGATATAACTGCCTCTGAGGCCTAAGCTATCTCCAAGAACTTCCAGGGGTGCCCTTTATCCCAAGCCCCATGACCTCGTCACTACTTTCCTTTCCCCCAGATGCTGCCACTAGACCCTCCAGAGCAGCAGTTCTATGAGGTAGGTTGGCCCAGCTTGATGTTATTAAAGAAGCCACAAGGGAATACAGTCTGAGAATGTTATATTTGACAAGTCTGAGAAGTCATCTTGTCTAGATCCTTCACTGAACATTGCAGGGCCAGGAATGAGGCAAAAGTGGCTCAAAGCCTCACAGGGAGCTGGGTCAGATTCTAGGACTCTGGCTCCTATACTGTGCTGCTCCCACTTCCAGTGCTTGGAATTGGATTGCAAATGAAGTGGCACTGACCTAACAAGTGATGGGGTGCAAACTAAGTTTTGGAGGAGAGATTGCAGAGGTAGCCGGGTGAGAAGGAAGAGTTCTGGGCCAGGAGTGGGGCCCTGGGTCCTAAACCTATTTCTGCTACTGATCCTTTGTAAGAACCGGGTCAAATCTCTTTGTCTCTGGATCTCTGAAGGGTGAAAGTTAGCACTTTCCCATTCCTGTGATTCTAAGGCAAACGGTACCTGTGGTCCCTAACTGATCTCTTTGTTCACTTCAAGAAGGAATCACCTTCCACAATCCATGGGGACTATTCTCGTGGCTCCAGGAAGCCATCGCCCAAGCTTGCGTTGCATCCCTTGGTCCCAACTCTACCAAAAGAAAACACAGAGTCAAAATATGAGGTATTTTTATGCCACACTGAGTCTTTGGACAGTTGGAGAGCTGCCACTAACCTGCTTTTTCCTCCTTGCTAAAGAATCTGTAGGATAAACTACCAAGAGATTTCCTTTCAAAAATCTTTTCAATCCCATTCCACCCATTTCAATCCTATCACTTTCTGGTTCATTTCTTTCCATTCCCTCCCGATCCACTCTATTTTACTCCATCCCACATTTCCATTATAGTTATTTTCACTCCATCCATTTCCTTTCTATCCATTTAACTTCATTTCCTTCTCAATTCCAGCTGTCTCCTCTCCATTCCAGATAGTTTTATTTTTCCATTCCATTCCACTCCACTCCTCCCCACTCCATGTCTTTCCATAAAATTCCTCTTATTTCCTTTTCATTTCTTTTATTCCTCTTATTTCTTCCCATCCCATTCCTTGTCATCGCTTCCCACCCACCCCACTCAATGCCATTCCTTTACATTCCATCCCACTCCACTCTGCTTTGTCTCATTGTGTTCTGTTCATCTCTTTCTGCTTTCATTCCTTTCCATGCTTTCCCACTCCTCCCTATTACATTTTATTCATTTCTATTTTTTCCTTTTAATCCCACCCCATTCATTTCTTCCACATTCCATTACTGTCTATTTTATTCCTATCACTTTCCATTTCCATACCATCACTCTATTTCATTTCCATTCTTTCCCTTCCCGTCCCATTTCATTCCTGTTCTTTCCAGCCACATATTTAATCCACTCCCTTCATTCTATTTCCTACTGTTCCACTCCTTTCTAGTCAGTACCCTACTTATTTCCATTTTGCATTTCCATTTGATTGGCTTTTGTTTCATCCCACCACGTTCCATTTCTTCTCATTCTGTATATTTCTTTTCCATTCACTTCATTTTCTTTCCATTTCCTTCTTTCTCATCTTTTCATTTCCCCTTCCTCATCCCTTCCCTTTCCATTCAATTCTGTTTCATTGTTTTATATTTCCTTTCATTGCACTCTCTTCCCTTCTATTTCTACTTTTTAGAAAAAATTATCCTACTGAAGTATAGTTGATTTACAATGTTGTGTTAGTTTCTGGTGTACAGCAATGTGCTTCAGTTATACGTATATATAATAGTTTGCATCTGCTAATCCCAAACTCCCAATCCACCCCCACCCTTCTATTTCTTGTTCATTCCTCTTTAATCCGTCTCACTCTGTTGTATCACATTCCATTCTGCTCCATTACCTATCAGATGAACCATTCTCAAAAGATGTGAATGTGTATATGTCTTAGGGTTTTTTTTAAATAAGAAAGACAAACCCCTTGAAAGTAGTTCGGATTAATTAAAGTGTGGATTAATTGAGAGAACAGTGGGGAATCTCAGATAACTCAATGTCAGAAATTACTCGTGGGCCTCATGGGGACTGGAATCAGGAAGTTTCTCTCTCTTATGGTTGCTCATTTTTGCTGATCAATGAATTTGTTCCATTGTCTTTGGTCCAGATTTAATTCCTATGCAAGCTTCCTGGTCACTACTCCTCTATAACTTCAGATTATATATGACAACATCCTCTACTACTACTTAAAGTTTTCTAGGTTCACACTTTTCAGAAGAGAAGCACACTTACTCCAGCCGTTGGATGGATTGTGCTGGCAGTTGTCAGCTCTCCGATTAGCTGTGAACTGGTACAGACATAGCCTTCTAGGTCCCTCTCTTCATCAGGGTCTGGGGGAAGGAGTCGCATTTGTTTCCTTTTATCAGTAGAACAAAAGCTCTTCCTGGAAATCTCACCCAGTGCACTTCCTCTTGTATCTCCTTGGGTCAGAATGCTGTCACATGGTATTTATTCTTGCAAGGAAGGCTGAGAAAATGAGATGTTATCCTTCCCAGTCTCTTCAATAGAAGCAGGCAAGGGGCAAGGGAGAAGATATGGGGAAGAGTGTCAGGTCAGCCCCCTCAGTGTCTGCTACATTCTGAAGGGATGAGAAGGAGAAAACAGTGCAAAGCATCTGGAGTAGAACATTCTGAGTCGAGGGGCATCAGGTGAAAAGGACCTGAAGTGAATGCCTTTGTTATCTGTTGCTGTATAACAGATTACCACAGACTTAGTGGCTTAAAATAACGCACATTTATTATATCACAGTTTCCGGGGTCAGGAGTCTAGGCACTGCTTAGATGGGTCTTCTGCAAGGCTGAAATAAAGGTGTTGGCCAAGTCTCAGGTCTCATCTGAGGCTTGACTGGGGAAGGATCCACGTCCAAGCTCATATGGTTATTGGAAGCATTCAGTTCCTCGCAGGCTGTCATAAAGAGGGCCTCAGTTTCTTACTGGCTGTCAGCTGGAGGCTGCACTTTGCCAAGTAGCCCTCTCCGTAGGCAGCTCACAACATTGCATCTTGCTTCTTCAAAGCCATGACACATGTCACGCTCTTATAGAACAGAATCACATACATGTAAGCATGTACATCCTGTCACCTTTGCCGTATTCCAGTGGGTAGATGCAAGTCACAGGTCTTGCCTTCAAGGGGAAGATTACATAAGGGCATGAATACCAGAAGGTGAGTATAATGGGGGTCACCTTAGAGTCTGTCCTCCACAGTGGGGAAGCATGCACCGTTCCAGGAATGGAGAGGTGCCAGCATGACTGACATACAATGAGAAAGGAGGAAGACATTCAGAATTTTCAAGGATGAGGAAGGAGAATGCCAGAAAGTTTGGGTTCCTACAGCAAGTAGCCCAGGAAAACCCACCTAGAAATGGAACTTACCTTTTCTCTTGGTGTAATAGGTGCTTGTGAATCCAGAACACAACATGTGCTGCGAAATCAACCCCTTCATCTAACAGAAGCAGAGATCTTTTCCCCAGAAATCCTAGAGAAGCCATGCTTAATCATACATTCAATGACATTTATTGCGTACATATTATATTCCAGCCATTCTCCTTGTAAACCTGGTGACATTCTATTTCGATGTGTTTTTCGGGCTCTGGACCCTAGATCCCACCAAATCTTAAGCTTTCGACTCATGTTTCTTTGAAAGCAATAGAAACAAGGCAAAAGCAGCCTAGAATTAGAGGGCCAAGTTCTGATACCCAGAAGCAGGGGATGCCGTAGTATTCACTGCATCCCAAACATGGGCAAAGACTACTGATGGACACAGCAACCAAGGGAGAAGTGTGATTCTGAGTCAGCCGGAGTAGAGCATGGGATGTATGCATGGGTCAGACGAGCAGTGTCTTTTCAAATCGTGGTAGAGGATAAGGAACAAGGAGCTATTAAGAGATGACAAGAAAAAACATAGAATGAAGCATGGGAATGAGACACCTGGGGAGGCGTAGACGTGAGATGTTTAGAATCCCGAGGGACTCAAGGATGGAGATGTGAGAATCAGATCTGCTAAAGGTAAAGAGGAGTCAAGGATGACCCCCAGGTTTCTGGCCAGAGCAACTGGATGGCTGGCAGACCACTTTCTGAAGGAACAATGGGGGAGGAGCAAATTTGGGATAGAGAGGGGAAATCAAGAATTTTCCTTGACATGTCAAGGATCGGTTGGAGAGTCAAGCAGGTAAACGTTCATAAAAGTCTAGATAGAGCAAGGCTTGTCACTGGGATTTGAAGTTATGGGGTTAGATGAGATCTTGTGTCGGGGCTCCCCGGGACCACCCTCAGGCTCAATGATTTGCTAAAAGGATTCAGAGGACCTAGAAGTTGTCATACTCATTGTTATGGCTTATTACAGCAAAAGGACAGAGGGTAAAATCAGCAAAGGGAAAAGGTGCAAATGAAGTGGAGTCTGGAGGAAACCATGCATAAGCTTCCAAGGGTCCTTTCTCTGTGGAGTCACATGGGGATTCCCACGATATGTGACAACACATGTGAAGTGTTGCCAACCAGGAAGGCTCACCCTGAACGTAAATGTCCACTGTTTTTACAGGGGGCCAGTCACTGAAGCTCCCGACCCCCAGAAGGAGAGCGGGTGTGTCCACTATAGATCACATTGTATAACTATCTGGACAAACTGGTACAGGCACGCAAATACACTTCCACCAGATAGAACATTATAAAAGCTCAGTTCCCAGAAGCTGACCAAGAACTAGTCCTTTGAAATAGGCCTTTTTGGGGGGAATGTGCAGGGTTTGAGCAACTCAGGCCTGCTGAGTTAACCCTTGCCCCTACAGATCCCAAAGAGACTAGATAACACAGAGAAGAGTAGGGGCTGACGACCAGTAAGCACTGGTCCCTCCAACATTTATAGTTTGAGGCAGAGGACTGAGCAAAGGAAAAGGACTGTCCTTTTTTTTTTTTTCCTGCCGAGGACTTCTTCCCAGCTTTCCTCCCATATCCTAAGGACAGGTCACACTCTCCCTCTCCCTTATCTTTATCTTTAAAGCAAATGAATTTACAACCTCCTTGCTCTTCAATGGATGTTGAGTCCTCAACCAACTCCTTGCCAGTAGAACCTCAGTATGAAAGCTGGGTCTCAGCCAATTGCCAAACAACTGAGAGAGAAATCTCTGTGTTAGTTGGGCATCTTTGTAGAAGGAGTTCCTGTTCCACGGTAGTGGCTGTTCCAAAGTCCCTATAATATTCAGGTTAGGTCAGGGATTTGGGTGCTCCTGGCAGTAAACATTACCATTTGTTCATTTTGAAAGAAAAAAAAATGACCAAACAAAAGACAAAGTCGGTTTTAAGTTATATATTACTAATGCTTTAATGTCTGAATATCTTGAAGTAAACACACACACACAAACAAGTGAACAGAAAAGAAGGAAGATGAGCTAACACTCAAAGCACCCCATCGTGACTTTGTCCTATTTGTACTGAATCTGTAGATCATTCTGCAAAATTTGACACCTTTACAACACAACCATTGTAATGTGGCATTTGTACATCTTTTATCTCTCTCAGTAGTAGGGTTCTGAAGGTTTCTTCTAATGTCTATACACCTTACTAAATTTATTTGTAAGACTTTTTTTTTTGCTTCTATTATGAATAAATATGAACCTTTCTCTGTCTTGTTTGCAAACTTAGCATTGCTTGTGTAGAGGAAGGATATTGATGTGTAGGCAAGGGGCAAAATAATGTAAAAGTTAAGAGCATGGACTCCAGAGTCAGACTTCCTGAACTCAAATACCAGCTCTGCCCTTACGATACAATCAAAGGTAATGTACTTAATATTATTGGGCTTCAGTTTCATCTTCTGTAAAAGGGAATATCTGGTTTAAAATACTGTTAAGGAAGAGCTGAAAGTATTATCTGTAGATGACTGTCTCACTAAAGAAGCCAGGAGAATCAAATGGAATACTGTAAGAATTCATAACATTTCAGTAGGTTAACCAGATACAAAATATTGTTTTTAAAAAATCAACCACAATAACCAATTGTAAGAAATTTTGGGGTAAAGATTACATTTCAAACAGCAATAATTTTTTGTTGTTAAAAGTCAGATTCACGTGAGGAAAACTACAGGAGTTCTTTGACAGTGTTAAAAGAAAAAGCTTAAAAATACCCTGTTTTCATATAGCAGGGCTCCAGTTTTTAGCCTCCTCCCTGATGGGGTGGAAATAACCATCACAATTTCTTCACAGGGTGATTGTGCTGGTTAACGCGATGATAAGATGTTAAAGTGTTTAACGGGGGGCCAGGAACCTTTATTCAAAACAAAATATTTGTTGAGCAGCTATTATGTGCCAGATATCTTAGGTGCTGGGGATACAGCAGTGATCAAAATAGATATAAATCCTTTCCCTTATGGAGCGCACGGTCTCGTGGTGAATGCAGATAGACAACAGACCAAAAACAAAACAAAACCAACAACAACAAAACACCTAAAATATATTCTACGTTAGTGAAAAGTTCTTCAGGGAAAAAAATAACAGTGGGGGGAGGAGGGAGTACGTGGGGAGTGAAGAGTGGGTTTGCAAGTTTACAATGGTTGGTGGGGGAAATGCCTCAAGAGGTGACATTCGCCTGACGACCAGACGGTGGGGGAATCCTCCGAGGAAGAGCCTGCCGGGCAGCATGAACAGCACAGGCTAAGGTCCTGAAGTGGGAGCCTGCGGGAGTTGTTGGAGAAAGTGTATAGGCCAGCGTGACTGGAACTGAGCCAGGAAAACGCTCCGGAGATGAAGGCGAAGAGAAAAGAGGAGGGGTGGGGAACAGATCCTTAAGTCCTTATAGGTAGGGGGAAAAAAAACCTCAATTTAAAAAAAAAAAGGATTCTTACTATTTTACTATTATTGACTACAAAAAAATTTCAGACTCTTGAAGGGCTTGACAGGAGCTCCCTGGACTGTATAACGGGTTTGTAGCAACTATCTTTGCCCACGAGGACCAAAGGAGATGGTGAGCGCAAAGCGCCTGACAAAGGCAGCAGGCGCCCAGGAGGGGTCCCCGCCGTTTCCCTCCGGATCCCGTTTTCACTGTCACTCCTGGACGTCAAGCCGAGCCCAGGGCCGGCCTTTCCCAAGCCAACCACTCCCCACGCATCGGTGTCTTGGCTTCGGCCTCCGATCTGGCTCCTCGTCTCGGCGCCCCGCAAAAACTCGGACACGCACACACTCAGACCCCAGCCGGACCCCAACCCTAACTCTCTCTTCCTGTGTTGTCGCGTCCGGGTGTCCACCTTCCCTGAGGAGCTGGAACCCCGCCCGCGCCGCCGAGCCTTCTGGGAATTGTAGTCCAGGCTCGCCGAGCCCAAACGTACTTCCGGGTTCGGCCAGAAGCGCAGCCATTGTCCCGCGCGCGGACGTTTTTTGTCTCCGCGCACCTCGGCCCTTTGCAGGTTAAGCCCAGTGGCCCTGCGGATGCCGACTAGGGGAGGGGACAGAAGTAGCTTAACCCGAGTCTGTCGTGTGCAGAATCGGGGCAGAGAGTTGCTTAACCGAGCTCGTCTTGCCGTAGAGCCGTGCTGGGCACTGAGGCTGGGACAGGCCCTGCCTGGTCCTCGACCCGGTGGACGCCCAGGTTGGTGAGGGGCGGGGCAACGCCGGTGTCCCGTGCGCGCATGCGCAGGGTCTAGGCGGGCCGCTGGGATGGCCAGTGTGGGTGGGCGATCTGGGACCTGCGTGGGCGGTGCTTCAGCTTCGGGTCGCAGAAGTTGGTGGTGATACTAGGGCATCTGCAGATCACGGGACTGTGCTCTGCGCACGTGTGCGGGTAACTGGTCGGGTGTTGCTCTTAGGATGCTCTGGGGAAGCCCAGGTTGGTGGAAGACAGGCTATATGCACGGGTGTGGGGAAAGATCCTGAGAACCCCGCCTCTCCCTCATCCAAGGCTGGAGGAGCTGAGAACGACTGGGTTGATGAAGTGCCCAGTTGCAGATTCTGGTTTTCGGAGGAGAGGGGCTCTGTCATTATTCCTATACTCTTGAGCAGGTGTTTGAGCAGGAAACACGAGATGGGAGGTGAGATTCTGGGTAGTTGACTCCAGGACCCTGGAAGAGACACCACTCTTTTTGCAGACCTGGGGGCGCCCTGGGTAGTGGACAGACTAAGTGGGAGTTGCAGTTTCTTGTCTTAGGAGAGGCAAACTCCTAGGTTGACGGAGAGACCAGAGCCTATAGGCAGGTTCTAAGCAGAGGGCTTCCTACACATGTTGGAGATGTCTGAATGGAAAGCAGGAACTTGGACCAGTGATCCTGGGACCCACGTTGGATAGTGCAGAGTCCTAGGACATTCTAGTTTGGTGAAGACACTGGGTGGCAGGTACAGATTCGGAGCCCAGGAATGACAAGCTGCAGCCGCTACCATCAGATTGACAGCTGTTTGGGAAGGAAGTGGGATGCTGCCAGCACGATTATGAAGTAGGTGTTCCCAGGACCTTTGCTCGGGCTGCCTAGCTTCCAGGCGTGAGAATGCTCCAGCTGGTAGAGGAACAGAGTCTGGGCTGCAGATTTGGACCCAGAAGGGGCTGTATGCTAGGTGGCACCCAGGGGTTAACATTTGGGTTGGAGGAAGCAAAAGGACCCGGTTCCCATGGGAGCTGCTCTATCGTGAGTTTGAGAACCCCCAGGCTGGTGAGTGCCCAGGTCCTAGGCCTGATTCTGGAGTTCTCTGCTCCAGTTACCGTTTGGGTGTTCTGGAGCAATGGCGGTAAGCAGGCAGTGAGGCTGGGGACCTGAGAACCCTCACAGGGGCTGGTGGGTACTTGAGGTAGCCCAGGGAGGTTGAGGAACAGATTGGGAAGTGCAGCTTCTCGTCTCAGGAGCGGGAACTCGCACAGTGCCCCAGGCTGGCCGAGGGCCCAGGTCCTGGATGCAGATTCTGGGTGTGAGCCTGCTCTGTGTGCGTGGGTATGCCAGCAGGAGGAGGGAACCTCGATGGGAGGCCCCTGTGCGGTGGCTGCTGGAGTAGAGGCCTGAGGGCCCCAGTTTGGAGCTTTGGGTTCTGAACTTGGGAGGGCCAAGGCCGCGCTCTGCACATACACTGGCCTTTGGGCAGAATGGGCGCGTGGGCAGTCCTAGGACCCTGGTACTGCCTGAGGATGTCCAGGTGGGTGGAGGGAGTAGCTGCAGATTCTGGGCTGCAGAGGGGTAGGGCTGTGCCGGGTGCCCTCTGTGCACACGAGCAGGTACTTGGGTGAGAAAGGAGGAGCTGGAGGTGGGTATTAGAGGGCGCTGGGGTCTTTGTGCCCCTGGCACCCCACTCACAGCCTGATGATGCCCAGGTTGGTGGAGAGGCAGGCTCTCCCTGAGCTGTAGGTGCCCAGGAAGATGTTCGGGAGGAATCTGGGCAGGTGCGACTCAAGTAGGGGCCTGGGGAGGTTGGTGGGGGAAGCAGTTTGGGTGCGGGTTCAGGGTACAGCTGCATTGTGAACTCACCTATACTGTTTTGAGTGAGAATCCAGTGGGGCTGAGGGGTGGGTAAGAGGAAGAGATGGGGCAGGGATGGCGTGTGGAGGTGGGGGATTTGCTGTTCTAGTCTCCGACCGAGAAACATCGAGTTGGTACAAAGACAACTGAGGTCCACATTCTGGCAGGTGCTGGTGTTTGTCGGGCAGCCCCCGGTCCCATGCCGGCTTTGTTTCTGACTCAGGCCTGAGGACACCCAAGTTGGTGGAGGAGCCAGGTCAGAATTACAAATTCGGGGCCCAGGAAGATTTGGGGTAGGGGAGAATCTGGACTGGCGCTCTTCTGGTAGAAGCCCACCCACCCTAGAATGGTTGAGGGACCAGGTCCTGGGTGCAGCTGAGCTCTGCTTACACTTGGCTGTTTGAGCAGGAAGTGAGAGGCAATCCACCCGACAGGTGCTGGAGGGTCAGGCTTGTCAGTGGATCCTGGGAGGGGCGGGGCTACGTCATGAACGTCATGCGATTAGTCACGCATGGAGTTTGAGCCATCAAGCCCAGAGCCCTGCTGTTTGCCTTAGGAGGAGGTGCTGATTTGGGGCTGCAGATTCAGGTTGGGGGTAGTGGGTGCACACCAGGGGGTCCTTAATGTGCTGGGTGTTCGTAGGGGTCCCAGGATCCAGTGGGATAGAGAGGGACTGATTCGTGCTGCAGGTTTTGGTGATGGACGGAAGGCCGCACTTGGGCATGTGGTGGGCCTCCAGGTCGGTGGTCCAGAGGCCCCAGACAGTGGAGGAGCTGCAGGCTAGAGCTGCAGAGCCTTGGCCTGGGAGAGGAACTGAGGGACTCTAGGTGCAAGCATAGCTGTTCAGGCAGGAATCTATCTGGGCAGGAGCCTCTAGAAGCACAGTTGCCATGGGTACTGCATCCCGGAAGCAGAGACTAATCCAGGGAGCGGGGAGCCACAGTGGACCTGCACGAAGATGCTGTACTCAGGGCTTCTCCCCTTGCAGCTCGGGACCTCAGGCCCCTGCCCGTGCCTGGAGGAGAGCATGGAAGAGCGGGATGAGAAGCCCCCGGGACCCCTGGAGGCCAGCGCGCAGGTGAGTGGAGCTTCCCTTCCCTTGGGAGACCCAGAGCTTGTCCCCACCCATGCCCCACAGCCTGATCCCCTGGGTTTGGGACACTGTCCAGCTCTCTTTGCAGTGTTTTGGGGGCTTCTGGTCCCTCCCGATCAGCAGGCTTCTGACACACACTATACATTTTATGGGGCTCCCTGCATTTCCTCACCCTCTTAACCCAAATAACTCTTTCTGGAAGGAATTTGGCATCCTGTATCCAAAGCCCTTAGCCAGTGACTCACAGCTTTGCTTGAGAATAAGCAATTGGAAAGAATGTTTGTGAACGTGCAATGCAAGAGGAGAGTTAAATGAGTTCTAGTAAAAGACCATGAAATGGAATTCACTGTAGCCATTGATAGGATAAAAAGATATTTATGATCTATGTTAAGTAAATAGCATTTTGAAATGATTAAAAAAAGGATGTAGTTTGCGTGTGCATAGAAAATACATGATATCAGTTAACAAAGATTATCTGTAAGTTATGTTCCCAGTGACTTTATGTTTTTAGTTACTTATCTATACTTTTGTACTTCTGTACAACACATTTTAAGGTTAGGAAATTAATGACTTAAAGCATTTTCTTTGAGAAAATTTCATTTCTTAAAGATGTTAAATTAGAATTTCACCTTTCCCTTCCTGGACAGTTCAATCCTGAAGCTATTAGGTGGGGCAGAGCCAGGTAGGCGTCTGCAGTTGAGGGAGGGCTGCCTGCTGTGGGGTGGCACAGCTTCATCAGGGTGACAAGGGCATCCATGTGTGAGGGCGTCGGTGACCCAGTGGGGTGAGGTAAGTGTCCACACGGAGGAGGAGTTTCTGGTTTGGGGTGACACGGTCAGCGCAGGTGAGAAGAGCATCCAGAGAGGGGATGCCCTGGTGTGGGCAGCCCAAGTGCAGTGAGAGTGTCCACGCAAGGGGTGGTCCAGCTTAGGGTGTCCGAGCCAGAGCCGGGTGAGACGGGCATCCGTGTTGGAGGTGGGGTGCATTCTGGTGTGGCTGAGCAGGTTGAGGGCATCTGACTCGACATGGAGTATCAGCTCAGACGAGGGCATCCACACGGAGTCCAAGGCCAAGTGACTCGAGAGTGAGTCCCTGAGAAAAGGCCACCTGGCCTGCAGAGTCAGAGCAGAGGCAGGGTGACGAGGGCCCCCTGGCAGAGGCCGGCCCCGTGTGGGGCAGCAGAGCCCAGGTGGGCCTGCCGAGGAGAACTGTGTAGGAGAGGCAGTGGCGGTGGAAATGGGAGATTAGTTACTTACCGGGGGGTCAGTCAGATAAACAAATCAAATAAGGGTCATGGTGAAACTGCTAGGTGGCATTTTGTGGGGGCTTCTTGGAGCTCCAGTTCTTTATGTCTCAGCGCAGAAAGAATTCAGCGAGAGGCAAAGTAAGAGATGAGGAGTGATTTATTAGAACAGGATGCTTGTGAGGCTTACAGGTAGGCGGGCAAGAGGGTGCCGTGCCCCCCAAATTTAGTGGGCTACAGTTTTATAATCAAAGGAAAAGTGGGGAGGGGGAAAAGACCACCTTCTTCCTCATTCTTGAGTAGATCTCACGCTTCCATCATCAGTTCTTCCTCCGTGTCGGGCAGGGGCGTTTTCTTGTCCCTACATGGTCAAGCCGGGACTGTCGTGGCACAGTGGAAATGAGCAAAAAGGCAGTACATATGCTAAAAATAGTAACTCATCTCAGGTTTTAGTATAATGCCACCTTTTCCTCACATTTTTGTTTTTAGTGCACACAGAGGAGCGTGTTCTAGGAATCATTAACTTACTGAGCTCACTGGGCAGGATGTGGGTCTCACGCCACCATTGTTTTATTGTTTGAGGGCATGTCTCATGCTTCTGTTGCATGGTTTTGTTGCTAAGCGAGCCTGCTTGGTTTTGTGGTTAAGCAAACCTGCTTTCTTGAGTGATCATTAACTTACAGGGGTCTCCCATACTTCTTTCTTTACTTACAATCCCCTAGTGGCATTAACTATTTAATTATCTACTTTGTCCCTTTACTCTGTCCTTATCAGTCAGTGGGAGGCAGGGTTCTCGCCGTCAGCTGTGGAAAGAGAGGACTTTGGAATGATCTTGGTGGTGATCAGTGGAATTGGAGGTATTGGGGTGGCTCCTGGTTTTCAGTATATGTAGATGTAGAAATACATACAGATGTGTGCCTCTGTGTGTGTGTGTGTGTGTGTGTACATACAGATATACACATATGTATTCCCTGTCTCTGTCCACTGTGAGGGCCTGAGAGCAGTGACATTCTGATACCAGTGTGCACCCCTAGTGCCCAGATCGCAACTTCTAAATATGCCACAGGTTTTATGAGTTTACTGTTAATGGGTATTTAGTGTTCCGTTTTTTGCTGTTACAGGCAGCACTGCTATAAATGTTTTTGATCATATAAATGATTCCTTGTACACGTACACAAGAGTTTCAGAGAGAGAAGTTAGGCAAATATAAATTTACATACATTTGCATTCACATCTTTATCAAAAGTACAGGTAAAATGAGTTTTGATGTGACCCATTGGTATTGTACTTTAAGCCAGTAACTTCAGGTGTTTTCTGGGAATCCTAGTGGTCCTTTCACCATCTTCTTCTATGTTATACAACTGAATTAGCAATCTACTCATGATGATTTTTACTTTCATCAAATATTTATTGATGGACTAACCAATGTAAGGCCCTGTGTGAGGTGCTGGGGAAAAAGACAGGCTCTCACAGACAGAAAGTCTACATAGATAGAAAAAGCAAAAACATCTTCCTTCTTGTATGAGTTATCGGGTTGCATCTCTAAAACTTAGCAGCTTAAAGCAACGAACATTTTTTATCTCACACAGTATCTGAGGGTCAGGAATCTGGGAGCAGCTTATCGGGATGTTTCTGGCACTCGGGGTCCCTGGTGAGGCTGCAGTAAGTTGTTGGCTGGGGCTGCTGCCTTTGGAAGGCTTGCGTGGGTAGGGGATCCACTTGCAAGCTCACTCATGTGGCTGTTGGCGAGAGGCCTCAGTCCCACACCACGTAGACCTCTCCCCAGGGCTGCTCACAACACAGCAGCTGGTTTCTCCCAGAGCAAATGATCTGAGAGAGATGAGAGAGAGAGAGGAAGAGGGGAGGGGAGCGGGAGCTTGCACGCTTAATTACACACAGCCAAGATGGAAGCCACCGTGTCTTTTATCATTTGATCTCAGAATGACACACCATCGCTTCCTCTGTAGTCTGTTGGTCGCACAGACCTACCCTGGTACTAGGTGGGTAAGGACTACATAAGGCTGTGAATACCAGGAGGAGTGGTGGTCACCGGGGGCCACCTTGGAGGCTGGCTTCCACACTTCTCAACTCTGAACGGCCTCTAGTTCATTTTAATTGTTATCAGAAGACGCACGGGTGCTTTGGGCCTGGAGACGGTAAGGAGAGCCCTGGCAGGGAGAGACAACCAGGGAGCCCAAGTCTTGGCTTTGAATGAGGGACACTCAAGGAGAGACTGTATTGAGACATCACCTGAGAGGTTTCAGTGACTTACATACCTGGAGGTAACTCGGCCTTGAGGCGACTCTGAACCCTGCCTGCCTTCAGGGTCCGGCCAAGGTGGTGGCGGAGCCTCGCCTGTTCCCTGTCAGTTTCAGCATCGGAGCCGGGCAGGTTGTTGATGAATTGGTGACCTGGTGCTGGAGGGTCTGTTCTGTCCATCTGAGGGAAGTTGAGAATTTTCATAGATAATGGTGTGGGATGGGAGAGAGAATTTTCTTGTGCATGAGAACTAGCGAGACGAGACGGAGGATCTCTGAGAAAATCAGGCAGGGGAACCTTCAGCTTTTGGTTTGAATACGGGTTGCTTTTACTCCCTCTCAAATTAGTAATTAAGAAACTCTGTGCCCTCCAAATGGCCCCTGTACATCACTTCCCTTGAGCTGAAATGTGAACTCTGCCCTACATCTCCTGTGGGCCATAAGAGAAATTAACACACCAAGGAGGGAAATTCTCCTAGTGCCATGCCTATTAGAGTTAATATCCTGAACCTCCTCACAGATGTAGGAGTTTCCCAAATACAAAGCTTGGAGAATTGAGTTCAGTAATCATTCTGTGATTTGACTGGAAGCTTTTTTTCCCCCAAGAACCACCCCCCCCGCGCCCCCTGAGTTAGGTATGTTTGGTCAACTCTGTTTACAGGAGAGCCAATAGCAAATAGTCCTAGGACTGATTTGAGCAAGGGTTCACTGTGAAGGGGACAGGCCACTCCATGAGGGCTGTGCTTGTCTCTCTTCCTCGGCCCTGGATCACACATGTTTCCACCCATGTCGCAGAGAGAACGGTTATTATCTCTTGCCTGTAACTCTTCTCCACGTCAACAGGCTTCTCCAAGTCAACAGGCTAATTCCTATTCCAATTCTGTAAAGTACACGAAGAAAAAGGAAACCGTTTCTTCATTACATGGAGAGGTGATTGTTGAACAAAAGGGATACTTTTTTAAATGCTCCAGAAGGACATTATACTAAGTGAAATAAGCCAGACACAGAAAGGCAAATACTGCATGATCTCACTTATGTGTGGAACCTAAAAGAGTCCAACTCGTAGAAGCAGAGAGTACAGTGGTGGTTGCCAGGCAGTGGGGGAAATGGGAAGATGTTGGTTAGATGTTGCAAAGGGTCAGTTATGTGGGATGAGTAAGTCCTGGGGAATCTAATGTACAGCATGGTGACTAAAGTTAACAATATTGTATTGTGTCCTCGAAATTTGCTGAGAGTTGATCTTGAGTGTTCTGACCATATGAAAAAAATCGTAACTGTGTACAATTTTTATTTGTCAGGTATACCTCAATAAAGTTGTAGAATGAAATAAATTGTAACTAGTGAAAAAGAATAAAAATAAAAATGCTCCAGAGCACACAGAAGTGGGAGTAAAGGCTTTTCATTCCAGTTATATATCCAAAACCGTGCGCTTATCTCTAGCCTTGTCACATTCAGACAACTCACGTTGTGCTCCTGGTCAGTACTGAGGAGAATACAAAGGTGAAAACTATACAGTTCTTTACAGTTTAGGATTCATGACCCAGGTATATAGACATGGAATTAATTCGAGGAGAATGATTTTACTGGTACAGTTAGGGTCCAATAAAAACAGCTAAGAAACTAAGGGAAGAAGAGACAAGACTTTGTGCTATCTGGGAACGCTTCATGGAAGAGGTGGCATTTGCTCTGGAGCTTGAATGATCAGATTTTGAGCGATGGGGCCATGGAAAGGGGAGGAGTTCACATCAGGCAATCAGTGTTTGGACCATCTCTGGTGAACTCCATGGACTTCAATGAGTTTACGAAACTTTATTACCATTTATTTCTGTGTGGGTAAAATTGACATGTCACTCCCTTCTTCAAAAGAGTTTAGATAATTGTGTGAGATAGTCTGTGTTGAAGTACTCTGTGTGTTGTTAAACACACTAGCAAATGATATGTATTATCTGAAGGAAACCGCAGGAGCTAAGATGTAAATACAGGAGACATTCCTAAAATGGTTGGTAATCCGAAGTGGATAGAAGGAGTGGGTGGGTGTAGGGGTGTGTGTGTGTGTGTGTGTGTGTGTGTGTGTACATACTTTTGAGACAACACGGTTGTTTTGTTTTGTTTCTTTGGCCGCATTGTGCAGCATACAGGATTCTAGTTCCCTGACCAGGGATCGAACCCAGGCCTCCTGCATTGGGAGCGTTGGAGTCTTAACCACTGGACTGCCAGCGAAGTCCCGACAACATGGTTTTTGAGCATTTAGTTTGAGAGAGTAAGTTGGGGGTAGGTTCTGGAGGCTGATGCTTTTTCTGAGAAGAAAGGGCGCCCAACAGAGGTTTCTTCTAACCAGAGGAGGGACTTAAACTCAGCAAAGACTTGGTGCCTTTGGGGACCAAAGGACAATGTGAAGGCTCAGGTAGCACATTCCGTGTGGTTGTTTTACTGTCAACACACGTTTATGAAGTGGCTACCATGTGTCAGTACAGTCGGTCCTCCATATCCTAGGGTTCTGCAGATTCAACCAACCCAGGATCAAAAAAATTTTTTTTAATTCCAAAAAGTTCCAAGAAACAGAACTTGAATTTGTTGCTTGCCTGGCAACTCTTTCCATCACATTTGCATGGCATTTACATAGCACTGACATTGAATGGGGTATTATAAGTAATCTAGAGATGATTTAAAGTAGACGGGAGGATGTATGTTGGTTATATGCAAGTACTGCGCCATTTTTATATAGGAGACTTGAGCATCAGTGGATTTTGGTATCAGTGGGGGTCCTGGAACCACCCCCGCCCCGCCCCAGGACACTGAGTGATGACTGTGCTGATTGAAGCACAATGAAACCATGCTAAATAGGAGAGAGGAGAGCTCAGCTCTTATGGAACCCACTCTAGTGGAAGTTGGATTTTTTTTTTTAAAGGTATAAATATATGTGTGATGCAAAGAAATGAAAGCAAAGTGGCGGAATTGACTTATGGGCTGGTGGCAGGAAAGGACATTTGGTGCAGAGAAGACCGTGAGCAGAAGTGATCTCCCTTTTGTTTTCCTTGTGAAAACTTTTAAATCATAAGATGTTGAAAGCAGTTTTGATTAAAGAGAAGGTGCATCCATATTCCCCAAGTAAAATTGTTTTAGCAGTTGTGGCAGATAAGGAGCATTTTGGGGTTTTGTCTTTACTAGCACCTCCTGAATTAGAAACATGAAGTCTTTCAGTTCTTGGCTTTGTTTCTTAACTGGTCTTAAATGTTAAAAACAAACAAAAAATGTGAAAGATTATGTAATAATTTAAAATACAGTCCAGTGTTTCTAGGTTTTCCTTTCTTGAGAAACTTCTCATTTCCCAGGTAGTTTTAGATTATAGGATGAGTTAACTTCTGGCCCTTAAGTTGTTAGAATGCAACGTGTGCCACTTTTGTAGCAAGAAAAGGCAGCTTTGGTGTTGTCACACATTAAGAATGCAATTTCTCTTAGTAGCCGAGTTTCCATGATATTTGAGTCCGTTAGCAGTTTGGGGTCAAAACTTGTGCCTCCTTGGGGCTATCTGTAGTTTTGTTGTTGTTATTTTAGCCTTGTGAGTTAGATTTGTATGTTTTTGTTCCTTGGCCTTTGGAGCTATTTTGTAATGCCCAGGCAGCCATGTTAAGGCAGTTTAACCATCCTGGCATTTGTACTCAACAGTAATGCAGGTAATTAGCAGTTAAGCTTTCACATTGGGCCACCTTTACATTGCAACAACTCCAGTTCATTAAATACTCAGCGTTACCCTTAGTACCTGCCCAGGAATTATAGAGAGGTGTTTTTAGGCTTGGAGAAATCCTTTTCTGACTTTAAGCTAGCTACTTTTCATGACCCTTCCCAATGCAATGGTGAAATTTTATCTAGGTTGATAAGGGAGGGAAATTGGCACACCTGTGAAAAGTACAGTAGTTTATCTCCTTTTAGTTTATGATTGAGACTGAGTGATAACTGAGTTATAATCAAGAATCAACAGTAAAATCACCCCTCGATATCCGAGAGGGATTGGTTCCAGGAGTCTCCATGTATACCAACATCCTCAGATGTGGTTACACATTCGTGGATTCAACCAACCAAGGGTTGGGTAGTACTGTTCGTACTTATTGAAAGAAATTCACATATAAGTGGACCCGGGCAGTTCAAACCCATGTTGTTCACGAGTCAACTGTACTTATTTCTCAGTGTTTGAAGATTTAAGAAGGAACAAAGTACACAGGCATACGCTGGAGATACTGTGGGTTCGGTTCCAGACCACCGCAGTAAAGTGAATATCGAAATAAAGCGAGTCATGTGAATTTTTTGGTTTCTCAGTGCGTATAAAAGTTACGTTCACGCTATACTGTTGTCTCTTAAGTGTGCCAGAGCATTATGTCTAAAAAATGTACATACCTTAATTTAAAAATACCTATTGCTAAAAAAAATGCTAACCATCATCTGAGTCATATCTTGTAGCTGCTGGAGGGTCCTGCCTCACTGCTGGTGGCTGCTGACTGATCAAGGTGGTGGGCGCTGAAGGTTTGGGGAGCTGTGGCAATTTCTTAAAATAAGACAACGATGAAGTTTGCCTCATCCATTGACTCTTTCTTTCTCGAACAGTATTTCCATAGCATGGAGTGCTGTTTAGTAGCATTTAGCCACAGTAGAACTTCCTTCAAAATTGGAGTCAATTCTCTCAAACCCCGCTGCTGCTTTATCAACTATGTTTATGTCATATTCTAAATCCTTTGTTGTCATTTCAGCAATCTTCTCAGCATCTTCACTGGGAGTAGATTCCAGCTCAGGAAACCACTTCCTCTCCTCATCCACAAGAAACAACTCCTCATTCATTAAAGTTTTTCCATGAGATTGCAGCAATGCAGTCACATCTTCCGGCTCCACTTCTAATTCTAGTTCTCTTGCTGTTTTCACTTCATCTGTGGTTACTTCTTCCACTGAAATCTTGAACCCCTCAAAGTCATCCATGAGGGTTAGAATCAGCTTCATCCAAACTCCTGTTAATTAGCAGGAACTCCTGTTAACATTAACTCCTGTTAATGTTGGTATTTTGACCTCTTCCCATGAATCACGAATGTTCTTAATGGCATCTGGAATGGTGAATCCTTCCCAGGAGGTTTTCAATTGACTTTCTCCAGATCCACCAGAGGAATCACTGTCTATTGGCAGCTATAACCTTATGAAACGCATTTCTCGAATAATAAGACTTGACAGTTGAAATGATTCCTTGCTTCATGGGCTGCAGAATGGATGTTGTGCTAGCAGGCATCAAAACATTAATCTCATTGTACATCTCCATCAGAGCTCTCAGGTGAGCAGTAATTTTTTTTTTTTTTTTTTTTTGCGGAGTTGGCTGGGGCTGCTGCCTTTGGAAGGCTTGCGTGGGTAGGGGATCCACTTGCAAGCTCACTCATGTGGCTGTTGGCGAGAGGCCTCAGTCCCACACCACGTAGACCTCTCCCCAGGGCTGCTCACAACACAGCAGCTGGTTTCTCCCAGAGCAAATGATCTGAGAGAGATGAGAGAGAGAGAGGAAGAGGGGAGGGGAGCGGGAGCTTGCACGCTTAATTACACACAGCCAAGATGGAAGCCACCGTGTCTTTTATCATTTGATCTCAGAATGACACACCATCGCTTCCTCTGTAGTCTGTTGGTCGCACAGACCTACCCTGGTACTAGGTGGGTAAGGACTACATAAGGCTGTGAATACCAGGAGGAGTGGTGGTCACCGGGGGCCACCTTGGAGGCTGGCTTCCACACTTCTCAACTCTGAACGGCCTCTAGTTCATTTTAATTGTTATCAGAAGACGCACGGGTGCTTTGGGCCTGGAGACGGTAAGGAGAGCCCTGGCAGGGAGAGACAACCAGGGAGCCCAAGTCTTGGCTTTGAATGAGGGACACTCAAGGAGAGACTGTATTGAGACATCACCTGAGAGGTTTCAGTGACTTACATACCTGGAGGTAACTCGGCCTTGAGGCGACTCTGAACCCTGCCTGCCTTCAGGGTCCGGCCAAGGTGGTGGCGGAGCCTCGCCTGTTCCCTGTCAGTTTCAGCATCGGAGCCGGGCAGGTTGTTGATGAATTGGTGACCTGGTGCTGGAGGGTCTGTTCTGTCCATCTGAGGGAAGTTGAGAATTTTCATAGATAATGGTGTGGGATGGGAGAGAGAATTTTCTTGTGCATGAGAACTAGCGAGACGAGACGGAGGATCTCTGAGAAAATCAGGCAGGGGAACCTTCAGCTTTTGGTTTGAATACGGGTTGCTTTTACTCCCTCTCAAATTAGTAATTAAGAAACTCTGTGCCCTCCAAATGGCCCCTGTACATCACTTCCCTTGAGCTGAAATGTGAACTCTGCCCTACATCTCCTGTGGGCCATAAGAGAAATTAACACACCAAGGAGGGAAATTCTCCTAGTGCCATGCCTATTAGAGTTAATATCCTGAACCTCCTCACAGATGTAGGAGTTTCCCAAATACAAAGCTTGGAGAATTGAGTTCAGTAATCATTCTGTGATTTGACTGGAAGCTTTTTTTCCCCCAAGAACCACCCCCCCCGCCCCCTGAGTTAGGTATGTTTGGTCAACTCTGTTTACAGGAGAGCCAATAGCAAATAGTCCTAGGACTGATTTGAGCAAGGGTTCACTGTGAAGGGGACAGGCCACTCCATGAGGGCTGTGCTTGTCTCTCTTCCTCGGCCCTGGATCACACATGTTTCCACCCATGTCGCAGAGAGAACGGTTATTATCTCTTGCCTGTAACTCTTCTCCACGTCAACAGGCTTCTCCAAGTCAACAGGCTAATTCCTATTCCAATTCTGTAAAGTACACGAAGAAAAAGGAAACCGTTTCTTCATTACATGGAGAGGTGATTGTTGAACAAAAGGGATACTTTTTTAAATGCTCCAGAAGGACATTATACTAAGTGAAATAAGCCAGACACAGAAAGGCAAATACTGCATGATCTCACTTATGTGTGGAACCTAAAAGAGTCCAACTCGTAGAAGCAGAGAGTACAGTGGTGGTTGCCAGGCAGTGGGGGAAATGGGAAGATGTTGGTTAGATGTTGCAAAGGGTCAGTTATGTGGGATGAGTAAGTCCTGGGGAATCTAATGTACAGCATGGTGACTAAAGTTAACAATATTGTATTGTGTCCTCGAAATTTGCTGAGAGTTGATCTTGAGTGTTCTGACCATATGAAAAAAATCGTAACTGTGTACAATTTTTATTTGTCAGGTATACCTCAATAAAGTTGTAGAATGAAATAAATTGTAACTAGTGAAAAAGAATAAAAATAAAAATGCTCCAGAGCACACAGAAGTGGGAGTAAAGGCTTTTCATTCCAGTTATATATCCAAAACCGTGCGCTTATCTCTAGCCTTGTCACATTCAGACAACTCACGTTGTGCTCCTGGTCAGTACTGAGGAGAATACAAAGGTGAAAACTATACAGTTCTTTACAGTTTAGGATTCATGACCCAGGTATATAGACATGGAATTAATTCGAGGAGAATGATTTTACTGGTACAGTTAGGGTCCAATAAAAACAGCTAAGAAACTAAGGGAAGAAGAGACAAGACTTTGTGCTATCTGGGAACGCTTCATGGAAGAGGTGGCATTTGCTCTGGAGCTTGAATGATCAGATTTTGAGCGATGGGGCCATGGAAAGGGGAGGAGTTCACATCAGGCAATCAGTGTTTGGACCATCTCTGGTGAACTCCATGGACTTCAATGAGTTTACGAAACTTTATTACCATTTATTTCTGTGTGGGTAAAATTGACATGTCACTCCCTTCTTCAAAAGAGTTTAGATAATTGTGTGAGATAGTCTGTGTTGAAGTACTCTGTGTGTTGTTAAACACACTAGCAAATGATATGTATTATCTGAAGGAAACCGCAGGAGCTAAGATGTAAATACAGGAGACATTCCTAAAATGGTTGGTAATCCGAAGTGGATAGAAGGAGTGGGTGGGTGTAGGGGTGTGTGTGTGTGTGTGTGTGTGTGTGTGTGTACATACTTTTGAGACAACACGGTTGTTTTGTTTTGTTTCTTTGGCCGCATTGTGCAGCATACAGGATTCTAGTTCCCTGACCAGGGATCGAACCCAGGCCTCCTGCATTGGGAGCGTTGGAGTCTTAACCACTGGACTGCCAGCGAAGTCCCGACAACATGGTTTTTGAGCATTTAGTTTGAGAGAGTAAGTTGGGGGTAGGTTCTGGAGGCTGATGCTTTTTCTGAGAAGAAAGGGCGCCCAACAGAGGTTTCTTCTAACCAGAGGAGGGACTTAAACTCAGCAAAGACTTGGTGCCTTTGGGGACCAAAGGACAATGTGAAGGCTCAGGTAGCACATTCCGTGTGGTTGTTTTACTGTCAACACACGTTTATGAAGTGGCTACCATGTGTCAGTACAGTCGGTCCTCCATATCCTAGGGTTCTGCAGATTCAACCAACCCAGGATCAAAAAAATTTTTTTTAATTCCAAAAAGTTCCAAGAAACAGAACTTGAATTTGTTGCTTGCCTGGCAACTCTTTCCATCACATTTGCATGGCATTTACATAGCACTGACATTGAATGGGGTATTATAAGTAATCTAGAGATGATTTAAAGTAGACGGGAGGATGTATGTTGGTTATATGCAAGTACTGCGCCATTTTTATATAGGAGACTTGAGCATCAGTGGATTTTGGTATCAGTGGGGGTCCTGGAACCACCCCCGCCCCGCCCCAGGACACTGAGTGATGACTGTGCTGATTGAAGCACAATGAAACCATGCTAAATAGGAGAGAGGAGAGCTCAGCTCTTATGGAACCCACTCTAGTGGAAGTTGGATTTTTTTTTTTAAAGGTATAAATATATGTGTGATGCAAAGAAATGAAAGCAAAGTGGCGGAATTGACTTATGGGCTGGTGGCAGGAAAGGACATTTGGTGCAGAGAAGACCGTGAGCAGAAGTGATCTCCCTTTTGTTTTCCTTGTGAAAACTTTTAAATCATAAGATGTTGAAAGCAGTTTTGATTAAAGAGAAGGTGCATCCATATTCCCCAAGTAAAATTGTTTTAGCAGTTGTGGCAGATAAGGAGCATTTTGGGGTTTTGTCTTTACTAGCACCTCCTGAATTAGAAACATGAAGTCTTTCAGTTCTTGGCTTTGTTTCTTAACTGGTCTTAAATGTTAAAAACAAACAAAAAATGTGAAAGATTATGTAATAATTTAAAATACAGTCCAGTGTTTCTAGGTTTTCCTTTCTTGAGAAACTTCTCATTTCCCAGGTAGTTTTAGATTATAGGATGAGTTAACTTCTGGCCCTTAAGTTGTTAGAATGCAACGTGTGCCACTTTTGTAGCAAGAAAAGGCAGCTTTGGTGTTGTCACACATTAAGAATGCAATTTCTCTTAGTAGCCGAGTTTCCATGATATTTGAGTCCGTTAGCAGTTTGGGGTCAAAACTTGTGCCTCCTTGGGGCTATCTGTAGTTTTGTTGTTGTTATTTTAGCCTTGTGAGTTAGATTTGTATGTTTTTGTTCCTTGGCCTTTGGAGCTATTTTGTAATGCCCAGGCAGCCATGTTAAGGCAGTTTAACCATCCTGGCATTTGTACTCAACAGTAATGCAGGTAATTAGCAGTTAAGCTTTCACATTGGGCCACCTTTACATTGCAACAACTCCAGTTCATTAAATACTCAGCGTTACCCTTAGTACCTGCCCAGGAATTATAGAGAGGTGTTTTTAGGCTTGGAGAAATCCTTTTCTGACTTTAAGCTAGCTACTTTTCATGACCCTTCCCAATGCAATGGTGAAATTTTATCTAGGTTGATAAGGGAGGGAAATTGGCACACCTGTGAAAAGTACAGTAGTTTATCTCCTTTTAGTTTATGATTGAGACTGAGTGATAACTGAGTTATAATCAAGAATCAACAGTAAAATCACCCCTCGATATCCGAGAGGGATTGGTTCCAGGAGTCTCCATGTATACCAACATCCTCAGATGTGGTTACACATTCGTGGATTCAACCAACCAAGGGTTGGGTAGTACTGTTCGTACTTATTGAAAGAAATTCACATATAAGTGGACCCGGGCAGTTCAAACCCATGTTGTTCACGAGTCAACTGTACTTATTTCTCAGTGTTTGAAGATTTAAGAAGGAACAAAGTACACAGGCATACGCTGGAGATACTGTGGGTTCGGTTCCAGACCACCGCAGTAAAGTGAATATCGAAATAAAGCGAGTCATGTGAATTTTTTGGTTTCTCAGTGCGTATAAAAGTTACGTTCACGCTATACTGTTGTCTCTTAAGTGTGCCAGAGCATTATGTCTAAAAAATGTACATACCTTAATTTAAAAATACCTATTGCTAAAAAAAATGCTAACCATCATCTGAGTCATATCTTGTAGCTGCTGGAGGGTCCTGCCTCACTGCTGGTGGCTGCTGACTGATCAAGGTGGTGGGCGCTGAAGGTTTGGGGAGCTGTGGCAATTTCTTAAAATAAGACAACGATGAAGTTTGCCTCATCCATTGACTCTTTCTTTCTCGAACAGTATTTCCATAGCATGGAGTGCTGTTTAGTAGCATTTAGCCACAGTAGAACTTCCTTCAAAATTGGAGTCAATTCTCTCAAACCCCGCTGCTGCTTTATCAACTATGTTTATGTCATATTCTAAATCCTTTGTTGTCATTTCAGCAATCTTCTCAGCATCTTCACTGGGAGTAGATTCCAGCTCAGGAAACCACTTCCTCTCCTCATCCACAAGAAACAACTCCTCATTCATTAAAGTTTTTCCATGAGATTGCAGCAATGCAGTCACATCTTCCGGCTCCACTTCTAATTCTAGTTCTCTTGCTGTTTTCACTTCATCTGTGGTTACTTCTTCCACTGAAATCTTGAACCCCTCAAAGTCATCCATGAGGGTTAGAATCAGCTTCATCCAAACTCCTGTTAATTAGCAGGAACTCCTGTTAACATTAACTCCTGTTAATGTTGGTATTTTGACCTCTTCCCATGAATCACGAATGTTCTTAATGGCATCTGGAATGGTGAATCCTTCCCAGGAGGTTTTCAATTGACTTTCTCCAGATCCACCAGAGGAATCACTGTCTATTGGCAGCTATAACCTTATGAAACGCATTTCTCGAATAATAAGACTTGACAGTTGAAATGATTCCTTGCTTCATGGGCTGCAGAATGGATGTTGTGCTAGCAGGCATCAAAACATTAATCTCATTGTACATCTCCATCAGAGCTCTCAGGTGAGCAGTAATTTTTTTTTTTTTTTTTTTTTTTGTAGCCTACTTTCTGGAGGGTTTTTATCATAAATGGGTGTTGAATTTTGTCGAAAGCTTTCTCTGCATCTATTGAGATGATCATATGGTTTTTCTCCTTCAATTTGTTAATATGGTTTATCACATTGATAGATTTGCGTATATTGAAGAATCCTTGCCTTCCTGGAATAAACCCCACTTGATCATGGTGTATGATCCTTTTAATGTGCTGTTGGATTCTGTTTGCTAGTATTTTGTTGAGGATTTTTGCATCTATGTTCATCAGTGATATTGGCCTGTAGTTTTCTTTCTTTGTGACATCCTTGTCTGGTTTTGGTATCAAGGTGATGGTGGCTTCGTAGAAGGAATTTGGGAGTGTTCCTCCCTCTGCTATATTTTGGAAGAGTTTGAGAAGGATAGGTGTTAGCTCTTCTCTAAACGTTTGATAGAATTCACCTGTGAAGCCATCTGGTCCTGGGCTTTTGTTTGTTGGAAGGTTTTTAATCACAGTTTCAATTTCAGTGCTTGTGATTGGTCTGTTCATATTTTCTATTTCTTCCTGATTCAGTCTTGGCAGGTTGTGCATTTCTAAGAATTTGTCCATTTCTTCCAGATTGTCCATTTTATTGTCATAGAGTCAGCAGTAACATTTTGAAAAGAATCTTTTCTTCTGAGCAATAGGTCTCAACAGCGGGCGTAAACTATTTGGTAAACTATGTTGTAAACAGATGTGCTGTCATCCAAGCTTTGTTCTTCCATTTATAGAGCACAAGTAGAGTAGGTTTAATATAATTCTTAAGGGCCCTACGATTTTCAGAATGGTAAATGAGCATTGGCTTTAACTTAGTCACCAGCTGCCTTAGCCCATAACCAGAGAGTCAGTCTGTCCTTTGAAGCTCTGAAGCCAGGCATTGACTTTTCCTCTCTAGCTATGAAAGTCCTAGATGGCATCTTCTTCCAACCTAAGGCTGTTTTGTGTACATTGAAAATCTGTTGTTTAGTGTAGCCTCCTTCATGAATTACTTAGCTAGATCTTCTGGGTAACTTGCTGCAGCTTCTCCATCAGCACTTGCTGCTTCGCTTTGCACTTTTAGGTTACGGAGGTGGCTTCTTTCCTTAAACCTCAAGAACCAACCTCTGCTGGCTTCAGACTTCTCTTCTGCAGCTTCCTCACCTCTCTCAGCCTTCACAGAAATCAAGAGAGTTAGGGCCTTGCTCTGGAGGAGGCTTTGGCTTAAGGGAATGTTGTGGTTGGTTTGATCTTCTGTCCAGTTCACTCACACTTTCTCCATATCAGCAATAAAACTGTTTCTCTTTCTTGTCATTCGCGTGTTCACTGGAGTAGCACTTTTCATTTCCTTCAAGAACTTTTCCTTTGCATTCACACCTTGGCTGACTGTTTGGCGCAAGAGGCCTAGCTTTCAGCCCGTCTCAGCTTTCGACCTGCTTTCCTCACTAAGCTTAATCCTTTCTAGCTTTTGATTTAAAGTGAGAGATGTATGCATGACTCTTCTTTTCACTTGACCACTTAGAGGCCCTTGTAGGGTTATTAACTGGCCTAATTAAATATATTGTGTCTCAGGGAATAAGGAGTCCTGAGGAGAGGGAGAGAGACGGAGGAAGGGCTGGTCAGTGGAGAAGTCAGAATATACACAACATTTATGGGTTAAATTTGCCCTCTTATTTGGACACAGATTGTGACACCTCAAAACAATTACAGTAGTAACATCAAAGATCCCTGATCACAGATCACCATGACAAATATAATAATAATGCAGAAGTTTTAAATATTTTGAGAATTAGCAAACTGTGACACATAGACATGAAGTGGGCAAATGCTATTGGGAACATGGCACCAATAGACTTGGTTGATGTAGGGTTGCCACAATCTTCAATTTGTAAAGTGCGTATCTGTGAAGCGCAGTAAAGTGCAATAAGATGAGGTATGCTGGGGGGAATTCCCTGGCCGTCCAGTGGTTAGGACTGTACCTTCACTGCTGAGGGTGTGGGTTCAGTTCCTGGTTGGGGAACTAAGATCCTGCAAGCTGTGGCGAGGCCAAAAAAAAAAAAAAAAAGTATGCCTGTCCTTGAACAGAATGTCATTTGACAGGATGAGTCATTGTACTCGGTAGTAAAAACTTCAAGAAGCCACAAAGGAATTATCTTGTTTCAGAGTGATTTTTTCAAGAGGGAAACATTTTTTCCTGTTTGGTAAATATTGAATTAAGGAAAAGAAATGTCATTAAAAAATGGATACCATGTTGAAACACAGACTGTGAACCTGCACCTCCATTCTGCTTTCCCAAAATATAACTGCTTTTAATGCTTTTGAGACTGTCCTTCCGGACTTTTCTGGGCATGTTTATATTTTATAAAAATTTATTCATGGTCTATATACGGTTCTTAATTTTTTCACTCCACAATATATTATAGACATCTTTCTGTCCTTTGTATGCATCAACCCATGCAAATCTATCTTTTCTTCTCTTGGCCGCTAAATAATATTCGGTTATCTGGATGAAGCATAATTTATTTAACCAGGCACTTACTGATGGACACTTAATCTCCCCTCCCATTTTTGCTATGATAATGTAACTCTTTAATGAGATTTCTTGTACCTACATCTAAGTGTTCTTTCTTTCCTTCTTTCTTTCTTTTCTTTCTTTCCTTCCTTCCTTCCCTCCTTCCTTCCTTCCTTCCTTCTGCATGTTTTGCAGGATCTTAGTTCCCCGACCCGGGATTGAACCTGTGCCAGGGCAGTGAAAGCGCTGGGTCCTAACCACTGGACTGCCAGGGAAGTCCCTAAGTGTGCTTTCTGTTATTTCCTAAGGAAATACTATCAAGAAGACTTACTGGATATTACATTTTTAAAATATTTCCATTAAAAAAACAAAAATAAAAGCAAAGAGTATATGTAAAAATGGATGAAATCTGGATAAAGTCGGTACCTGAGTTAAAAATGTTGAACCGATATCAGTTTCCTGGTTTTGACAATGCACTGTGGTTACATGTGATAGTATCATTGGGAGAAACTGGGTGAAGGGTACACAGGAACTCTCTCTGTTCTGTTTTTGTAAATTCTTGTGAGTCTTAAACTATTTCAAAATAAAATGTTATTTTAAGAAATATATTGCCAATCCAGGGAGGTTGTATCAACTTAAATTTCCACTAGGAGTATATGAAGCTCTTGACCCGTGGGCCACCAGGGCAGGAGTCATTAGCAACAGGCCGAAGAAGCAGTCCATGTGGTTGGGATATTGGTTACATACAGGGGTTTGAGCAGATAAGTAAATATAAATAGGATAATGGGACGCAGAGAAGGAAGGTACCAATATAGAAAGTGGGAAGGCTAGAATTGTTGAATTGTAATTATTGCTGTGAATTTAATGGTCTCTAAGGTATAGAGGTGTCATAGAAATAGAGATGTGATTTTATCTGATTGAAAGAGATGAGCATCTTTTTGTATATTCACTGGCCATTTTATTTCTTCATAGTTGAGTTGCCTGTGTATTTTCCTTTGTCTATTTTTCTTTCTTTCTGATTCAGAGGAAATCTTAACAACATAGATTCTTATTGGTGGTGCCTTTATCGGTGGCACTTTTTGCCAAACATTTTATGAAGTTAATTTGTTGATCTTTGTTTTTATCATTCTTTGGTCTTGCTGTATTACGTGTTATTTCCTTACAATTCCATGATCCAGGAATTCAGGCAGGGATTTAAGCTGGACAGTTCTTTTCTTCTGCATCGTGTCTGGGGTCACTCAGCTCCGTTCAGCTGGTAGCTGGGCTGGGCTGGAAGATGCACAAAGACATCATGCTGTTTCTGATGCCTCTTGCTCTTCCAGATGTCCCCTCTCTCTCTCCACATGCTCAGCTTGAGCTTACCAGTGGGAAGGAGCAGAAGTTTGGTAGGTGGGATGTGTTAAAACAGATGGCCTGTCAAATCCTAGCCAGCTCACAGTGGGAGTTTTGAGCCATGGCTTAGCTCCCTGATTATTTTCCTTTTTCTCATCTGCTTTGCCTTCTCAGGACTGTCTCCTTCCTCAGGAGATTATCGTCAAGGTCGAGAGAGACGATGCCGGGTCACTGGCCGTTGCATCCCAGGTGAGTTGGACAGGGCCTCTGTCTTCACCTCGAGAAATGTGCATGGCTGGTGGGTGGCAGAAGCCACATTGAAGTGAGCTGGGAAGTGAGTAGAAAATGGGGAAATAGAGATAAGAGTGGGCAACTTTTTACAAAAAGTTGGTTATCTATAAAAGATTGAAGAGAGTGATAACTGCAAGGAAATCTGAGGTTGAGGGTTGTTGTCTTTTATCCCCTAAAGGTTTGAAAGGATTTGGCTTGGTTTAAATGGTTGCAGGAAAGAGTAAGTGAAGGAAAAGAAGTTAACGGTCAGGAGAGAGAGGAGATAAAACTGTAAAGCAGAACTCACAGATACAGAGAATAAACTAGTGGTTACCAGTGTATGGGGGTGCAGTAGAGGGGTGGAGGAGTGAGAGGTACAAAGTATTGGGAGTAAGATAGGCTCAAGGATGTATTCTACAACGCGGGGAATAGAGCCAATATGTTGTAATAACTGTAAATGGAAAGTAACGTTTCAAAATTGTATAAAAATTAAAAATAGTAATTTAAAAAAGAAGACAAAAGCGATAAAGCAGAGTCCTTGATTAGTGCCAGGGGAATTAATTCAGAGCATATGTGAATGCATTAACTCTATTAGAGGAAGAAGGGCTCATGTAAGAAAAATGAGGTTGAGGGAATTATCTGAAGGCTTGTGATTTTCTCTGTGAACAGTCAGGTGAAATTATCTTTTGAGCATGTGGGTGGGACTTGGAATGGAGAGATGTTTGACTAGAGTAGAGAAGGCTTAAAATAGTGATTTGGATTATGAGAGACAGGCTGCTCCAGGAGGTATAATAGGGTTGCTGGTCAGTGCGAAAAGCTCATTCTGAGATAGTGACTGTTTTTAAAATTTATTTATTTATCTGTTTATTGGCCGTGCCACACAGCTTGTGGGATCTTAGTTCCCCAACCAGGGACTGAACCCGGGGCCTCGGCAGTGAGAGCGCAGAGGGATTCCCGATAGTGACTGTTAATAATACTCTATTCAGCTGCTTTTGTGGGTTTTCTTTCCCTGTGGCATTCCGTAACCTACTTTCCATGGAGAGCAGATTTGACATTCAGATTTGTTTAGTTTTTGTAGCCAGGTATATTCAGTGGAAGCCCCATAGGTCACGGTAATATTCGAAAGAGAACTTTTGAATATATCAAATAGAAAGATTAAGGTGAGTGATCCACAGGCTCTCACCTGAATAATGAAGATGGGAAAGATAAAAGAGGATGCTAAACAGAAAGGAAAAGACTACAGACTGGAGGATAGTGATAGTAGATATTTTAGTAAAGGCCCCAAACCAGCAGAGAATGAGAGGAGTAAAGGGAGCGATTAAGCAAGTAAAGTGGAGAATTCTGATGTCGTAATGAAAGAGTGAGCTATTCTGGGTGTGTGACTTGAGAGGTGGAGTACTTTATGGTGATTTCAAGATCTGGGGTCTCACACTAAGAATGAGGGGCTGGGAGTTGGGCTGGCCGTATGAGTTGATGACTGAGAACATAGTCTGTGATGTTAGGGAAACTTGAGGTTGCATCCCAGTCACTAACCTTAGGCCTACGTGTTAATTTCTCCGACCTTCTAGCTCTTCATCTGAAAAATGTTGCTGCTCATGGTATTTTCTCACAAGGGGCCTTGTGAGAATTAAGTGAGCGATAATTTACGCAACATGCTGAGCACACTGCCTGATACCACATAGTAAGTGCTTCACGAAAGTCAGTTATTTTTATATTATTACCAGAGGACTCTACATGTGGATGCTATAGACTGCGCAAGACGAGACAGTACACGTTCTTGAATTAGCGGATAAATCCTGGGTATTATAAATCTTCAGTGGTTGGGGGCATGGGTGGTGGTCAAGAAGTTGGTACAACAAAGCTCCAAGAAGTGAGGTAAATGGCATGAATTTCAGGGTAACTGGGAGCACACACACCCTCCTCCCCCTCTGATGCTGAGACCCCTGGAATGGGAGAGCACGACCACCCTGAGCCTGTGAGGACTTCAGAGGAGGGAGTCCTCAGGGGGGAAGTGTAGGTTTCTGTTAACACAGGGATGTAGAGAGAATATTTGGTGAAGGTGTAGGATTTCTTTCTTTTTTTTTTTTTTTTTTTTTTTTTTTTTGCTGTGCTGGGTCTTTGTTGCTGCATGCGGGCTTTCTGTAGTTGCCGTGTGTGGGCTTCTCATTGAGGTGGCTTCTATTGTTGTGGAGCATGGGCTCTAGGTGCATGGGCTTCAGTAGTTGCAGCACGTGGGCCCTAGAGCGTGTGGGCTTCAGTAGTTGTGGTGCATGGAGTCAGTAGTTGTGGCTCGTGGGCTCTAGAGAGCGGGCTCAGTAGTTGTGGCGCACGGGCTTAGTTGCTCCACAGCATGTGGGATCTTCCGGGACCAGGGCTCAAACCCATGTCCCCTGCATTGGCAGGCGGATTCTTAACCACTGCGTCACCAGGGAAATTCCGGATTTCATTATTATAGAAGAAGAGTTCCCAAGGGCACAGTTGAAGGGTTTGGGAAGAAATTTTGAGGGCTTGGGTGTAGGGGACAGGTGAGAGGAAGAATAGAATAAGAGGGATAGAAGTTCAGAAACAGCCAGTATCCACACGCTGAAGGACCTTTTCAAATGGGTATGTGATGGGCCTTGTGCGATTCAGGTGAGAGGAAAGGATTTCCGTCAGAATTTGAACCAGGATTATTTTGATATATTACAGAGTCTACTGATATACTGTTGATTCACTTACTGAAATAATTTACCAAATATATAATTAGTCTATACTATACACCAACACTGTACTAAGCTCTGGGGCTTAGTACATGCCCTCATGGATTACAGCCTAGTGACAAAGATGACCATTATGCAAATGATAAGAAAGCGTGGTGAGTCTTAAGATAGAAATTCCTGGAGCTTTGAGAACATATAGCCTGGGGTGCAGTGGGGGGTGCTAATCTAGTCTAGTATTATTTATTTAACATTTGAAGAAGTTTGATATTAAAGGGACATACATTAAACAGTGAAGGGGAGTGTTTATTAAAAGGAAACATGTATTGGAGGTTGAAAAACAGTACGTATAGATCCATGTTCAACACGGGGCAGTTTGCAAGTGATTTTTCTTTTCTTTTCTTTTTTTTTAAGTATTAGATCAATGTTTTTATTAAGATCTTAAAAAAAACATGACCTGAAAGAATAACACATATATTTGTAGGTTCTTCTGGCTGAACTTTCTGTTTCTTTAAACTGCTGCTTAAAAATATTTACCTAATTGTTATTACCTATAAACAGCATTGTAGTTCTGATTATTTTCTTTGACTCAGTTCATCCTTGTAAGATCTTCAGTCCTGAAGAAATGGCACAAAACGAATAATGAGAAATAACAAATGATATTTCTGAATCCCATTTTGGGGTAACTGTGAAAACCTTTGAGATTTTAGTGAAATTTATGGGCCACAACTTAGAAAAAGGTACAGCAGCATTTTGCATGGAGTTTCTTGGGATTCAGGGACTTCGTGTCCTATGCATGAACCACAGCTTAAGAACACCCCATCTATTTAAAAAGCCTTGGCTAGTGGCATTTGACTTCTGTGGTTTTTGCTGCCTTTGGGTAAGGACGGATCACCTCCAGCACTTTCTTGGAACAAAATTCCTGCCCAAAAATCTTAGAAGGAGGTTCTTTCCTGCTTAGAGGAGGCAGTCCAAGAGACCCCTTTTACATGGCAGTAATGACAGGCCCTATGATGCAGCTCATAGTGTGGACAAAATAGAAATGTTTTCTGAAGACTTAAGAATTCAGGATAAAGGTTTCATTGGCTGTCACTTATTTTTTGAGGCTCCTCAAACCTAATCATCCTGATAATAATTCCCAGCCTTTGTTTTTTTTTAGTAAACTCTGGTAATGGCTTTTCATATATCATTACAATTCATTCACTCAACAGCACAATGAATTGGGTATCATTAAGCCTAATGAATAGAAATGGAATAAACTCACCATTAATAGATGATCAGATTAGATATATTTTAAAAAAAAATTCAGACATAGGCTCTTAATAGATAAGAAAACCCACGCCTCTTTTCCATATCCAGTGCTCTAAACCTGTACATACTGCCTTTCATTAAGGCCCACATTTCATTTTCTGTCTCAGGCATCAGTAAAGCATGTGTGCCAAATCTGGCCCGTCACCTGTTTTTTGAAAATAAAGTTTTATTGTAATACAGCCACATCCATTTGTTCGTGTATTTTCTGTGGCTGCTTTCTTGCTATAGCAGCAGAGCTGAGTAGTTGTAATAGATAGAGACTGTATGGCTTGCCAAGCCTAAAATATTTGCTCTCCGACCTTTGAGAGAAAAAGTTTGCTGACCCTGTTCTGTTAGTTTCTCGGGAATTTGGAGGGAATTCCTAAGTAGGAATTCTATATTCACCAATGCAAAAATCAGAATAAGCATTTTCTTTAAGGTCAACAAGAGAGAAAACAATTTACGTCACCTCTTAGCTGGTGTTCTTCTTTGGGGTTATATAAATAGGTCCAGCATCCAAAACCCAAAGGGGCTCACCTAGAAGGTACCTGTATCCCTTGACTAGAATCCTTTGAACGTTGATCATCTCAGGACAATTTCCAGGCCATCAGGTTTTGTTTCTTCCACCTGTCAAACTTTTCCTCTGTGAACATTGGAAGGAAATGATACCCAACTGAGCAGGAATGTGTGTCCTGTTTTAGGAAGGAGTGAACTTCCATAGAGTGACTGTGGACTTCACTCAGGAGGAAGAAGGCACTTTGAACCCTGCCCGGAGGACCCTGGACAGAGATGTGATCCTGGAGAACCACAGGCACCTAGTCTCTTGGGGTAAGAGTACAGTCCCCTTTAATGAAGTCTGTGTATTGAAATGATTTCTCATTTCCATTGATCAAGAGCTAGGGAATTCAGAGGCCAGAATGATTTTGGCCACACATAGATTGCATTTGTGCTTTTTATTCCCCAGTGAAGATTTAGTTTTAATTTGTAGGGTAGCAAAGGTACAGATTCTTGGGTTTGAGCTTATGCAGTCTTCTTGGCTCCTAAAGGCCAAGGACTGGGACCAAATTCTGCAGTGATTTTCTTTTGTCCCCAGCCCAAATACCCAAAGTCCTGTATCTTTCCCTATCGGCTTTTCAAACCAGATGCAGTCTCCTAGTTGGAACAAGGGGATAAGTATAAAAAGAGTTTCTCAACATGCATATCCAGGTGAGAAACAGACATTTGGGAGTCATTACAGGTATAGAAGATTTGTTTGAAAAATCCCCATAGGGCATGCTGCATATTTCTCCATCTCCCACTCCTGGTGGACTTATACATCACCACTTTTTCCAAGTGTGCTTTATATTGCCTGGCCTAATAGCCACCAAGGCTTCTGTTTATGAGCTAATCTTCATCCTCTCTCACTTGGAACTAAAGGAATTCATGGGGCCATATTAGCCCCTAAGGCATTTAGGGAACCTGGGATAACAGTGCCCCCATTATTTTTTCCTGGTTCACGAAGTAGTTTGACCTTGTTTTACTAACACAGACTGTGCTAGCAAGTTTCATGCCTCCAGAAATTTCTAGAAATGTAGACACTAATTTCTATTTCAGTGAACATATATCTAGCACTAAAGAAGGTAGAAAGGACCCTCTTTTTTTGCTAAGGATTGCAGAATTGTTTTGCAATTCTGTAGATTCTGCATAGGGGATCTTATTTTGGAATATGGAGATATTTGACATCTAAAGTCTTTTTATTCAGCAACACTAAGATTGAAATAGTTTCATATTAATGCCTTGTCACACTATTGGACTATGGTAGTTCTCTACTTACTGCTTCATCCCATCCTTTTGCTTTCTCAATTCATGTTATAGGTCCATAGCTGAAAGCAAATCCACATATAATTGCATACTTTCTTGTCAGCTTTTATTCCCCTATTCCAGCTCTAACATTTTTTTGGCTAGGGTGTTTTATTTTGCTTCCTTCCAGAGTCGGCAACTGCACTTGGAAGAAGAGAATCAACATCAAAGCAGAACATTTTTGGTGATGAACCATCCCACAGAGTGAAGATAGAAAGGTTGACAAGAGATGATCCTTGGTTATCGTCATGTGAAGAAGTTCAGGATTGTAAGGAGCTTTTGGAGAAGCAACGGGAAAAACAAGAGAGACTTTTGAAGGAAGTGACATTCACTCACAGAACAGCTATTAGTCATGAGAGAGCCTGCAAAAGTGATGACCTTGAGGAGAAGCGTGGTCCAAATAACAGTCTTCTTTCACCACAGATGATACCCATAAGAAACCATTTTCATAAACATGCTTCACATGTTAAAAAATTGCATTATAATTCTATGGTAAACACTCATCAGATGATTAATGATAGTGAGAAACTCTGTGAAAATAAAGAATGTGGAAACCTCCCCCAGAGCATTCATTTTATTCAGTTTACAAAAGCTCAAACAGAAGATAAATCCTATGGATTTAGTGACAGTATTCAACACTTTAGCCATGATAAACCCCTAAATCTACATGAGAAAATACATGCACAAGGAAAATCCTTTGATTTTAAGGAACATGGGCAAGTTTTGAACCACAGCATATCCCATAATGAACAACAGAGAATCCCTGTTGAAGAGAGTCAGTATAAATGTAATAAAACCTCCCAGAGTTCATCCCTTGCTCAAAACATGAGAAATCATTCTGAAGAGAAACCCTTTGAATGTAATCAGTGTGGGAAATCCTTCAGCTGGAGCTCTCATCTTGTTGCACATCAGAGAACTCACACAGGGGAGAAACCTTATGAATGTAACGAGTGTGGGAAATCATTCAGCCGCAGCTCTCACCTCGTTTCCCATCAGAGAACTCATACTGGAGAGAAACCTTATAGGTGCAATCAGTGTGGGAAATCCTTCAGCTGGAGCTCTCATCTTGTTGCACATCAGAGAACTCACACAGGGGAGAAACCTTATGAATGTAACGAGTGTGGGAAATCATTCAGCCGCAGCTCTCACCTCGTTTCCCATCAGAGAACTCATACTGGAGAGAAACCTTATAGGTGCAATCAGTGTGGGAAATCCTTTAGCCAGAGCTATGTCCTTGTCGTGCATCAGAGAACTCACACTGGAGAGAAGCCTTATGAATGCAGTCAGTGTGGAAAGTCATTCAGGCAGAGCTACAAACTTATTGCACATCAAAGAACTCATACTGGAGAGAAGCCCTACGAATGTAATCAATGTGGGAAATCATTTATCCAGAGCTATAAGCTTATTGCCCATCAAAGAATTCATACTGGAGAAAAGCCCTATGAATGCAATCAATGTGGAAAGTCCTTTAGTCAAAGTTACAAACTTGTTGCGCATCAGAGGAGTCACACAGGAGAAAAACCCTTTGAATGTAATCAGTGTGGAAAGTCCTTCAGCTGGAGTTCTCAACTGGTTGCACACCAAAGAACTCATACTGGAGAGAAACCCTACGAATGTAATGAGTGTGGGAAATCTTTCAACCGCAGTTCTCACCTTGTTATGCATCAGAGAACTCATACTGGAGAAAAACCCTATGAATGTAATCAGTGTGGGAAGTCCTTCAGCCAGAGTTATGTTCTTGTTGTACATCAGAGAACTCATACTGGAGAAAAGCCCTATGAGTGCGGTCAGTGTGGGAAATCCTTCAGGCAGAGTTCATGCCTTACTCAACATCAGAGAACTCATACTGGAGAGAAACCCTATGAATGTAACCAATGTGGAAAAACATTCAGCTTGAGTGCTCGACTTATTGTACATCAAAGAACTCATACTGGAGAGAAACCCTTTACATGTAATCAGTGTGGGAAAGCTTTCATTAATAGTTCTAAACTTATTAGGCATCAGGCAACTCATATTGAAGAGAAACCCTATGAATGTAACTAGTTTGGAAATCTTTCAGCCAGAGTATATCCCTCCCTCCTTCCCTCCTTCTCTCCCTCCCTCCCTCCTTCCCTTCCTCCCTCCCTTCAGCCCCTCATTTCCTCCTTCCCTCCTTCCATTCCTCCAGGATTACATGTATTGGAAAGAACTACTATGGAAACGATGTGTCTGGAAAAAGCTTTCAGTTAGCTCTCTGTTATTGTGTATCTGGAAATTTGTTCTGGGGAAGAAACAGAGAAAAACTATCACATATTTTACTTAACAGTTCCATGTTAAAAAATCAAACTTGGCCCTTATAACACATTCCCACAAAAGTAATAACTACTGGCGCTTTTCCTTGCAGAAAGCACTTCGACCTGACTTTGAGAGAATTACCATTAAATGGGCAATATGCTGTGGAGTGATTGCCAGTGAGGTGGACCTCTTTTCCAATAAAGAATAAATGAGAATGCTGATACCAGTGGGCTTGTTGTTGAGAAGGTTGGAAAATTGCAGTAGTTATTAGAACTTAGACTGGAAAACGGCATTTCAGTGTATCATTTTCCAACATGATTTCCCTAGCAGCTACTTAGTAATCAGTTTCATACAGCACTTTCTCTTATATGTGAAGATTTTGTAAAAATTAGGGAAATGGCTATGATATGAACTGAAAAATGCAGGGCAAGAGTATAGAACATTCATTTCTAGAACCATCATGATAAGATATTTCTGTTTGGATCAGGGTCTAAAGGGATTCTAGGTGTATCTGTTTTAATTTTAGGTTTATGCCTTGTTTTTTTTTGTGTGTATGCTTTTTTATAATACTAACAAATGATATGAGTAATAGTCAAAAAAGTACAAACATTTCCATCTCTTTGACCATTTAGGAAAGACCTGACAGTCAGATAGCAAAGATCCCTCAGGGTTCTGAGAGTTCCATTTGGATTAGCATGAACAGGTTACTCCTTAGGACTTAGATTCCCAGGAATGTTCCTCATTGAGAATAAAATATTTCCCTGTGAATGTGGAACTGGAAATTTAAACCAGAGGGGCTGAGAATGCATGGGCAGTATGGAGGGCATATGGGCTTTTTTTAACCCATATATCAAAAGCAGTATAAAGGAGCTTTATTTTTAAGGTTTTTTTTTTTTTTTTTTCTCCCCTCATGTAGTATTGTCTTTTTTTCCTCTGGGATATGTTCCCTAATGTGAGAATCCTCTGAGTGGGAAGGTACTGCCCTGGCTAAGTGCTTGCCATCTAAATTAAGCACACAAGAATGCTTTTAGTGAGGTAATATTTGTAGCTTCTCATTGGTTTTTTTTTTTTTTTTTTTTTTTTTGCCCTGGACGCACAGGCTCAGTGGCCATGGCTCACGGGCCCAGCCGCTCCGTGGCATGTGGGATCCTCCCGGACCGGGGCACGAACCCGAGTCCCCTGCATCGCAGGCGGACTCTCAACCACTGAGCCACCAGGGAAGCCCTTCTCATTGGTTTTTTAGATTTGGTTCACAAGTCTTTCTGGCCTTTGCCCCTTATCATGAATTCTAATTCTGTGGATTGTCATGGACCTGAAACCTCTGATCCCAGAGAGTTATTGAAAAATAGGCTGAGAGTTGAACTGAGAGACCAGAGAATAGAGGTAAATTCCCTGGAGAAAGAAAAAAAAAAAAACAACTAAAGTGATATCTGATAGGGGTTACCCTTAGTAAATGCTGTCCCCAAGATATGACCCTAAGTGGATTCATCTTTATGAGGGTTAAGCCAGAGAGTGCAGCACACCTCACAGTGACTGAAGTTCTGGGGGAACAGTTGTTGACGGCTGGAAAACTGGCTGCCCACCCCAGGAGAATCTTCAGTCAGTCCATGAATGCACAGATAGAGGAAGAGAAGGGGTTCTCCGTGCACTGCCTTTGGGGGAGGACATAAAATTGTGAAAATGCTAATTTGGTAGTGGGACATGGTTAGGCTTCTTTTCCCCCAAATTATAGATAAAACCAATACCAGTGCTAGGTACAAGTGGATGATTTTCACTGGGCATGTTGAATCTTACTTTGAAGACAGGAGACAGGAGACAGGATTGTACAAATGAGATTAAAGCCAACTGGGCTAAGAAGGAAGCCTGTGAAGATTTCAAGTTTTGGGAGGGGTTTATCTCAAAGTAATCTTTTTAGTGTTAAAAATATTTCATTGAAAATGAAATTGATAAAACTGCAAAGAACTTTGAAGTGAGTATGTGTGTGACTGTGTGTTTATTGGCCAGGTTGAATATGAGTCATCTGTGTGCACTAAGTCATAAGTATTACATCAGTTCCTAGGTGGTGAATTATGGTTGCCAAGTGTTTTGAAGTAAGGTAGATCCACTAAATAAACAAAAATGTTAATTTCATTATTTGCTCAGTAATTTCCCTCTGTAGGAAAGGTATTCTCTTAAAAAATGGTCGACCAATAATGAAGAGAAGTTAAAGTGACAGTGTGCTAAAAATACATAATTAAACCTCTGAACCTAAAATTTAGGTTTAAAAGGGGGAATCAGTAACTTGATTTTAATGACATATGTATGACACATATATAACCACATATGTCCCCTGCATAAAAATTTTTGTGTAAAATTCACAAAGTAAAATTGTACTTTGCCATAGCAAAATGTATAGAGATTTGACAGGCCAAATTTCTTTCACCATATTCCAGTAAAATTAGAAATAAGTGAAAGGTGACCAAAGCGTTTTAAAATACATGGATGTTAAGGAATACTCTCTCTCCTAGAACTAATTTTTTAAAACGTTTTTATAGTTTTATCGAGATATAATTGACATAAGTTTAACATGTACAGCATAATGACTTGACTTACAAATATTGTGAAATGGGGACTTCCCTGGCCGTCCAGTGGTTAGGACTCCACACTGTCACTGCCGGGGCCGTGGGTTCAATCCCTGGTCAGGGATTAAGATCCCACAAGCGCAGCCAAAAATATATATATATATTGTGAAATGATTACCACAATGAGTTAACATCCATCATCTCGTATAGATACTAAAAGAAGAAAAAGAAAAAAAAGTGGGTTTTTTTTTTCCTGTGGAGAGAACTCTTAGGATTTGCTCTCTTAGCAGCTTTAAAATGTACCATTCAGCAGCGTTAACTGTAGTCATCATGTTTCCTCCCACACTCCTGCTTAGTCTTCAGTACTTTTGTACTTTGTCCACCTTATTTTGTGGTTTGATGTTTCAGCTTACTCCTAGGCCTGACAAAGATAAACGTGCTTTTAATGTTTTTGTTTGTTTGTTTTTATTGTTTTTATAAATTTATTTATTTATTTATTTTTGGCTGTGTTGGGTTTTCGTTGCTGCACGTGGACTTTCTCTAATTGCGGCGAGCTGGAGCTACTCTTTTTTTTTTGCGGTACACGAGCCTCTCACTGTTGTGGCCTCTCCCGTTGAGGAGCACAGGCTCTGTACGCGCAGGCTCAGTGGCCATGGCTCACAGGCCCAGCCGCTCCACGGCATGTGGGATCTTCCCGGACCGGGGCACGAACCCGTGTCCCCTGCATCGGCAGGCGGACTCTCAACCACTGCACCACCAGGGAAGCCCCTGGAGCTACCGTTCGTTGCAGTGTGCGGGCTTCTCATTGCGGTGGCTTCTCTTGTGGAGCGTGGGCTCTAGGCGCGTCGGCTTCAGTAGTTGTGGCATGTGGGTTCCAATAGCTGTGGCTCACAGGCTCTAGAGCGCAGGCTCAGTAGTGTGGCACGGGGGCTTAGTTGCTTCGCGGCATGTGGGATCTTCCCAGACCAGGGCTTGAACCTGTGTCTCCTGCATTGGCAGGTGGATTCTCCACCGCTGCGCCACCTGGGAAGCCCCTGTTTTTGTGTTTTTTTTCGTCCAAAGAGATTTCAGCTTGGAGTGGGGAGGGAATCCAGACTTTTTGATGCTGTTTTCAGATATGCCTTTTATATTTCTAAATTTCTTTTGGATTTTGTACTTAATCAATACCCTTTATTTCGTGTGTCTCATTTAACGTACTTGAGAAGACCAGTTAATCTTACCTACCCCTTTAGAACTTTATCTTGAAAAATCAGTATTCTTCCCGTTTGCTGAAAGAGGTTGCTCGTGGACTCAGTTTCCCTTTAGAAGACTTGATGAGTCACATCAGTAAATTGCATATTGCTCTTTACAAATTATAGCAGCCTGGGTTCTTAATTGGAAAGCACATGAGCCAGTTCTAACCAGCTGATTCAGAAGATACTAGGTGGCTTCAAGAACTGGCAAGAAAGACAATGTTCAGGGCTTTAATCGTGCTGCAGAGCCATGAGAGTTCCTTAGTGTTCCCAAAGCTCCTTGAGATATAGTAAAGAACTAACTATATCTTCTGATTCGAAGTCTGGGCAAGTGCCTGGTTCTCGTGGATCATAGGCTGTGCCTGCACCTGAGTTGTGTGCAAGGTTAAGATGCCAGGGCCACCAGTGCCTAGTGTTTCCTGGAGAGTCCATAGTTGTAGATGGGCTCTACCTTCCACTCATACTAATTCTTTGGGCAGTTTGTCATTCATAGAATTGTTACTCATTTGCTAAGCAACAGCAAAGGAAAAGACAAAAGATTTCCAGCATAGCAGGCCCTTGCCTAGCCCATATGTCAACGTTTTCTTCACTCTCTACATTTTCACTTACTTTAATATGTATATGCAGCCTCCTACTTAACCTATCATACCTCTTTTATAACCAAAAACATGTGTACTCTCTTCCTCACCCAGGGCTTCACATCTTTGCTTCCACTTCCAAGTCTGGGATCTCTGAGTGGTGTCCATTCCATTTCTAGTGAAAAACTCCTCGTGTAAAAAGATGGTTCAGCTGCTGGGCATTTAAAAAGGATGGGGGGATTATAAACCAGGTCAAATCACCAAGCAGATATTCAGTAACTTCGATTGTGAGTAGATATGCAAAAGCTTTCTAAAGCTGCTTTTGTAAAACCACAAACAGGTTGGTGACATGGGTAGTTTTTACTGCTTAGGATAATTTAATCCTCATTTGGATTTGTTTGGGGGTCTAACTAAATATCTGTTTTATTATGCTTTGCAGTAAAAATAGTATTGTTAAATTTTAAAATATCACTTTTGGCATTTGCCAAGTGGATCTTCATGTTAGAACAGTAAAGTTGGACCTTCTATCTTATGGCCGATGTGGTACTGATTTGTAATCCACTGAGGATGGCATTTCAGTGGAAATAGGTTGATAAATAGGATTGATAAACCTTTCCGTAGTAGTTTTAGCACCTTTCTGGACTCTTTAACATCTTCTGTGTTCTATTGAGGTCATGACAGTCTTCATGATCACCTCCTCTCTTCTTCAGGGAGGACTCCTGGCATTTAACTGTTGGATCAAGTTCTTGAAACACATATTCCTTTGGAATGTTGTTCCTCTTTTCTGCCCAGGCTCTACTAGTTACTCTCTGACAGTGTTTGCTTAGATCTGGATTGTTGATACCTATGCCTGTGGTTCACTGCACAACAGATCCAGCAGGTTGGTGATTCTTCTGACCGGAAGCTCTTCTTCTTGTTCTATATTTGGTTTGTCCACATGTTTCTCCACCTTTCCTCGCTTTCTGAAGGGACTAGGACCACACTACCCCTGCCAGATATTTTGTGGCGTGCTGGAACTTTCTATAGGTGTAAGTTCCTGATGTTCCTGTACTCTTGAAAAAACTTCATGGACATGCCATTAACTTTAATTGATAATTTATTTTTAAGAAGTAATACGTAGCTGTGATCATAAGTGGAATGTGCTGAAATTTTAGTAGTGGGGATTAGGTTATAAAAGAACGAAACCTGTGGAAAAGCCAGAAGAGGGTTTTCTGATGAAATCTCAAAACTGTTTATCTGTAGTCTCTGGTATTACTATTCTCTACTAATTATATGGGGCTCCATCACTGAAACTCTCTGCTTTAGTATTTATGTTGCACTGGGTAGAGGGAGTTGGAGTCTCTTTTTGTAATCTGGTGCTTTAATTAGATATAGCTGATAGTATTGATCATCTAGACCTGTATACAATACAGCCAGTTCCAAGATGTGTCCCCAGAAAACTGGATGACCAGTCACCACAGGCTACACCTATCCCCGGGTGGTGTAGCCTCTACCTTGTATGAGTATCCAACCATGGTTCCTATGTTCACATGGGAAGATGGGATGACTACTGTGTTTGGAGTATTGTTCTCTGTTACTGCTGGATAAGGTCCAGTTGCATTTTTTTATGCAAGGAAAACTGAAGTTTCTAGCTTTAAATGAAACTATAAAATTGTTTGTGGGGGGTTGTGTTTATGAAACATTCAAATTGGTCAGAAGACACTGAATGAGAAAAAAAATGTTTAAGTAAAAGATGGAGACTAGTTTAAAACAAGAGTTAAGTTGAAAACAGCAGCATTAGTTCACACCCTTAAAAGCTGAGCAGCCTCTTGGGTTGCACGTCATCCTAGGGATCCATCAGTGATGCAGCAGCAATTTGAAACTAGGGCTCTTTGGTGAGTAGCTTATGTTAAGGCAGAAAGATAGAAATGGGCTTGTACTATCTTGTGAATAATAGGTTAAAAAACACTTCAAGAGACATTTGGGTGGTGTTGCATATGCCACAGGGGCCACTAACCTGTGTGGAATTCCTGCCAGCCAAGCAGGAACACTTTGAGCATTGAGAAACCATTAGTCATAGACAGCTGGACCGAGGTAGGTCAATACAGAGCCATGGGGCCTTCGTGAGATGCAGTATCAAGCGTGCTGAAGAAAGGCATTCTTATTCTGTTCAGACTGCTCTCACAAAAATACTTTAAACTGGCTGTATCAGCGTCTGAGGACTCACTTCCCACTCGTTAGCTGCACACCTTCTTGTTCTGTCCTCACAAGGACTCCGAGGTCTCTGAGGCCTCTTTTATAAGGGCACTAATCCCATTTGTGAGGTACCCTCATGACCTAACCGCCTCCCAAAGGCCCTCACCCCCTAATATCACATTAGGGGTTAGGATTTCAACATATGAATCTGGTGAGGGGACACAAGAATTCAGTCCACAACAAGCACACACTCAACTTCTAATAGCCTTCAAATAAAGGTGCATTATATTGGTCAGTTCCAGTTGCCCTGCAGGAAAGTGTTGGTCATCATTAATTCTATAACATATGAAAAATAGGCTTATATGGAGGTCCATACAGAAAAGGGCACCTTCACTAGGACGAAGATCTGGAAACTACACATTTTAATCTCACAATGAAAGGGCATCTAAAATTCCAGCTTAGGTCCCTCAATGACTGACACTGGAGGTTGATCTCTTCATTACTTGCTTCTGGTGGATAGGCCACGGGCTCTATAAGGACACATAAATATGCCACTAATAGAGGAGTCCAGCGATGACGTAGAGGGGTGGGATAGGGAGGATGGGAGGGAGACTCAAGAGGGAGGGGATATGGGGACGTGTACGCATATGGCTGATTCCCTTTGTTGTGCAACAGAAACTAACACGGTCTTGTGAAGCAATTACACTCCAATAAAGATCTATTACATAAACAAAAAATAAGGGAGCCCAGCCCCAGGTGTATTTGGTCATGTTTATCATTGAAGGGAGCAGATAAGGGGGAGAAAGTGATTGGGATTAATGGTAACTCACCTTCCATGAGACTCTCGTTCGCTCTTTGGTAAAACTTAGGAAGAAAACAAGAAAAAAAATGTAAATGAATATGGCCCATTTCATGAAATGGGAGTGGAGGTGGGGCAGGCAAAGTGTAGATTATTTATCCAGGAGGCAAACCATAAAGGGGGGGGATACAAATACCAACTCTAAAGCAACACTAAACATATGGCCGAGGGAGGCTTAGGAACCAAATATCTAGGTAGAATTCTGGTCGATAGTTCTTTTTCTTGTATGGTTTTCTTTTTTTTCTTTTTTTTTTCTTCTTGTATGGTTTTCTTTTTCCCCTTGCTTTTTTTTTTTTTTTTTTGCGGTATGCGGGCCTCTCACTGCCGCGGCCCCTCCCGCTGCGGAGCACAGGCTCCGGACGCGCAGGCCCAGCGGCCATGGCTCACGGGCCCAGCCGCTCCGCGGCACGCGGGATCCTCCCGGACCGGGGCACGAACTGGCGCCCCCTGCATCGGCAGGCGGACTCCCAACCACTGCGCCACCAGGGAAGCCCAATCCCCTTGCTTTTAACATTTGCTTCCATTTTTCAAGATTGGAGGGCCTCACATCACTCAGCCAGATGTGCTAGAACCTGACTGAAATATGGGCTTACTTCCTCTTGTGGAAAACAGTACTCCATCTACCAAACATCTGGGACAAATTAGACTATAATTGGTTTCCTACTGCCCCCCAATTTACACACGTATAATTTAAACGATTTAGTATAATTTAAATAATTAGATGATCTAATGATCTAGAACCATCGAATTCCTAACCTAATCACCCGAATGCAATCAATCCACCACCTACCTAGCTTCGATTTCCCCAGATGATAAGAACAAAATCTTAATTTATACAACATATATCTCAACTTAAAAAAAAACAACAAACACAACTTTTCTTTTACGTAGGTGGTTCTTAAACTTTGCCATGCATCAGAATCAGAGGAAGTGCTTCTTATAACACAGATTTCTGGGTCCCAACCCTAGAATTTCTGATTCAGTAGGTCTGGGGTGGATTTTGGGGGTTTGCAGTGATTCTGCTGGTCCGGGACCACAACCTGAGGACCATAGCGCTAGAACGGTTTTAAGTATTTAAATGGAATTAACTTATAATATATCTGGCTCACAAAAGTTCTAAGTTCTTGCCTTAAATTGTGCCAAACTTTTAACTTTAAATCAAATTAGGAGAGGAAGTTTGTGTTGGGCAGAGTCTGGCAGCCAGAGCTGAACGAGATGCGTGAGAAGGTGTGAAGCCCCGCCCCTTCCCCCGTCCCC
>NW_020175468.1:5547005-5573103 GCF_003031525.2 Neophocaena asiaeorientalis asiaeorientalis
ACACTGCTCTCCATTTGTGGGGTCATAAAAAAAAAAAAGGAGGAGGCTCTGGGAGCTGCAGGCTCCTCAATCATGTCTTCATCTAAAGAGAGTGAAGTCCCATCTGGCTTCTCCCCTGAAGGCTCCCCCAGCCCTGACTCACCAAACTACATGCTACTCTCTTACCATCCCCAGATTTCTGCAGGAGTCAGCCCATCGCCCACAGGAAACACCTACTAACTCACAGAACTCACCAACTTCCTCCCCCATGTCCCTTATCTTTTCACCCACAGCCCTCAGAGAATCCCGTGTCCCCCAGCTACTGTCACACACTTTGCCCGCAGAAGGGACACTTCTAATGGCCGACTTTACCACATTGGCCACAGGCACCCCTTGGCTTGGCAGTGTGACCCTCCTGCCTTAGAGGATCCCTTAATCCAGAGAGCAGGTGGGAATGACAGGGGTAGGAGCACCTGATAACAAGTACCACCTCATCCTTCTCCCCGATACCATGGCCTTGAAGCCTAGAACCAACCACAGTGATTGTTTGGGCCAAATAGTAGAGATACATAGTACATACAACTCCAAATGTCATTTGTTGGAGGATGCAGTTTACCATGTTAGGCTGACCAATGAAAAGTAAGGAGCAGAAGAAGTGGAGAATGAGAAATGAGCCGAAGGTAGCTGAGTACCCAGTTTTTGACCTTGACAGTGGAGGTTTCTTGATCTTTCACAAAGATCCCGAGAATCACTGCTGTGAGTACAGACAAGGAAAGAGCAGTGCAGGCCAGCACCATCCCTACAGTGTCTTCAAATGCCAGGAAGGTCACGATTTTGGGGAGACAGCAGTCTCTCAGCGTTTGTGTACTAATGACTTGAGCACGCCACACTGTTTCATATCTGAAAAAAGCAAAGAGGATTTCACATTGAACAATTCATGCTTATTCCCATGACATAATCATTATCACATTTTTTATCACTGAAAATACTGTCCACCTCTGACATGATTTTTGGATACAAAAATCATGTGTCACGCTGGAGAACCCCTGAGCATAATAAAGTAGTTGTTACAGAGACTATATCAAGGTTAATACTGTCCACTTCTCTATCGGAGGTAATGCTTTCACCCACAATCACCAGAAAGTTTTATTCCACATTTGGGGTGGCTTTTGCTGTTGTTCCGTTGGTGTGTTGGTTTAACAATATCATCAAGGTTCACTTTGATTTCGTCTCTCTGCTGTCCACAAGAAATGCTTCAATGTATGGTTTCTTCTCAGAGTTATGTGATGTGGTCCACAGCTTTATCATTACCATTTGAACTGAGAGAGAAAGGCATCCTGTAACTTTTCCAGAGGAGCAAGGAAGAAATTTTCTAAGAATCCTCTACCACCCACATCCTTCAATGTGAGGGGTGGATGTAGATATCATTCAGTCAACGAATCAACCTTCAACCTCAGATTTTCCTGCACTCCGATGTTTCTGCGATGGGGCAGCGGGATTTAGGGAAGAGAACACAAGCTTTGAAGCCAAGAATTGCTGATTACAAATTCGTTTCAACATTTCATGGGCATCTTACTGGCTGTGTTACTTGGGTAGGTCATAGCAGATGGAATTAAGGTTACGAATCTGATGCTCTTAATGTAAGGAGATTACCCTGAGTACTGGTGGCCCAACATAATCACAAGTATCCGTAAATAGGGAAGAGGTAGGCAGAAGTGTCAGGGCAGAGTGATCCATTGTTGGTTTTAAAGATGGAGGGAGAGGACCACGCCCCCTAGGCATCAAAGTGAGGTTTCTGAGAATAAGGAGTTAGTATAGCTGATTGATACGGTTGCCATGTGGACAGATCCTCATTTGTATTCCAAGTGGGCTAAATGGGAAAAGAAAGGGAAGAAAATATAACTTCGGGGGAAGCACCATATGGCAGATTATATTTTCCAACAAATCCTCTAAAATCCATACTTTTCTTACACTGTGACTTTAACATTCCTCCCACTGAGAGGTTGGGGGAGGGGCGTTGATCTTCTTTGCCCTTGAATCTGAACTGGCTTTTGATGATGATGACAGCAACACTATATGTGACTTTCGATGCCAAATCATAAAAAGTGATGCAGCTTTCCCCTTGTTCTCTTGGAGCACTCGCACTTGGAAGACAGCCGCCGTGCTGTGAAGCAGGCTTGGAAACCACGTGGAGAGGCCACGTGTAGGTATTGTAGTTGACAGCCCCAGCTGAGGTCCCAGCTGACCATCTCCACCAACTACCAGTCATGTAATTCCATTCCCCAGCTGTCAAGTTACCACCCAGCCTGTGGGTCTTCCCAGCTGAGGCTCCAGACATCATGGAACAGAGGAAAGCCATCCTTGCTGTCCCCTTTCCAATTCATGACCCAGAGAACCCATGAGCGTAATAAAGTAGTTGTTTTAAGGCACGAAGTCTGTGGTCATTTGTTCGACTATAGTAGTAAAGGGGACCTGCCACATAATCACTATGATCTATCAGGTTCTTTTTCTAGGTACTCAAGTATATACAAGAAGGCAAGCACATGATCCAGCAGTCCCACTCCTGGGCATATATCCAGATAGAACTCTAGTTTGAAAAGATACATACATCCCTATATTCATAGTAGTGCTATTTACAATAGCCAAGACATGGAAACAACCTAAATGTCCATCGACAGATGAATGGATAAAGAAGAACACAACTTTGTAAATACTTAAAAAAAAAAAAAGAAGGCGCGAGAAGTCCTCTGTAAGGGATCTCAGCAAGGAGTTCGGATATTTGTTTTTAGCCACTCAGGACTTTTAAAAGGTGACCTTTTTTACTTAGGGCAAATGCAAAGACAGAGAACAAATACTGTATGATCTCACTTACACGTGGAGTCTAAAAAGGCTGAACTCATAGAAACAAAGAGTAGATTGGTGGTTGTCAGGGGCTGGGAGGTGGGGGAAATGGGAAGATATTGGCCAAAGAGCACAAACATTCAGTTATAAGATGAATAAGTTCAGGGGATCTAATGGTCAGCATGGTGACTAAAGTTAACAATACTTTACTGTATACTTGAAATAAGCTAAGAGAGCAAATCTTAATGTTCTCACCACAAAAAAGCAAGGTAACTATATGAGGTGATGGATGTGTTCACTAACCTTATATATCACAATGTAGACATATACCAAATCATGACATTGTACACCTTAACTTTACACGATGTTATTTGTCATTTATATCTCAGTAAAGCTGGTTAAATAAATAAACAAAAGGCAGCCCCAACCAAAAAAAAAAAAAAAAAAAAAAAATCAAGTCAAGAGCACTAAATAGGAAAAGATCAATGTTTACTGGAAAAAAGTACCAACCATAATGCTTATATAAATATAATAATCATGAATGGTTAGTGATAGAGAAGAATTGGGGGGTAACCACACCTCTTGCATTCAGTAGAAAAAGTAAAATACACATAGGAACTGACCCACATATTCAGTCATCTTCATACAATAACATAACGGATAAAATGGTAGAGCTTCAGGAGATGATACCTTATATTGAAATACATATGGCTTGTTTACAGTTTGTAGACCAGAGCTTCCTAAAACAGCCAATTTCAAATTTTCCCTGGCTAAAATTATGCTATTTCCTGTGCCCTATCCTAGATTTGTGATTAAGTGAGTTAAAAGTAGGATGTTGGGCTGGGAATATATATTTATTATAATTTCTCTGGAAATTCAGCTAAGCAGATTGGATTGTGATCTACTGTCTATGACCAAAAAGCAATGAGGAAACAAAATATTAAATTGTAAAATACACATATACATGTATATATATATAGAATAACACAGAAATCATTCAGTTAAAATTTTTATATGTCAAGACACTAAAACAAAAACTAATTAAAACCATCACTAGCAAGATTAAAATCTCTTACTATTTAATCTTGGTGTATAAGGGAACTTAAACTCACAATTAAAGGATGTTCATGTAAGGTAGAGGAAAGCAGTGATCTAAACAGGGAATATTAAATTTTATAGTTTGCCAAAATCTTTAGCAGTTTCCATAACCTTAAATGCTTGTTATCACAACAGCAAAATATAACCAATACATGAATCATAGAACTCAAATTGGGAAGTGGAATGAAAAACAATTGAGGATTAAGAAATCAGTAGGAATGGAGATAAGATGAAAACAGGATAAACCTACAGAGGAAACAAAACAGAAAAAAAGAAAGAGCTTAAAACCCAAACAGCTGGAATAATCCCTAGAAGAAAACAGAGCATTCAGAACGTACATTTGAGTATGAACCATAATTAGTATTTGACATGGTAACATTTCAAATCAGTTATGAAAACTGGGCAAAGGCTATATAAATAGGCAATTCACCCACCACTGATATATTAACATCTGTTCAACATCTCCATAATGAGACACTGTGTTTGGTTTATCAAATTGGGAAAATTTCAAGAAAATTATCCCTAGTTTTGATACACTAAGACTGGAAGCATAACTTCATTGGAGGACAAGGCTGTAACATCTAAAACTAAACAATCCTAGGCAACCACTTTAAATGATTCCATTATTTAGTAACGTGGAAAGCTACTCATGATATATAAAGTGAAAGAAAAAAGTTCCAAAATATGCCAATTTTGTGGGGAGAAAAATATTTTTAATACATATTTACTCTCATAGAGGATCGAGAAGTAAATGGGCCAAGATATTAATGATGATTGTTTCTGGGTGCTAGGATTACAGATGACTTTAATTTCGTCCTTTTTTCTTACATTTTTCCTTTTTTTTCCCTTACTTTTCTCCTGTGTTTTCTTAACATTGACCATGCACTATTTTGGAATTATATATATATATGTAAATATGTAATATAATACAATATGTATACATATATAATACATATGATTTTTATATGTAAGTTATATACTTAATATATATAAATATATAATAATTATATATAGTTTACACCAAAGCATCAGTAATGCTTTGTATCCCCTGTAAGGGATTGTGGATTTGTTTGAGAATATTGTCAGATTTCCTACAATGTGAACACGTTAGTAGTGAGTGGTAACTTTTTAAAAGTAAGTTTATTTACTTATGACTGCATTGGGTCTTCGTTGCTGCGTGCGAGCTTTCATCTAGTTGTGGTGAGCGGGGGCTACTCTTCCTTGTGGTGCATGGGCTTCTCATTGGTGTGGCTTCTCTTCTTGCAGGGGACGGGCTGTAGGTGTGTGGGCTTCAGTAGTTGTGGTACGCGGGCTCAGTAGTTGCGGCTCGCTGGCTCTAGAGCGCAGGCGCAGTAGTTGTGGCGGGCTCAGTAGTTGCGGCGCACGCACTTAGTTGTTCCGCAGCATGTAGCCTCTTTCGGGAGCAGGGCTTGAACCTATGTCCCCTTCATTGGCAGGCGTATTCTTAACCACTGCGCCACCAGGAAAGTCCCAACTCTTATTGTTTTAAGGAAAGAAAAGTGTAGCGGTGCAAAGCTGAGCGCTGCAACCTTGAGCGCCCCCTGCCCTCCGCCATGCGTCTGGCAAAGCTCCAGGCGGACGCTTATTTCCATCACCATCTGGCCTCAAAGACAGCGCGCCGCAGAGGGTTCTGGTAAGTGTAGTCCGGTCCCTCCCTAGTCGCCCACTTCCGCTTCCGGTCGGCGCACCACTGCCTTGGTTTCTTATGCGACGGTGAGTAGGGAAAGGGACGTGAGTGTTCTTGGAGGTCTTTGTCCCGGCCGCAGGCACAGGGGCCAGATCTCAAGGATCTGAGGGGGAAAGGGCGGCGAATGGCGGAGGGTCGGAACCAGGGAATTTCAACGAGCTCGGCTTGGCGAAGGAAGGGTTTGAGGAAGCGGGTCGCCGAGCGTCCCGACCGGCAGCCCTTGGTACTCCTCAGGCTTAGAAGGAGCAGTTTGAGGCCGGCAGCTCTGACTCTGAGACGGGCATCTCCCGTTTGGGAGACTCCAATCCAGGCAGTCGCGAATGGATGGTATCTTGAATTCTTTCACGGTAGCCACCCACCCACTTATGTACTAATTTCAGAGATTTCTGTCTGTGAAGGCATTTCTGTAAAGAGCTGCTGAAGTTGAATCTTCATGTTCTGTATGTGTTCCTTGGAGAATTTTAAAGCACCGTGCAAGTTGTGAAAGATTCTTTTGCTGATGTATTGCTGCTGGGTCTGGTTTTTGTCGCGTCTGAGGTACACACAGGTTGAATTCCGCTCTAAATGTCACAAACTGATACAGAGACCAAACTAGTGGTTACCAGTGGGGAGAGGGGCAAGATTGGGGTAGGGGATTAAGAGGTACAAACTGTTGTGTATAAAATAAGCTACAAGGATTTATTACACAACAAAGGGAATATAGCCAACATTTTATAATAACTATAAATGGAGTATAACCTTCAAAACTTGTGAATCACTAAATTGTACACCTGTAACATATAATATTGTACATCAACTATACTTCAATAAAAAAATCCTTCCCCCGCCCCCCAAAATTTAAATGTCACATAGCATGTGGGAGTCACAGCTCTGAATTCAATTCGAGACTGTGTCCTGATTCTTTTTGTCTCCTGGGAGCTACAGTGAGTGCAGGCTTGCAGACAAGGCACAAAGCAGGACTGGCATGGGCCCTTCTCTCTGAGTCCTGTAGGGAGGGTGGTCCCTTTCCAGGACACCTGAAGGAAGTAATAGGAGTAGATTACAGGAAGGGTAGGTTAAAGGGAGGAGTAGATTACATCCAGCTGGTGCTCAGAGATGTTTCCCTGTGATGTGTTGGGAATTATGATAACATCATGTTATCTCATGGCTCATTTATTTTCTTGCTCTCTTCCAACTGTTCCTTTGCCAGAGAGAACTGCATCAAAGAGGAAGGAACAATCCCAGGGCTCTTGCCATTGGAGCTCCAGGTGAGTAGGACTTTGGTCTCTTGTTGTTGTTGTTTTATGTCAATGCTTGCTGTCTTCCCAGATGGAGACCTGTTTTTCCGACCTCATTATTTATCCCATGGTTTTGACACATGTCCCGTTCAGGCCCCTCAGGCTTACCCCCTTCCTTCAGAAATGGGTTTCTTCTAAGGTTGGGGAATTTCCTGGTGTCTTATTCGTATGTTCTCTCCTTGGCCTCTAGTAGTGGTTCATTTGATCAGTAGATCGCTCAGGCTTACACTGTTTCAAGGATGTGCTACGTGTAGGAAAGGGGTAATAGCAGTAACTAATGATATGCATTAATTAAGTGCTTATTATATAACAGTTATTATGTTGAGGGCTTTCACTGCTGTATCCCTGGTCCCTGGAACAGTGTGTGGCATATAGTAGCCTGTCAATAAATATTTGAATGAGTAAATTAATTTTTCTATTTATTTATCTATTTGGCTGCACCGTGGTCTTAGTTGTGGCATGTGGGATCTAGTTCCCTGACCAGGGATCGAACCCAGGCCCCCCCTGCATTGGGAGTGCGGAGTCTTAGCCACTGGATCACCAGGGAAGTCCCTGAGTAAATTAATATATATTTAATTTGCTCAGCAACTGCAGAAGTTAGATAATATTAGTCCCATGTTACAGATAAGAATACTGAGGCTTAGATACTGAGGAAGATAAGAATACTGAGGCTTAGAAAGGTTAAGAAACCTAACAAGTGTCACTTGGCCAGGAGATGTTATCACCAGAAGTCAGGGCCTTTGTCCTTGCACTTCCCCCTGTACTCTTCTCATGCCGGATCTTTACACAACTGACTTATTTTCATGCGGGTCTTAGAGACCTTCCATGACCACCTGATTTAATGTTGCCCCTCCCAAACCTGCCTCCAATGTTTTTGTCTGAGAGAACTTACATTCTGGGGGTTAAACAAGAATCTGTCACATGTGTTTCCTTTTCTTCATTGCCCTTTTTGTAATCGCTGATCACCTTTGTAGATTTGTTTACCCACCAGAAGGCATAAGAACAAGTACCTTGCCCGTCTTATTTACTGCTGCATCCCCAGTGTTTGTGGTAGCATCCAAGATGTAGTTAGGCACTGAACGTATATTTGTTAAATGAAGGGATGCTTGTATTCCGAGGTTAGTGCCTGGGGATGAATGAATAACAGCAATGATAATAGTTTATAGAGGATTTTCTATGTGCCAAGAACTGGGCTATGAGCTTCATTCAAATAGGTAGGCATGTATACGTGTATGAGAAAGAATTAATTCTTTCCACTCTGCAAGTAAGGACTGTTATCTTCATTTAACAGAAGAAAGAACGACTCAGAGGTTTGTCACTCTTCTAGTGTTAGTGCAGCTACCAAGTGGCTGAGCCAGAATTTGAAGCCAAGCCATTGCACAGCTCCCAATATGGAGAGACAAGAGCTGTAACTTCCAAAACCTGGCTCCTCCTTTTGCTATCTAGGTTAAAACAACATAATTTCCCCATTTTCCTCAAGCTTCAACCCAGACTCACATTTGAGTTCTCCTCCTTTTCATCCCCGTACATAATCTTATTCACCATAATTTTATTCATCTGTTATTTCTACCTTTGCAGTATCTATTATTCCCGTTATCTCTTCATCCCACCGCCTTTGTCACCAATTATTTCTGTCGTCCTCTTTCTCCCTGCAGTGTGAGCACCACATGGTCAGGGACGGTATCTTTCTTTATATCCCACGAGCTGTCATATGGTAGAATTTCAGTCAATGTGTGCTGTCGTCCCAGCTGGAATGTCAGCTTGAGTGCAGAATCCTTTCCTGCCCTGATCACCATTGTGTCCCGACACACCCCACATGGTCCTTAGCATGTAATTTACTAAGTGAACGAGCTGGGGAACAAAAGCCATTCTGCTCTATAACTGGTATCAGCAGACCCAGGATCCAGGTAGCAGCAGGCTGACTTCAGGCAAGTCCCAGTCTCCATTTAAATATTTATTGAGGGGTGGGGGAGGGATGGATTGGGAGTTTGGGGTTAGTAGATGCAAACTATTATCTATAGAATGGATGGACAACAAGGTCCTACTGTATAGCACAGGGAACTATATTCAATGTCCTGGGATAAACCATAATAGAAAAGAGTATAAAAAAGAATGTATATATGTGTATAACTGAGTCACTTTGCTATACAGCAGAAATTAACACAACATTGTAAATCAACTATACTTCAATAATAAAAAAAACTTTTTTTAATAAATATTTATTGAGCACCTACATTGTGCCAGGAGCAGACTGAAATCCCAGCCCTCAGAGAGCTCACGTTCTAGTGGGCGCAGAAAGACAGTAAACAAGAAAAACAGGTGGAAGTTTAGATGATAAGTTTCATGGAGAAAAACGAAGCAGGAAAAGGGCTTTGGGAGTGCTGGCGGAGGGACTGGCAGCTCTAAGTGGGATAACCAGGGGTGCTGTCACCGAGAAGGTGGTGCCTGAGTAGGGACCCAAAGGAGGTAGGGGGCCTGTGGACATCTGGGGAAAGGGAATGGCAGTGAAGGCCCTGAGGTGGGCGTATGACTGGTCTATTTGAAAACCAGTACGAAGGCCAGAGAGGCTGATGAGAGTGAGAAAGAGGAAGGATAAGTAGGAAATGGGGTCTTGGGAGGCCTCATAGTGTAAGGTCGTTTGGCCATTGAAAGGACGAAGGTTTTGAGTCAAGTGAAGGTTTTGGCCACAGAAGTGACGTGACTTTATATTTTTAAAACTTCATTGTTTTATTTTAAGAAATTACCACCTCCACCCCAACCTTCAGCAACCACCATCCTGATCTGTCAGCAGCGTCAGCATGAAGGCAGGACCCTCCACCAGACAAAATATTATTACTCTCTGAAAGCTCAAACCATGGTTAGCATTTTTTAAAATTTATTTATTTTATTTTTGGCTGCGTTGGGTCTTTGTTGCTGTACGTGGGCTTTTCTCTAGTTGCGGCGAGCGGGGGCTACTCTTCGTTGCAGTGCGTGGGTTTCTCATTGCGGTGGCTTCTCTTGCTGCAGAGCACGGGCTCTAAGCACGTGGGCTTCAGTAGTTGTGGCTCGCGGACTCTAGAGCGCAGGCTCAGTAGTTGTGGCGCATGGGCTTAGTTGCTCTGCGGCATGTGGGATCTTCCCGGACCAGGGCTCGAACCCGTGTTCACTGCATTGGCAGGCGGATTCTTAACCACTGCGCCACCATGGAAGCCCTGGTTGCATTTTTTAACAATCAAGTATTTTTTAATTAAAAAAAAAAGAGAGACCACTGTGGCTGCTTTGTAGGAAATAGACTTGCAGACAGGACTGGAATAGAATCAGACCAGTTAGGAGGCTACTGGAGTATTTCAGGCAGAGAAGATGGTGGTTTGGATGGTGACAGCAAGAAGAATTGGTCTGAGTCTGGCTATAATTTGAAGGTTCTTGCTGCTGATTGTATGTGGAGTATGAAAAAGAGAGAAATCAAGGATTGCTCCAGAATATATCGCCTGCTTATTTGAAAGGGATTTGAAAGGGGAGGGGGACCTCTAGAGGCAAATCTGGAATTTGGTTTGGGGGCATGTTTGAGACACCTTTTAGACACCCGAGTGGAGCCGTCAAGTTGGCATTGAGTCATCAGCATATGGATGCACTTTGAAGTCATGAAGTCGAATGTGTTCACCAAGTGTGTGATGAGTTGAGATAGAGAAGAACTTCCTGGACTGAATCTTGAGGCAGCCCTAACTCTTGGAGGTCAGGGACATGAGGAGGAACCAGAAGGAAATTCTGTACAAACTAGAAGCCCCTGGAAACCTTGGAAATCAGCAAAGAGTATCTTAGCACGTGCTGCTTAAAGGGTGGTCCCTGGAGCAGCTGTATCAGCATCACCTGGAAACTTGTTAGAACTACAGATTCCTGGGCTCCACTGCAGAGCTCTTGCATCAGAATCTTTGGAGGTGGCATCCAGCAGTCTGTTTTTGCAATCTCTTGTGGTGATTTTTAAAAACTCTAAAGTTTGCAAAGCACAGTCCTGGAGGATCAAGAGTTGAGTTTGAAAGGCATTGTTGCGGAGGACTTGTTACAGACCTGACCTCTGCTTTCCTTTGCCCTTTATCCTCCATACAGGAGGTCAGCAGGTGAACCAGTCTTCCACATTTGCTTCGGAGAGAGCGATCCTAGTGCAGGGCAGGGCACACGTGGTGTGAGACAGGCTGTGTGAAGGTCCAGGACAGGTGGTTAGAGGAAAGGTGGACACCTGAGCTCCTGAAGCGCCACAATCCAGGGAGCATCTTAGAGTGGACATCCCAAGCAGGTGTATCTGTCTGAATTTGCCCTGTGGCTTGGATCTAAGGGAAAAACAGGTAAGGGAAGGCGGAAGCTCCCGGTCAGTGTCTTTGCATTACTACTCACTAGCTCCAGGCTGATTTCAAGAGTTCTGTTCTTCTGGGTGCATCACAGCCTGTTGATGGGATCTGCTAAGTGCATCCGAGGGGCCACACCTGTCCAAGATAGTGAAGATAAATAAAGGAAGAAGACTGGAGTCCATCAGTGATTTAGAGATGTTAACAAGGCAGGCTGTGTGAAAGGTGCTAAAACAGCATTTTTTTTTTTTTTTCGGTGCGGGCCTCTCACTGTTGTGGCCTCTCCCATTGCGGAGCACAGGCTCCGGACGCGCAGGCTCAGTGGCCACGGCCCACGGGCCCAGCTGCTCCGCGGCACGTGGGATCCTCCCGGACCGGGGCACGAACTCACGTCCCCTGCATCTGCAGGCGGACTCTCAACCATTGTGCCACCAGGGAAGCCCTAAGCCAGCATTGTAAACATCGTGTGGCTGGGTCCCAGAGTGGTTCATCCTATCTGGTGCTGGCAGGAGAAGGCTTCATTAGAAAAGGAGTTCTTGAACTCGAGTCCATGGTGTAATGCAGTAGGTCCATGAACTTGAGTGGGAAAAAAATGTATACTGGTCAAACTGAAAATCAGCATTTCCTTCCATTATGAATGTAGGCAGCAAACCGCAATAGTATTAGCAGAACCTGTGACTCTGTTATCCATGTAAATCATAGATATTCTTTTTCTAATTATTAATTTATTTGTTTTTGGCTGCGTTGGGTCTTTGTGGCTACACATGGGCTTTCTCTTTCTCTAGTCGCGGCAAGTGTGGGCTGCTCTTCGTTGCGGTGCATGGGCTTCTTATTGCGGTGGCTTCTCTTGTTGTGGAGCACAGGCTCTGGGCACGCAGCTTCAGTAGTTGTGGCACGTGGGCTCAGTAGTTGTGGCTCGCGGACTTTAGAGCGCAGGCTTAGTTGTGGTGCATGGGCTTAGTTGCTCCGCAGCATGTGGGATCTTCCTGGACCAGGGATCAAACCCATGTCCCCTGCATTGACAGGAAGATTCTTAACCACTGCGCCACCAGGGAAGTCCCATAAATCATAGATATTCTTATAATACAGTTGGTGTAGATGTATCAAAATATTGCTTCTGCTCATTACTATTTTGAAATTACAGTAGTTGATTCATTCTTGATAATTAATAATGAAGCACACACTTGATGTTTTAATATTTTTGAAGGTTGTCTTTAAGTGTAATTAGCTTTTAAAATCATCCTGTGTTTTATTTTATGCATTTAAAACATTATTCTGAACAGAAGTCCATAAATATCAACCAACTGTCAAAGGAGGTCATGGAACAGGAGAGGTTACAAACTCTGATTTAGAAGACATTTGCTCATCCATATCCTGATTTTTATTTTTATTTTTAAAAATTTATTTTATTGAAGAATAGTTGATTTACAGTGTTGTGTTAATTCCTGCTATACAGCAAAGCAATTCAGTTACACATTCATATACACTCTTTTTCATATTCTTTTTTTTTTAATATTTATTTATTTATTTATTTGGTTGTGCCGGGTCTTAGTTGCGGCAGGCGGGCTCCTTAGTTGCGGCATGTGGGCTCCTTAGTTGCGACACTCAGGCTCCTTAATTGTGGCATGTGAACTCTTAGTTGCAACATGCATGTGGGATCTAGTTCCCTGGCCAGGGATCAAACCCAGGCCCCCTACATTGGGATCACAGAGTCTTAACCACTGTGCCACTAGGGAAGTCCCTCACATTCTTTTTCATTATGGTTTATCACAGGATATAGGTCCTGTGATATACAGTATGACCTTGTTGTTTATCCATCCTATATGTAACAGTTTGCATCTGCTAATCCCAAACTCCCACTCCATCCCTCCCCGCCCCCTCCACCAGCAACCACAAATCTGTTCTCTATGTTTGTGAGTCTGTTTCTGTTTCGTAGATAAGTTCATTTGTGTTGTATTTTAGATTCCACATGTAAGTGATATTATATGGTATTTGTCTTTCTCTGTCTGACTTATTTCACTTAGTATGGTAATCTGTAGGTCCGTCGATGTTGCTGCAACTGGCATTATTTCATTCTTTTTTTATGGCTGAGTAGCATTCCATTGGCATATCCTGATTTTTAGAATCCTTGAGGACAGGGATGTGGATTTTTTATTTTTGCAATCCCCAGACTGTTGCGTTAGTGAAGCTTTTACATTCCAGGTTTTATTTCACAGGGCACAGATCCTGTATGTTTGTGGGATCTGTACCCTTCTGTAAGGCCCTGTGTCTCGCTGCAAGATTCCTGCTGCTGGGCCCTCCCTGCAGACACTCCTCTGACTGTACAGCCATCTGCGACATTCGTGGCTCTCTGGACTGTGAGTTCCCCCAGAGCAGGGACTGTGCATATAGCCGTTCAGTACATATCCTCTGAATGAATGGCATCCAGAGGGTGTGAACTTTGGGGCCAGAAGAAAGAACTCAGATAAAGTCAAGTTCCTTCTTGAGCCCACAGGTCTCTGGAACATGGAAACCAAGAAGCAGGCTCTGGAGAGTGGAGGTGGAGGTAGGTACTTGGGAGCCAAGGTATCCATCTGAAGCTCCTCATCAGAGCTTGGACAGTCTCAAGAATGAAGAACCACTGGATCTTCTGCTTCTCCAGTTTAGGAAGATCAGAGAATAAATAAAACTGCTGGGCTTCGCTGGTGGCGCAGTGGTTGAGAGTCTGCCTGCTAGTGCAGGGGACACAGGTTTGAGCCCTGGTCTGGGAGGATCCCCCACGCCGCAGAGCAGCTGGGCCCATGAGCCACAACCACTGAGCCTGCGCATCTGGAACCTAATAAAAATAAATAAAACTGCTGATGCTCCAGAAACCGAGGAGGGGTGACCATGGAGACTTTTTCCTCCTCAAGGCGGGAGGAAAGAGTTGAGAGCTTATGAAGGGTGGGGAAGAATCTAAGTCGGGTGTGGAGAGAGGAAATGTGAGGTGGATGAAGAGCTGCGTCCAGTGAAAAGAAACCAGTCTGTAAGGGGTCAGACATTCCTGAGGTCCAGGTGGGTAGTCAGAGCGCCCAGGCAGGCCCCACCTTTCTTAATGCTTCTCTCTTCTCCTGCAGCTCTGCGTTCTCAAGCCTCAGCCCTTTCCCAAGACGGGCAAGACAAAACCAAGTTTCAGGTGGGTCGAGTTCTCTTTTCTCTCCAGAAATAACAACGTAAGGCATCAGAGAGTAAACATACGTCCCTCCCTTGGTAAAAGGAAAAAGAGGGGGAAAAAACATATTAGGTGAGCACAGTACATTACTCAGTGCATTTATGCCCAAAATACCTGTGTGAGAGAGGTGGTATGATTCTGCTTTAGAGATGAAGAAATGAGTGGTGAATCCTGGATTTGAGCCCAGGTCTGTAGGACTCTGTAATGTGCCTGTTTGCTCTACATACGGCCTGTCAATAATGGTTTCATCTCAGGGCCCTGAGCCCACATTATGTAGAGAAGTGACTCCAAATAATGAATCCTCCTTTTCTGCCCAGGTTTTTCTCCTCAGTGGGACATTTCTTCTTATTCATTTCCAGATGTTGTATTCTCCACGTAATACACGCTACCAAAACTTATACTATGAACAAAGTTAAAAGACAGCATATTGGGTGAAAAAAGCTTCATGCACAACAAAATTTTAATATCCTTATTTTAAAAACAGGAGCTGGGAATAAAGACCTGAGCCTTCATGTTCAGGAAGGGAGAAAAGAGGAAAAACAAATGACCAATAATCATATGAAAAGATGATCAGCCTCTAGTAATCAAAGTGATGCAGATTGAAACAAGATGTGATTCTTTTCCTAGCAGATGACCAAAGATTTGAAAGATCGGTGTTCACTGTTAGCTAACATATGGAGAAATGGGTACATCCACACAACTGCAGGGGCATTTCAGCCCTTGTAGAAGTTCTGCAAACCTCTGCTCCAGTATTTCCCACTCCAAGAATTCTAAGTCAGAGCAAGTGTTCAAAGAATGATCATCACAGCATTGTTTGTAACAGTGAAAAAGAAAAAGATGGTGGCGTGGACTCCATGTCCATCCATTGGATTGGTGTTGGATCAGTGGATTATCGTGGTTTCATTCGTCCTCTTGTCTCGACCCTGTGCTGCTATCAAGTGAGATAAAGTGGGTGAAAATATTAGGACATGGAAATATGTGTGCACGCTCTCTCTCTCTCATTATATGTACACGTGTATATTGTAACTTATCTTTAAATTGGGGGAAAAGAAGTCAAAGTGAATGCAGAGTTTTAAGTACTTTTTTCCATACATGATATTATTTTATAAAGCTTTCTCTAATGAAAAGAGATTATAGAAAAAAGTTTGCAGGAATGCCCTGGCGGTCCAGTGGTTAGGACTTGGTGCTTTCACTGCCGTGGCCCCGGGTTCAATCCCTGGTCAGGGAACTAAGAGGGTTTGGAGCAAGAAGACCACAACTTAATGACTGGCACAAAAGCTTCCAACGTGGCTCTTCTTCCAGGGGTCGTTTGTGCAGATGATGAATGTGGCATGTGCTTGAAGTTTTAGGAAACTGTGACCTTCAAGGACGTGGCTGTGGTCTTCACCGAGGAAGAGCTGGCGCTGTTGGACTCCACCCAGATAAACCTGTACCAAGACGTGATGCTGGAGAACTTCAGGAACCTGGTCTCTGTGGGTGAGGACAGCGACCTCCCTGTAAGTAAGCATCAAACCACTGGTCCTGTTTTCTCAAGTGGTCAGCTTCAAACCAGATAGAATATTCCAGTTGGAGCACAAAGGGAAACTTTGGCCACCAGAGAGAAATCTCCTAAGAGATGCACGTGCAGGTGGGAACCTGCAGTTCATGAGTTTTAGCAGATAACTGTGAGCCGGTGGTACCCTGTAAGGTGCTGGTGAGGGAGCCCTTGTCAACGCTGCGCCCCCTGCCCTGTGGGTATCTGGTGCAGTTGGCAAGCCTACCCTGACCTCCTCACACGTTTAGGCTCTCATTCTCTCCTCATATTTCTCAGAGTGAGATTGAGAAAATTCACACATTACCAAGGCCTTGGTCCCTTGGTTGCCTCTAGAGCGAAACCAATGTTTTGGACAAACTAGTGTTAAAGGAACCAAATTAGGATCTGGTTGGTGGTCAATGCAATATAAGTGTCTGCTGATTTGCTTCCGTGCTGATCAATATCTAACCTAATTTCAATTTCTCAGAGCCCCATATACAGATATGTATTACCTCAGTTTAGTTTGTGAGATAGTTGCTATCATTGCCCCCCTTTTACAGAGGAAACAACTGAGGCACAGAGTGGGTAAGTAACTTGTCCAGGGCCACCCAGCTTGTCAGAGGAACTAGGATTTGAACCTTCCCAATCTGGCTGTAGACCCTGTGCTTGTAATAACCAGGTGACACTTAAGTACCACTATGTCCATAGATTATAAACAGGGCTCCTTGGGCTAAATCTGCAGGATGCAACCCCATTGGTGAGTCCTGAAATCAAGTGACCATGTCATAACTAGCAGTTTTTGAAAAGCAAAATAGATTAACGGACTAGAACACAAAAGGATTTATCAGAGTAGATTGCACCTGGTAAGGCAAATCTCAGCTGATAAAACGATTTTAGTTTATGGTATGTGTCTACGTGTAGGTACTGGGTCACAGTGTAAATGCTTTTCTTACTATGGGTACAGTCAAAACTGGTGGAAAACTGCTGCTTTAAACCTGTTTCCCTTTTCTCTGACACCACCTTATGAACCAGAGTCACTGTCAGTAAAATGACTCAGAAAATTACCTTGAACCAGAAGCAGTGTCCAGACGGTTTTAACCATGGTTTTTGTGACATTTTGAAGCCTATTTTTGGGTGCCAAGGGTGTGACCATCCTCTTCTGCCTCAAACCCCTGTTTCTTATGTCCCTTTAGTACAGTCTTGCTTCCCTGGGTGCCAGGCCATTGACAGTTTCATGCTGCCAATTCTCATAGCCATGGCTGTTTGAGATTCTGCAGTAACCTCAAAGGGGGGAAGTTAAGGAATTGGATGGCAGGATCTTGGTGGACTTTGTCTCTTCATGAAGCAGCCAGGGAACCTCAGGAAAGATAAAAAGGATGTCTCATATTTCACAATGTTATCCCCGTTTCAATCCCCACTGCAGCTGTAGGCCCACCCTGTACAGTTGTGAAGGTTGTACACAAACATACATGATAGTTCTATCCCATATAACAGTGATGTAAGGGAAGGGACATCGTTAGGGAATAGGACTTGTTACTTGTTTTTGCAACCTTTTACAGGATCCTGGAAGGTCCCTGTGATCGTTTGTGCCTCTCACCATGTCCAGAACTCCATTATTATGCATATTACATGAATCATATGGGAGCATTCCCCATGCCTTCTGTAGTAAAATGATTAAAGGCTTTTTATCAACTACTCTTATAACCGAGAGGTGAATTTCTTCCTTTGTAAACTATTTCCAAGATTTCTTTTGATTTCCCTGCAATACCTGGTTTTTAATTAGCAGCTCACCGATTAGAATTACTGGGTTTCTAATTGTTTCCTATATGACTAGGAGCCAGTGGCAACTTCTCATCCCATCCTACTTCATTTTCTCAAAGCCTTTGGATAGATGATCTACTTGTTCACTTAGCCAAATTCTCTTTCTCCTCATAGGAGACAGGATTATAAACAACATTTCGAACCTTCAGGAAAAAGGGTTGAGTTACCTGTCACCAGAAGTGCTCTACTTTTGGCAGATTTGGAAACGAAGGATCAGTGAATTGAGTGTGAGTCAGGATTATGTCATGCATCTTCAAGGAGACTGTCCCCAGTATTTAGAAGGAGATGTTTCCCTCTGTGAAGAGTGGGCAGAAGTGTCTGAAAATGAAAGGTATGTAATAAATGCCATTAATTTAGAAAACCAAGACATCACAGCTCGGAAAGGCCTGGCACAGGTCCTTACCCCAGGATCTTGGAAGAAAGCCAACGTAATGATTGAGCCTGAGAATTCTCAGGGAAGGTATACAAGAGAATTCATATGGAAGAGAAATCGGATGGATGTGCTCAGTGTGATGGCAGCTTCTTTCAGACCTCACGTGATTGTAATGATTTCCAAGAATGTAAAGGAGAGGAACCTTACAGATACACCAGCTGTGGGAAACATTTGGTTATGAAGTCAGCAGTCAAACACAGTCACGTGGTCTATGCAGTGCGGCAACCTTTCAGGTGTAATAACTATAGAATGGGTTTCATAGATGATGCAAATGCTCATGGTCATCCCAGCGCTCACACAGGAGAAAAATCTTGGAAATATGACCAGTGTGGAAAGGACTTTAGTCAGAGCTCAGGACTTACTGTTCACTATAACACCCACTCAGGGGAGAAAACTTGTGAGGGTCAGGAGTGGGCTAAGGGCTGCAAACAGAGCTCAGGCCTTCCCAGGAATCAGAAAGGCCCCTTGGGAGACAAACCCTATAAAGGCATTGAATGTGGCAAAGCGCAGTTCTTCTCTTCACAGCCATCACCGAGTCCACACGGGGGAGATGCCCTACACGTGTGACGTGTGTGGGAAGGGGTTCGGATTCAGGTCGCTTCTGTGTATCCACCAGGGAGTCCACACAGGGGAAAGGCCCAATATATGCACAGAGTGTGGGAAGGGCTTCGGTCAGAGCTCCAGACTTCTTGTCCGTCAGAGGGTCCACGCTGGAGAGGAAGTACAAATGCAGCAAGTGCAGCAGATCCTTCGGCTCCAGCTCCGTCCTCCAAGTCCACTGGAGGCTGCACGTGGGGGAGAAGCCTTATAGGTGTGGCAAGTGTGGAAAGGGCTTCAGCCAAGTCACACACCTGCACATTCACTAGAGGTCCACACGGGGGAGAAACCCTACAAATCCGACGTGTGCAGGAAGGCTTTCTCCTACAGCTCGTCTCTGCACCCTCACCGGAGGGTTCACACGGGAGAAAAGCCTTACATGTGCCAAGTGTGCGGTAAGGACTTCAGTTACAGCTCCTATTTTCACTTACATCAGAGAGATCACACCCGAGAGAAACCGCATAAATGTGATGAGTGTGGGAGTGGCTTCATTCGGAACTCCGATCTTCACGTTCATCTCAGAGTCCGCACAGGAGAGAGGCCCTGTAAGTGTAAAGGATGCGGGAAGGGCTTCGGTCGTAACTCTTAATCCTCTTGCCCGTCAGACAGCACGTAGGGATGAGATGGACTATGCATGTCATGAGCCTGGCAAGGCTCAGGAAATACGTAGCTCAGACCTTCGTACTCAGCCAAGACTGCACAAGAGAACAGAAACATTATAAATGTAGTCAGTCTGTGTTCAATCAGGAAAACAGAAGCCACTTATGTGTTCCAGATGACAGAGGCTTACTCAGCCATTGGGAGGGCGGAGGGGAGCAAAGGACAGGGACACGACCACCCGTGATGTCAGCTGGCCGCACTGAAGCACGTGGTTCTTAAGGGCACTCCAGGAAACCACTGTGGATCTCAACACCTTCCTTGAAGCTCTCATCAGCTGCCATCTGCTGTCGTGGCAAAGAAAGTAATTTTTTTTTTTAGGTTTTGAAGCTTTGTTTGTTTGTTTATTTATTTATTTATTTATTGAATTTAGAAAGTGATTCTTGACAAATGGGTTGTTTGTGGCAATAGTTACAGGTCAAATTTCCATTAATGGGTATGCCCAGGAAGGACATTCTAATTGGGATGAGGAGAGTAAGAACTTCAGTCCAGCCATAATCTTTAGGTGATTCTGTTTTTTGTTTTTGGAGTCTCCTCTAGAAAGACAGTCTCCGTTAAGAACATTCAAAATAGTGCTCAGACAGGAGAGCTATGTTATTAGTATGGTAAGAATTAGGCCATACTCAGGTTTTCAAATCCATTAGAATTTCCACACAGGAGAAGCTCTGTAGAAGTGATATTTTTAGGGTGTGGTAGAGTTAGTGATACGTATTCATATTCGTACTGGTTCTATTTCCTGGGCACATAGGAAGATTCCATTTCCCAGCAGGCCTTGCAGTTAAGGGTGGGCCCATGTGATTGAGTTTCAACCAATGGAGTGTGTGCAAAAGTGATATGTGCTACTTCCAGGACTGGCCCTTACAAGCATCTGTCCATGTCCTCCAGGCTTCTCTTTCCTGTCATGGTGGTTTTGGAGGCTGTTTCTTCCAGATGGGAAGGTGGCTGTCTGTGTTGGACTTTTTGTTTTTGTTTCTTTTGAGTGAGAAATAAACATTTATTGTGTTACACTACTGGGATTTGGGCAGTTTATTTGTTACAACATTGCCTAGGCTGTACTGCCTAGTACAGAGGGATTTAATAGCAACATATTTCACAGTCACTGGCGTCCACATAGGGAAGCAACAGTAGAATTCGAGTTCAAAACTTTTAAAATACATTTATTTATTTATTTAGGCTGTGCCGGCTCTTAGTTGCGGCACGCAGGATCTTCATTGTGGCATGAGGGATCTTTAGTTCCGGCCTGCGGACTTCTTAGTTGCGGCATGTGAACTCTTAGTTGCTACATGCATGCGGGATCTAGTTCCCTGACCAGGGCTCGAACCCGCGCTCCTGCATTGGAAGCGTGGAGTCTTACCCACTGGACCAACAGGGAGGTCCCTAAAACTTAAATCTTTGAGGCACTCTGTGGCAGTGCAGGCATTTAAATGGTGTAGGTAGGACTTCTTTTCTTGCGGTACGCGGGCCTCTCACTGTTGTGGCCTCTCCCATTGCGGAGCAACAGGCTCCGGACGCGCAGGCTCAGCGGCCATGGTTCACGGGCCCAGCCGCTCCGCGGCATGTGGGATCCTCCTGGGCCGGGGCACGAACCCGCATCCCCTGCATCGGCAGGCGGACTCTCAACCACTGCGCCACCAGGGAAGCCCGGTAGGGCTTCTTTAGTGAGAATCTTCATTCATTGGTCTGTACATAAAAGAGACCTTTTCCAGGTGCTGTGCATGTGATAAAACTTTACCGAAAGTGCTATCTATGGACATAAGAAATCCCATGCAGCAGAGAACTTCCGTAATGTGTAGTGAAAAAGTATGTCAGCTCACATCTTAAACGCAATTTTAAAAAATGGTGCCCTGCAAATAGTCTTAATAAAATTAAGTAAAACGAACATTTTTCTCAAGTGGGTAACAACTATAGAAGGCCAAGCCAAAGTGTTCATTGTCAGAAGCAGACACCACTGTTTCTGAGCAGTCTTGTTTAATGATGGGTTTTTAGAAGGTGCTCATTTTGTCAAGTTCCTACCAAAATAGTGATTTAGTTTCGGATTATAGTTGGATTTGGGAGGAGGAGATACTTTACAATATCTTTATTCATCTTCAATAACAATGTATTTTTTTGTATCTTAGTTTATTTATAGGTTTCTTCATTTGGATCATATTTTATTCCTAGTTTTTCTTACATTACATTTTCATACTAGTTATTGTCTGTATCTGAAACAGCCATTCAAATGCAAATAAAACCATCCCTGAAGTATTACTTTCTTAACGATTCAGGTGGGCAGTAGTGAAAGATTAACAAAGCTCATTGTCAGTAAGGGAGTAGAAAAAAGTTAGCATCCTCACATAAGTTAGTGGGGAAAAAAAAACAGGTGTAACATTTCTGGAGAGGATTTTGTATATATGTATCAAAGTGTATAAGGAGCATTGTCTTTGATCCACTAATCCTACTGCTCAGAATTTATCTTTCAGACATAATTGCACAAGTTGGAAAAGATGGTTTCAGAAGGGAACATCTTCTAAGAATTTTGCAATAATAAAAATTGCAAAGAACCTAAAGATCCATGAATAAGAGATTGAGGAAGGATTTCCCTGGCAGTCCAGTGGTTAAGACTCTGCGCTTCCACTGCAGGGGGTGCTGGTTCGATCCCTAGTCAGGAAACTAAGATTCCCACATGCTGCTCAGTGTGGCCAAAAAAGAAAAAGAAAAAAAAAGAGTCATGTTTAAAAAAAAAAAAGAAAGATTGAGCAAATTATGGTATCCCCATGTAATGGAATAATATACACCATTAAAAATGATCTAGACCTACAAATTTTTCACATATTGTTTGGAGGGAAAAAAATGAAGTTATAAAAGATCAAGTACAATCTGTGACTAATAGAAAAGATTTTTAGAATGCAGAGAAGCACCAGGAACCATCCCCCTCCACCACTCTACACTTCACTTTTCAGTGTTGTAAGGCTTTCCCCAAATTATTTTCCTCATCTGAAAAATCTTTGCTTTTATCTTACCCTGTTTAATATATGTGAAAATTCAAAACAGATTACCAAATATTCTTTTTCCTCTCACAAAGATAGAATCTGTTATATAGAAGATCATGTGATGTGATTTGTGATAGTGGTTTCCTTCTTTTAGGCCATGTGTGTTGTTTTACATATTTGCTGTTATTTCTTTTTGTTTTTCTCTGTTGGAGAGAAACTGGCCCAGGATTTGCATTGGCTTTGGTTGAACAGAATGTTTCTGTTCAAATACTTTCAGTCCCTTCTATGAAGTATTCTTGCCAAAACAAAAACAAAAAAACCTGTATCTAATCTAGTCTTTAAATCAAAATTCTACTTTACAGGAAATCTAGAAGATTAGAGGAGAAAGTATGAGAAGCCGTTAGACAAATCCAGAATTCAGACACCTAATTTGACATCTTGATTTCTCCAACAGTTCAAGGACATTAAAAAATGGCAGTGCTTGTGTATGTATGTAGGATATAGTTCTAGAATAAATGAGCCTCAGCTGAGATAACAATCAAATGCAATGAATTGATCTACTTGGATAGTAACTAGAATAAACCAGCTGTAAAATATTATTATTTTTAAGCAATACGGTATTTGGAAGGAAATGATAATGTCAAAGACTGTTTTAAAATCCTTTAGTAACAAAATTTTAAAATGATAAGTGAAGCCAGTGTGGCATGTTGATAAGTGTTAAATTTAAGGTATATGTATTTAGTATTGATATTTCATATTACTATTCTCCATACTTTCATATTATTTTTAGAAGTTTCGTTTTAAAAAATTATTTCCTGTCCAGAAGGAAAGCGGTAAGTACATACTTCCTGTAGTTTCACTTGTTATAGTTATATGACTTCATCTCCTACATCAACCTACCTACCCCACAGCCTCAAATAATCATGACCTCACTTTGTTTAAACAGATCTATAGAAAAGAAATATTCTTAGCAAATATATGATGTCAAAGAGAACAACACAGGAGTAGTCAAAGGGAAGCCTGAGTTTGAACTCAAAAAATTTCGAGGAAAGAGACCTTTTCCCTAAAACAATATTTTCTCCAGTTCCTTGCCAGTGCAGCTCCTCTCATTTGTCAGAAACAGCACTGCAGTTTCTGTTTTACGGCCTGAACAGTGCGTGAAACTCCTTGTGGATTCTTGGCATCTTGCAGTAAATAGTTTATACCGGACAGCAAACTCAGAAGTAGATGAAGACAGGCACAAATAAAGAGACAATGGAGTCAGACCAAGTCTGAAATTCCATGTTCCTTAAGGTCGATATCCAGTGCAGCCCAGACCAAGTCCCTTGTCTTTTGTCATAGGCATAGCTTTCCTGCTAAAATGTGTTTTCTTTTAATGTGAAATGCATCTCTTTTTTACCCCTAAATATCCAAATTTCCTTTAAATTCCCACGTTTTAGTTTTTTCTTGGAAAAAAAAATACAAGGTTGAATTTTACCAAAAGAAATAGTGGAGGGAAGGCGGAAGCACTACCACGCAGACCATTCTGGGAGTTGTAGTCTGAAGCAGTTCCACCCCAGACAGGCAGGGCTGTAGACCCATTGGGAATTCTGGGAAGTGTAGTCCAGAAGCTGCGTGCAATCGACAACACTTCCTCTTCTCTTCAGGAGTGAGGGGTGCGGCCTCTCTCGGGTGGTCTCCGGATCCAGGGAAGTGAGTTGCAGGAACTTCCGCTCCAGGGGAGGTTGCGGCCGTCATATACCATGTGGAGTGGAGACTTGAGTCCCAGCAGCTACTCCGCACCTACTCAGCCTAGACGAGGGAACAGCAGTGGCTCGGCCCTCTGCCTTGAGGAAGAGAAGCGATGGTCGGCAGAGGACAAGGGGTAGAGGCATTTGCGCCTCCCTCCCGGCAGAACCTCCTAGCGTTTGCAGTGGTTAGCGCGTCCCAGGTTGGGGTAATGCATCGCTGGTTTGATGGTCTGTTGGGTTCTGTGCTTCCCCAGCCTCTCCTTGACTCGCAATCAGCACAGCCACTTCCTAGTGTTATAACTTTGGGCGAGTTAATCTCTGTGAGTCAGTTGCCAGGGTATAATTATATAGTACTTAGTGGGATTGTGAGAGTTAAATGAAATTAATACTTTTAAAACGTGTGGAATAGTAATGGAGCACAGAAAAGGTTGCTTGTTATGGATGCACAGAGTTCTAAGCAAAGCAAATATAACAATGATTAAGTCTGTATGGAAAAAAGTTAATTTCCCCGTGTTAAAAAAGCAACATACATAAAGGTAGAAGACATAGTAAACTGGGCCGAAAATATTGACCTATTTGACATATATTGACATATATGCTAGAAAATGGCTTAAAATCCTTAACAGGAATCTTAAGATAATGAAACCTCAATAGGAATAGGGATATGAATACAGCAAAGGATATGAATAGTCAAGTTTTTAAAAGAAGCAATCGCTATAGCAAGTAAATACATGGGGAAAATGTGATTAATTATCAAATAAGTGAACATGTTTAAACAAGTAGTTCTCCACTGATTCCTCTGGAATCGCATGAAATATAATCTAGGCTCTAAGGGTAGTAGCCAACCTTCCGCCTTAGGAGGGCAATGACGTGAGGGTTCTGGGAAGTGTATGTAGTCTAACAGCTCTGTAGGCGGCTAACTTCCGCTACAGGGGGGCGTGGCTGTGACTAGTATCTTGTCGGGAGTTCTGGGAGCGTAACCAAGAATTGTGGGTAGAGTCACTTCCTCCAGGGAAGTGAGGTCTTGGCAGTCCTTCTTCTGGAGAAACTCAGGCACGGGACGGCAATGCTTCTTTGCTTGGCTGGGGTCAACTGTGACATGTCCTTGGCCTTATGAGAGGGAATGTGCAGCCAGAGGCAGAGGGTGGGGTTGGGCCCTACTGGATTGAGCCTTCTTGAGTGCCACGACTGGTGGTCGAGGGTTGAGTCTCCTGTGTTCTGTGCTGTCTGTTCCTAATCGCCAACTGACCCTGCAGCTCTGCCACCTCCTAGGGGTGTGAGATTAAGCAGCTAACTTAATCTGTTTGTGCCTTGCATTCCTTTCCTGTAAGAAGAGGGAAATAATAGTACTTACCTAGTAGAGTTGTTTGGAGAGTTAAGTGGGATAGTCACAAATAAAAGGTTTAAAGCCAAAGGTAATTGTATCTTTTGCTTAATGTATTTAATTTCCTGAGAAATGTTCAGTTACCTGACAACTTACATGAGCCCAGGAAGAGATGAGTCCCACTTGGCAGTGCTACCAGACCTTTTCTCTGATCCCTGCAGGAATCCAGGTTATTCCTGAATTTCTTCTGGGTTCATTTTCTCTCTTTCAGAAGAGAGAAAGAGAGTGTGTGTGTGTGTGTGTGTGTGTGTGTGTCTCTCCAGGATAGTGTGTGAGTTTGTGTTCTGTGATTCGTGCAGAAGGGAGACACAGTTCTGATTCCCCCCGCCTCCTTTCCTTTCCCAACCTTAACTTCTTTTTTGAAAAGTAATTAATTAACTGAATTTCTTCTGGGTTCATTTTCTCTCTTTCAGAAGAGAGAGAAAGAGAGAGAGAGAGAGTGTGTGTGTGTGTGTGTGTGTGTCTCCAGGATAGTGTGTGAGTTTGTGTTCTGTGATTCGTGCAGAAGGGAGACACAGTTCTGATTCCCCCCGCCTCCTTTCCTTTCCCAACCTTAACTTCTTTTTTGAAAAGTAATTAATT
>NW_020175468.1:5573262-5601270 GCF_003031525.2 Neophocaena asiaeorientalis asiaeorientalis
TAAAATCCTTAACAGGAATCTTAAGATAATGAAACCTCAATAGGAATAGGGATATGAATACAGCAAAGGATATGAATAGTCAAGTTTTTAAAAGAAGCAATCGCTATAGCAAGTAAATACATGGGGAAAATGTGATTAATTATCAAATAAGTGAACATGTTTAAACAAGTAGTTCTCCACTGATTCCTCTGGAATCGCATGAAATATAATCTAGGCTCTAAGGGTAGTAGCCAACCTTCCGCCTTAGGAGGGCAATGACGTGAGGGTTCTGGGAAGTGTATGTAGTCTAACAGCTCTGTAGGCGGCTAACTTCCGCTACAGGGGGGCGTGGCTGTGACTAGTATCTTGTCGGGAGTTCTGGGAGCGTAACCAAGAATTGTGGGTAGAGTCACTTCCTCCAGGGAAGTGAGGTCTTGGCAGTCCTTCTTCTGGAGAAACTCAGGCACGGGACGGCAATGCTTCTTTGCTTGGCTGGGGTCAACTGTGACATGTCCTTGGCCTTATGAGAGGGAATGTGCAGCCAGAGGCAGAGGGTGGGGTTGGGCCCTACTGGATTGAGCCTTCTTGAGTGCCACGACTGGTGGTCGAGGGTTGAGTCTCCTGTGTTCTGTGCTGTCTGTTCCTAATCGCCAACTGACCCTGCAGCTCTGCCACCTCCTAGGGGTGTGAGATTAAGCAGCTAACTTAATCTGTTTGTGCCTTGCATTCCTTTCCTGTAAGAAGAGGGAAATAATAGTACTTACCTAGTAGAGTTGTTTGAAGAGTTAAGTGGGATAGTCACAAATAAAAGGTTTAAAGCCAAAGGTAATTGTATCTTTTGCTTAATGTATTTAATTTCCTGAGAAATGTTCAGTTACCTGACAATTTACATGAGCCCAGGAAGAGATGAGTCCCACTTGGCAGTGCTACCAGACCTTTTCTCTGATCCCTGCAGGAATCCAGGTTATTCCTGAATTTCTTCTGGGTTCATTTTCTCTCTTTCAGAAGAGAGAAAGAGAGTGTGTGTGTGTGTGTGTGTGTGTGTGTGTCTCTCCAGGATAGTGTGTGAGTTTGTGTTCTGTGATTCGTGCAGAAGGGAGACACAGTTCTGATTCCCCCCGCCTCCTTTCCTTTCCCAACCTTAACTTCTTTTTTGAAAAGTAATTAATTAATTAATTTTATTTTTGGCCACGTTGCTGCGCGCAGGCTTTCTCTAGTTGCGGCGAGCGGGGGCTACTCTTTGTTGCGGTGCACGGGCTTCTCATTGCGGTGGCTTCTCTTGTTGCGGAGCACGGACTCTGGGCGCGTCGGCTTCAGTAGTTGTGGCACGCGGGCTCCAGAGCGCAGGCTCAATAGTTGTGGCGCATGGGCTTAGTTGCTCCGCAGCATGTGGAATCTTCCCGGACAAGGGCTCGAACCCGTGTCCCCTGCATTGGCAGGCGGATTCTTAACCACTGCGCCCCCCAGGAAGTCCCTACGTGTTTTTGTTGGTTTTTTTTTTTTTAATGTTTATTTAGGCCGTGCGGGATCTTTGTTGCAGCATGCGGGATCTGTTTTTTTTGTTTGTTTGTTTGTTTTAGTTTTGCGACATGCGGACTCTTAATTGTGGCATGAATGCGGGATCTAGTTCCCTGACCAGGGATCGAACCCGGGCCCCCTGCATTGGGGGTGCAGATTCTTAGACACTGGACCACCAGGGAAGTCCCTCTTCAGAAGATTCTGATACACATGACTTTAAAATCCTGATACCAAATATGTGAATCACCGTGGCCCTCTATTGGCAGAGCCTAACATAGACCCAGATGGCAAAATAAAGAGAATAGCTGCAGATTTCCCTCTCATTCCAGCCCCATAAAGCAATGTAAAGAAGGTTGGGTTTGGAGCCAAGAGATAATTTATTAAATGCATACATGGAAATTTTTAATTTATCTTTTTGTTATTGATTTTTGGCTGAATTTCATTGTATTCAGAAAGCATTTAATTTTATTTCAATATTTTGAAATTTGTTGTTATTCTTTTTGGTGCACCTTATGACCCCTTTCTGTAAATATTTTATGTGTGCTTGAAAAGATATGTATTCTATAGGTATTTCCAGCACCTTTTGTTCCCCTAGCCCCAAATGGGTGTCAAGAGTGCTACAGAGCTTCTAGGCTTTTCAGCTCTTTGACTAGACCATCACCCCAGGAGAAAAGCAGCCCCTAATACATGTACCCCCAACTTTTCCTGAATTTTAGTCCACTAACTCTCCATTACCTTGTGTTTTGATGCCTTCCAATACTTAAAAAAAATGTATCCACCTTTCATGTGCCAGATGTTTGTCCCAAATTACCTATTTTATTATTAGTGGAAGCGTAAGTATACAAAACATTTTCTTTATTTTGTCTAGTGTATTTTTAAACTTCCCTGTCATTTTATCCCCCAAACTTACCTTTTATCGGATTGATCTTCCTTAATACGTAAGCTACGTATTAGATAAGTATTTTGAAAAAAACATTTCCTTTTGGGAGGGGTTGTTAAAGAGTCATGTCGTATAATTTCTTTAAATGATCCCCTTCTTAAAACCACTGAGCATTTTCACATAGTGGCTGTTATGTCATTTTTCTTTTACTCCTTAGTGAGAGTACTTGCCCAGCATTAGAACTGGTTTCAGTTGGACACTGTATGGGACCTTGTTCAACTATTTTCAACACCATGTTTTCCTTATTCTTGCCAAAAATCTAACCTTTAACCTCCAGTTCACAGAATATATCAAAGTTTCAGGGCAATAAATGCCAGGTCAAAAAAGCCATTGGACAAATGCAGAATGTAAGCAATCCTACATGACAACTGATCTAGTTAGTTCAGTAGGTGAAGGGCATACAAAAAAGGGGAGGGGGAGCTGTTCTAGATTACAAGAGGGTCAAGTGATATAACATCAAATACAATTAATGTACCAGCATAAAGGAAAATAATATGCATTTCTTTTTTAAAAAATTCATTTATTGTTGGCTGTGTTGGGTCTTCGTTGCTGCGCGCAGGCTTTCTCTAGTTGCGGCGAGCGGGGGCTACTCTTCGTTGTGGTCCGCAGCCTTCTCATTGCGGTGGCTCCGCTTATTGTGGAGCACAGGCTCTAGGCACGCAGGCTCAGTAGTTGTGGCACACGGGCTTAGTAGTTGTGGCGCGTGGGCTCTAGAGTGCAGGCTCAGTAGTTGTGGCACACAGGCATGTGGGATATTCCCGGACCAGGGCTCGAACCTGTGTCCCCTGCATTGGCAGGCAGATTCTTAACCACTGAGCCACCAGGGAAGCCCAAGGAAAATAATCTATTTCTTCCCCAAGAGAAGAGTGGGCAATTAAACTTTCTCCTCTCTTTTTTTCTTTATTTCTGCTAGTTTTCTGACAACTTATAGTATTTATGATATCAAGAGCAGGGTGAAAATAGGTGATGTGATACTAGAAGCTCAAAACAGAAAAAAAATCAAGATTTCATAAAGGATTTATCCCTTCCCATATTAGAATGTTTTATCTGTATCACTACAGCTCCTTCCATTTGCCTTATGACCCACATTTCATAGTTAGCAATTAAAGCAAAGGAAATGTGGAAAACATTTGCTGCTGCTGCTTTATGCCCTGGTCAGTGGTTGCATCTGCTTCTTGTGGATTCTTGGCATTCACGTCCATTCTTGTGGATCTTGGCATGAACAGCTTATGGGAGGCAGCAGTGTCAAGAGTTCTAGATGCATTCACACCCATACAGAATAAAAGAAGCAATCCAGTCAAAGTAAGGTTGAGATCCTGTATTCCTTACATTCAGTGCCCAGTGCAGGCAGCACAATTTCCTTTTAGTTTTGCATTTTTTGCCTACAAATCGCTTTCTTTATATAATCTATTCCCTTACTCCCTCCTTCCCTTTCTCTCTTCTTTTTTCACATTTCAAGTTTCTCTAGTCTGTCTTTATGGGTAGTTTCTATGAATAGGTAGGTGGATAGGTAAATAGAGTTTGCTCTGGTTGAGTTTGCTTTGTTTTGGTCACGTTTTAAAAAAATTTTTTTTAAGAAAAAAGGGAGAGAAAGACCAAGCTCGACTAACAGTATAGAGTTGATGCATACTGACTATCGTAAAGAGAATACTGACTATCCAAATACTGTCTACCCAAAAGAGAAAAGGCAGTCTTGCGGAAAGGGCTGCCCCCCAGGAGATTCGGTAATGGCAGCTCAGAAGATCCACAGAATCAGAGATAGTTACGCTCCGAAAAGGCGCCTTTAAGCAAATACAGAATTGTGTAGTAGAGCGCTCTAGGTTCGGAAGCATTTCGGCTCCAGGAAGGCGGGGTTACGAAATTCATTATGAGACGCTGTGAAGTACAATCCACACGCTCAGTATAGCAGCCAGCACTTCCGCCCTGGGAAGGCGACGAGGTGCCTGGGAATTCTGGGAAGTGTAGCCCGGGAACACCGTAGTTGGATAACTTCCGCTACAGGAGGATGAGGCTATGTCCCTGCTCCCGTTGGGAATTCTGGGAAGCGTAGTCCAGGAGGTCTCTATAGGCAGAGTCACTTCCGGCCCAGGTACGCGAGGCCGCGGCCTTCTTTCCTCTCGGAAAGGTGAGCCTCCCCTCCCCCGGGTCCCTCACCCCGCGTCTACACTGACCTTTCTTCGCTTTGTTGTGGGCCAGTAGCGACCCGGCCCTCGACCTTGGGGAAGGAATCCATCTGCGGCGAAGGGCGCGGTTGGTGCTCCCTTTGAATGAGCCTCCTGGAGCGTGGGACTGTTGGTGCATCCCTGATTTAGGGGCCCGGGCCAGGGCCGTATGTCTCTGGGGTTGGGAGTCTCCTGGGTTCTGTACTTGCCTCCCCCGCTTTTTAAGCGACCACCAGCCCGCGCTGCCGCTTCCTAACAGTATATTCGGCGAGTATGTTCATGTCTCTGTCTCCTTTTCTTTAAAGTTGGCCTTAGTGTCTACCTAATAGGGCTATTGTGAGAGTTAAATGAGAATGTACAGGAAAAGACTTAGAACAGAGGCTGGCTTGTGGTTAAAAATCACAAGGTCTCTTGTTACTAATATTTTTTAATTTCCTGAAAAGCGCTCAGGTCCCTGAAAGCTTTTGTGGGTCAGAGCTCCTGCTACAGTGTCCCTGGCCCTTCTCTGATCCCTGAAGGAATCGGGGCTGAACCCAGACTCCTAATTTTTTTTAATTAAAATTTTTGGAGAGGATCACTTCTGGCTGTTGTCTGGGATGTGCACTGTGATTTATGTGGGAGTACTGATGAAGTTCTGATTTCTTTCAGCCTCTTTTCCTCTCCCAGCCTTACTTCTTGCAAAAGGTTGCAGTGAGGAGGGAATGACCCTTTGGCCGCGGGCAGCAGAGACTCACCTGACTAGGACTTAGCATCCTTCTTCCTCTTATGTCATCTCTTCGCAGGGGAGAAGACATTTCCATCACTCATGGGCAAATTCTGCTACAAAGATGCCCTGATATTTGTTGAATAAATGCAGGAAGGGATGGGGGAATACGTGGGCATGAGTAATAATCATAATGTTTAAACATTTAGTGCTAAACGTTAATCTAGGAGCTTTATATGAATGAACATACTTAATCCTCACAAGAGCCCTATGGGAACTGGGGATACTGTTATTCCCATGTTAAAGATGAGGAAACAGACACAGAGCCTGAGTTGTTTATCCTAGGTCACACAGCTAGTAAGAGGCTCAGCTGGGATTTGAATTTAGGTAGTTTCGATCTGCTGCCTTAGTTCTTAATGTGTTTAGTGTCAGGTTGAGAAGGCATGTTTGGATTTTTATAGAGGGTCATGAAAGCTTTGAGTTTTTGATGAGATTTTTTTCAGTTATCTGCAATTTAATTGAGTTTTATTTGAAATAATATTATAGTTCATATTCTGATTATAAAAATAATGATTGCATATTCTAGAGAAGAAAATTTATGAAGGATGTAGTACAGGATGTAGAGATAACGATATTAATATTTTAATGTTTTCCTGTTCTGTAGATTTATTTTTGGACTTTTACTTAAGTTTTGCAAAATACATATCATAGGTTTTATTTTCCCCTTAAGTTCTTACTGTGGAAATTTACAAACGGAGCCAAATGTAATAAGAATAAAATAATGAACCCCTGTGGAACCATCACCCAAATTCAACCCTTGTTAACATTTGTCAGTCTTGTATCAACACACCCCTGCTCCAATTTATTTTTGTTTCAATATTTTAAAGCAAGTCCCCAACATTGAGTCAGTATGATACCGATTGATTTATTGTTATAATTGCCAAAAATTGATTATCATCCGTTGTTTATATCCAAGACCAAGAAAGGGAGATGTTAGCAGCTACTCCAAGGTTTTTGTTTTTGCAGCTTGGAGAATGGCACTCATTTGAGAAAGCTAGGGGACACGAGCATTGCACTTTGGAGAGGGATGGTTCCAAAGTCCAATGCTCTTTGTTTTCCCGTATACAGTTTGACTTACCTATGTCTTGGGGCTCTTTGTTTCTCATCTCTCTCTTTTCATACACTGAAAGTTTTTCTGTTGCTGGGACCATGTCATATTTTTCTCTGTGTGCCCAGCACACAGTACAAGATTGGCAAGGGTTTGGAGTTAGAGTAGCTACTCAACAGACTGCCGGCATCAAGAGTTTGCAGTGCGGAATTCCTGAAATTGGAATTAGGTAACAAAACAGAATAGAAATAACCCATGGAGATGTTCCTTAATCTTTAATGTTGGTGAGCTATAGAATCCACCATCTATTTCAGATTGTTGAAATGCTTATGAGCAATTATTTTCATGATCTAAAACAAATTTCCTGAGATATACATTGATAGAAATGATAACAGCTAACATTTATAGATTGTGTTTTATGACCAGGCAGTGTTTCCAGTGACTTACAGATACTAACTTATTTTTCATACCAAACCTATCATTACCCTCATTTTACAGATGAGAAGCAGGTTTTTTAAAACAATCATCGTACAGTCAAATTAAGTATTTTTTTCCTGTTTGGGGTACAATTCTATTAATTTTACCACAGGTGTAGATTCGTATAATCACCACTTTCATCAGCCACAGAACAGTTCCATCACACCAAAACATTCTCCTATTTTCCTTTTATAATCACCCCTCACCGCATCTGTAACCACTGGTGACCGCTATAACCCTATAATTTCATCTTTTTGAGAATGTCACATAAATGGCCTTATACCACGTGTAACCTTTTAGGGCTGGATTCTTTAACTCAGCATAATGCGTTTTTGTCAATGAAAAATTTTATTTGAGCCAAATCGAGGATTATAACCTGGGAACAGCATCTCAGAGAGCTCCAAGAACTGTTCCCAGCTTAATGCCTTTGACATTCATCCTAGTTGTGTATCAGTACTTTGTTTTTATTTCTGATTAATATTACATTTATGGATATACCATAGTTTATCCATTCACCCATTGAAGAATATTTGGAATGTTTCTAGCTTTTGGCATTTGTGAATAAGCTGCTATAAATATTTGTGTACAAGGTTTTCTTTGCTTATTTTTCTAGAATTCATAACCAGGAATGGGATTGCTGGGTCATAAGGAAAATGTATGTTTAACTTTGTGAGAAGTGGCCAAACTGTTCTCCAGGGTATCTACTATTTTGCATTCCCATTAATGATATATGAGAGTACCAGTTGCTCCACATCCTTGTCAGCACTTAGTATTTTCTGTTTTTATTTTTTTAATTTTAGCCGTATGGTAGGCATGTGTTGGGATCTTATTGTGACTTTTATATACATTTCCTTAATGACTAATGATGTTCAGCAGATATACCTTTTTTTCAGCTTATTTATCTTCTTTACTAAAGTGTTTTGCCCAGTTTTAAATTGAGTGATTGAGTTGTGTTTTCCATATTGTTGATGTTTGAGAGTTATTCATGTATTCTAGATACAAGTCCTTTGTCAAGATATGTCCTTTGCAAATACTTTTTCTCAGCCTATAGCTTATCTTTTCATTCTCTTAACAGTGTCTTTTGCAGAGCAAAAGTTTTTAATTTTGATGAAGTCTGATTTATCAGTGTTTTCTTTTATGAATTGTGCCTTTCATGTCTAAGAACTCTGCCTAATTCCAAGTCAGGAAGATTTTTCTCTTATATTTTCTTCTAGAAGTAATGATATCTACTTTTTCATTCCTAATATTGGTAACTGTTGTTATCTCTCTTTTATTTTTTGCCACTCTTGCTAGAGTTTTTGTTATGGTAAAAAAACCAACAGCTACTTTTGGTTTCATTGATTTCTATATTTACCTTTATTATTTCCTTTCTTTTGCTTGACTTGGGTTTATTTTGCTTCTCTTTTCTAGTATCTTAAGTGTAACTTATAGGTTTTCTTTTAAGAAAAGAAACTTCTTTTAGGAAGTTGAGCAAATCCCAAACAGGATGAACTCATAGCAATCCAAGCCCAGGCACATTTTAATCAAACTGCTGAAAACTAAAGACAAAGAAAGAAACTAGAAAGGAGCCAGAGAAAACTAATGCATTACCTTTATGCTCTAGTTGTCATATATTGCATGTATATAACTTGAAAACCCTATAGTGTTATAATTTTTGCTTCCAATGGTCAAATATATTTTAAAGAACTCAAGAGACGAGTAACCTATCATATCTTCCCGAATATTTACTGTTCTGTTGCTCCTCCTTCCTGATGATGCAAATTTCTTTCTTTTATTTCCTTTGAAAGTTTTCCTTCACCAATCGTTTTAGAGCAAGTCTGCTCCCTGTGAATTCTTAGTTCATCTGAGAATATCTTTATTTCACCTTCATTCCTAAATATTTTTCTAAACTATTATCTTTAGTATACAAGTCTGTTTTGACAGTTCTTTTCTTTCACTGCTTTAAAAGTGTATTGTGCTACTTCCTTCTGGCCTCATGGTTCCTAATGAGAAATCTGGGTTCCATCGAACCATTGTACCCCTGTAGGTAATGCATTGTTCTTCTCTGGCTGCTTTCAAGCAGCATTATCACCTGGGAGCTCTATAGAAAGGCAGGTCCTTGGGTCCAGTTTCATGTCAATTTATTTAGAATTTTGAAGGGGTGGGACCAAAGCTCTTACTTTTAGTAGGAGCCCCAGGTGATCTTTATTTACTTTAAGCGTGAACAAGTGCTTGTTGAACAGCCTCATTTAATTTTTTAACATTTATTGTTTAACCTACATACAGTAAAATTATTTTTAGTGCACAATTCTGAGTTTTGGCAATTGCATCACACTAAAAATTTGTGCGGAGTGAAGATCTGCCTTGTTTTAACTTTTGACAACAATGGAAATTTATAAAGTAGCTTGGCACTACTTGGGATTCAAACAAAATTAGTTGTCATTGAAATGACTTTACTACAGTATAAGTGCTATTTTTGCCTTCTAGGTTGAATTCATTAAAAAACATCATGAAGTCTGCAGCTAAAGCTAATTTCCAAAGCCATTCAGTATTCAGTAATAGTGGTGGAGGGCAACTTTTCTCACTTAGAAAGCCCGAGACTTAAAACATCGCAATAAAACTTTACTGCAGCTCAGCCATTGAACTGCTGGGTGGTAAGGCAAGTCAGGATATTTAGCTTCTGTTTCTGACGAAATTCATGAAACTTTTGATGATTAAGTCCATGAGAGTAAATGAAGATCACTGTTGATGCTACTGCTTCAGTAGCACCTGATATATTAAAATATTTTCTGCAGAGTACCTGCTGATGAATAATACAACAAAGAACCATAGACTACAAACTTACATTTTTACCAGCTTTATAAATTTGTAATCAGTTTTCACACAGTCCAGAAGATTACACTTCAGGTTACACTGAATTAGTATGTTTTCAACTTCTTTGAAAATATTTTCACTTGTAGTTGTTCCACGCAGGCTGTTCTGGTGACTTACTGATTAGTCACTTCAAACTTGGCAATGATTCCTTCAATAAACCGTTACCGAGCAACATCTGTGACATATGCTGAATTGCCAAGAGCCAAATAAAGTTTATCAGAATTATTTCCCTTGTATTGTAATTGACTATAGTGTTCCCATCGTATTCAACTCTTTGAGCAACGATTCTTGCCCAAAGTCTAATAATCTTAGAAAAGTCTTATTTTTTCAGGACACATTTCTTTGGCTGCCACAGTCAAACATGATTTAATTAACTCATCATTGGTAAATTGCTTTATTTGCTTGGGACAGAAATAGAAGCTGAATATCTGAATATCCAAAACTTATTTTGGTTACAGCCTCATTTTCATTACTTTTGTGAAGAATATCTGTTCCAATGAGACGTTTCATTAAAATTTTTAAATCCTTCTGACCAGTGCTTTACTGTGAATTGAGCATATTTGTGATGAATGCTTAGTCTGCTAATGTTCACATATATTGTATTCTTTTAGCATAGCTATGTTGTTGCTGCATAAAAGGCAAAAGGCTTTGCCATCTAATTCTGTAACAAAATATTTTACTTCCAATGTGCCTTAAAAGTGCAACATTTGAAGTCTCTTTTTCTCTTCTTGTTTTGACATGATGAGTATGTGCTAGTAATAAAAAAAATTAAATGTTGTGGTACATCATTACATGCGATACTTTAAAAAACACATGTGATACTTCAATTGCTGTTGAGCTATAGCTAGGTCACTATGATTTGTACTGTGTTTAGCAACAGTATAAAGAAATGAGAGGGGCACATACGGTCTCTGTTGTAACTACACAACTCTGCTGCTGTAGTATGAAAGCAGCCATAGGCAATATGTAAACAAATGAGCATGATAATGTTCCAGTGACACTTTCTGGACATTGAAATTTGAATTTCATGTAATTTTTATGTGTCCTAATATTCTTTAAAAAATTTTTCCCAACGATTTAAAAAACTCAGTCCATCTCTAAGAATGTTAAAAACCATCATTAACACACAGCCTATACAAAAAGAAGCAGTGGACCATAATTGGCCATATTTTGCCAACGCTGATTTTGACTAGTGTTTTCATGTTTTCAGTTACATCGATTTATGTTTTATGTTTATTTTGGATTTATTGACTTCTGTCTTATGTTTATTATTTCCTTTTTTTCTGTTTGTTTTAGGTTTAATTTATTTGCCCTTTTTCCCCTAGTTCTTAGCTTAGATAATGGATTTAAGACTCCTCCTCTGTTCTAATATATACATCATTGAATACATTTTTTAAAAAAATATCTGCTTTGGCAGCATCTCATACATTTTGATATGTTGTGTCTTCATTTTCATTCCATTCAAAATATGCTCTTTCTTTCTTTCTTTGGTTGCTCTGGGTCTTAGTTGTGGCAGGCAGGCTCCTTACTTGTGGCAGGCAGGCTCCTTTAGTTGCAGCTCGAAGGCTCCTTAGTTGTGGCTGGTGGGCTCCTGAGTTGCGGCTCACCAGCTTCTTAATTGCGGCATGCAGGCTCCTTAGTTGTGGCATGTGAACTCTTAGTTGCGGCATGCATGTGGGATCTAGTTCCCTGACCAGGGATCAAACCCAAGCCCCCTGCATTGGAAGCGCAGAGTCTTAACCACTGCACCACCAGGGAAGTCCCTGCTCTACTTTCTTTTGTGACTTGGTCCATTGGTTGCTAGAAGTATGCTGTTTAATTTCTAAATGTTTGGAGATTGTCCAGATATCTTTTTGTTATTCACTTCTTGTTTAATGCTATAATAGAGAAAATATCACTTCTGGATACATCATAAACTTCTGAAAATTAAAGATAAAAATTCTTGAGAAAATATGTGGTAGAACAATGATTCATACATCTGCAGATTTCTCATTGGAAATCATGTAGGCCAGAAAACATTGGAACAGCATCTTTGAGGTGCTTAAACAAATTGTCAACTCAGAATTATATATCCAGTGAAAATTTCCTTCAGGAAGAAGGGGGGGAAATGTCACACCTATGCTAAAAAGGAGTGTTAAAGGAAGTTCTTTAGGTTGAACAGAAATGATACCAAATGGAAACTAGGAACTTCAGAAATGAAAAAAGAGCAACAAAAATAGTAAGTTTTTTTGTAAATATAAAATATTCTTTTTCTCCTCTTAAAAATGCAACTGTTTAAAATAAAATTTATAGCTTTCTTGGCTAGAGCACTGTATATAGAGAATACATACGACAACTAATTAAAGAACAGGGGAATTGGTAAAATAATAACACTAAGTACTCTGTGAAAGATATGTATATTGCAACCCCGGAGGAGGAAAAAAAAAAGGTGATAATAGCCAAAAAGTAATAGATGAAAAGGGATGAATTTAATTCTAAAAAAATTCATCCCAAAAGAGGGCAGAAAAAGGGTCATAGAGGAAGAAAATCAAGGAGGAAAAACAGGGAAAAATAATAAAATGGTAGACTTAAATCTGACCATATTAAAAATTACATGAAATGCTAATGACCTAAATATGCTAATTTTAAAAGATTGTTAAGATTGGATGAAGAACAAAAACTGAGTATATGCTGTCTAAAGGAGCCCCACTTTAGCTATAAGGGTATAGATATGTTAAAAGGATTAAAAAAAAAGTACCATGCAAACATCAATCAAAAAAGGCTGGAGTGACTATATTAATATCAGACAAAATAGACTTCAGAACAAGGACTATTACCAGGGAGAATTAGGGACATTACACCAAGCGTCAGTTCACCACGTAGACATAACAATCCTAAGTGTGTATCCAGAAAACAACAGAGCTTCAAACTACGTGAAGAAAATCTGACAGAACTGAAAGAAGAGATAGAGAAATCCACAATTAAATACGGAGATTTCAACACTCTTCTCAGTAATCAATACAGGTAGACTGAAACTCATTAAGAATACAAAACTGATTATTCCTACCTGAACAATACCATTAACCAGCTTGACCTTGCTGACATTTCTAGAACATGCTATCAAATACAACAGAGTGCACATTACTTGCATAAGCTTCAGTTTTAGCAATTTCTGTTGACCTGTCTGAGTTCACTGGAGTTTCTGCTCCTTCTGATCTGTTTCTCCCACTCAGTTGCAGGTTTCTATGTAGCAGGGACTAGGTCAATTTCTCATTGTGTTCATTGCCAAGTATAGGGATTAGCAGAAAAGAGTTATTCAGTATCTGTTAGGGGTTGGTGTAGTTTTCCAACAGGCAGCAGAAAATAGGAACCTTCAGCTATGTGAGATTGTGTTCAGATTTTCTGAAAATGCATGTGGGAGAATAAACAGTATAACTATTCCCTGTCCTTTATCTCAGTAAGTTTTGGTGGGATGCCGAAGCCACCAGCTTTTTCAGAATATTCCAAGGGTAATATACACCTTTTGATAATTGCTACCTAAAGTAAATATAGTTAGAAACAAACCAAGGCTAATGTGTGGCTTCTGTATACTTCATGGTGATAATGAGGATGATACAAATAATAGCTAACATTTATTAGGTGTTTATTATGAACCTCACTGGCTTTCTAATGCTTTGGTGCATTAACTCATCTGTTCTTCATAATAACTCTATTTTTATTTCCATTTTACAGATGAAGAAACAGAGGCATCAAGAGGTTAATTAACTTGTAAATGTTTACTTTGCCAGTAAGTGGCAGAATCAAGATTGAAGCTTGGTGGCCTGATTCTATAGCCTGGGCTCTTGGCCAAAGCCCTGATTTTATTAGACTGGCAAAGTTTTAGGAATTAATAAGGCTGCAGCCAAACCTGTTAAAAGGTATCCTGGAGCAGCTGAGTGTTAAAAGCTAACAGGGTCAAGGATGCAGGTGGGCAAACTACTGCCCATGGCTTATTTTTGTAAATCCCCTTTTCCTCCCCAGCTAAGAATGGTTCTTATTGGGTTGGCCAAAAGGCTCGTTCGGTTTTTTCCTTTAGATGGCTCTAGTAGCCCTTAGTTGTCTTTAACTTCATTCGAAACAATTTTGTTAGGTTGTACGTAACAGCTGTCATATCAGTGTGTATTTAAAAAAAGACTTACGAATTTTTGTGTAGCCGTTTTAATATTGAAGATGGAAGGAAAAGAAAGCAACATCTTTGACATATTATGCCTTATTATTTCAAGAAAGGTAAAAACGTAACTGAAACGTGAAAAAAGATTTTTGCACTGTATGGAGAAGGTGCTGTGACTGATGGAACGTGTCAACAGTGGTTTGCGAAGTTTCATGCTGGAGATTTCTTGCTGGACGAGGCTCCCCGGTTGGGTAGACTGGTTGAAGTTGATAGCAATCAAATCGAGACATTAATTGAGAACAATCAACGTTACACCACGCGGGAGATAGCCGACATACTCAAAATATCCAAATCAAGCATTGAAACTCACTTGCTCCAGCTTGGTTATGTTCATCGCTTTGATGTTTGGATTCCATGTAAGTTAAGTGAAGAAAAACCTTCTTGACCATATTTCTGCATGCGATTCTCTACTAACGTAATGAAAACATTCCGTTTTTAAAACAAATTGTGACAGGCAATGAAAAATGGATACTGTACAATAATGTGGAATGGAGAAGATTGTGGAGCAAGTGAAATAAACCGCCACCAACCACACCAAAGGCCGGTCTTCATCCAAAGAAGGTGATGTTGTGTATATGGTAGGATTGGAAGGGAGCCCTCAATTATAAGCTCCTTACGGAAAACCAAACAACTAGTTCCAACAAGTCCTGCTCCCAATTAGACCAACTGAAAGCAGCGCTCGACGAAAAGTGTCCAGAATTAGTCAACAGAAAATGCAAAATCTTCCATCAGGATAACGCAAGACCACATGTTTCTTTGATGACCAGGCAAAAACTGTCACAGCTTGGCTGGGAAGTTCTGATTCATCTGCCATATTCACCAGACATTGCGCCTTTGGATTTCCATTTATGTCGGTCTTTACAAGATTCTCTTAATAGAAAAAATTCCAATTCCCTGGAAGACTGTAAAAGGCACCTGGGACAGTTTTTTGCTCAGAAAGGTAAAAACTTTTGGGGAGATGGAATTATAAAGTTGCCTGAAAAATGGCAGAAGGTAGTGGAACAAAAGGGTGAATACATTGTTCAATAAAGTTCTTGGTGAAAATGAAAAATGTGTCTTTTATTTTTACTTAGAAGCCAAAGGCACTTTTTGGCCAACCCAATACATATGAAAGGTTGTAAAAAGAACAGAAAGAACAGCATTCCACAGAGACAGTTTGTGGCCACAAAGCCCATGATTAGCCCTTTTTTGAGTTCTTCTTCCACAGATGACTTTGAAGTTGCTTGGGAATAGTAAATAAGATAAATAACAGTAAATAACTATTGAGAACAGTAAATAACCTTGAGGAAGAACCCAAGAAATTACACTCCTGTTCTCCAAATCCTCCCAAGGGTCAAGCAGTAGTCGGTCTTTACAAAATTCTCTTAATAGAAAAAATTCCAATTCCCTGGAAGACTGTAAAAGGCACCTGGGACAGTTTTTTGCTCAGAAAGGTAAAAACTTTTGGGGAGATGGAATTATAAAGTTGCCTGAAAAATGGCAGAAGGTAGTGGAACAAAAGGGTGAATACATTGTTCAATAAAGTTCTTGGTGAAAATGAAAAATGTGTCTTTTATTTTTACTTAGAAGCCAAAGGCACTTTTTGGCCAACCCAATACATATGAAAGGTTGTAAAAAGAACAGAAAGAACAGCATTCCACAGAGACAGTTTGTGGCCACAAAGCCCATGATTAGCCCTTTTTTGAGTTCTTCTTCCACAGATGACTTTGAAGTTGCTTGGGAATAGTAAATAAGATAAATAACAGTAAATAACTATTGAGAACAGTAAATAACCTTGAGGAAGAACCCAAGAAATTACACTCCTGTTCTCCAAATCCTCCCAAGGGTCAAGCAGTGAGCCAATGCTTTATACAGATATAGTAGCATCACGGGCTTCTTTAATCTTTATTATATCCATGTGGGAAGAGGGAAGTATCAATACCAGTTGAGCCTCCTCCTGCTTCAGGAGGAATATTCACCAGCCACTAAACTTTTCAGAAGGGTGGGCTCAGTGTCTAAACAAATGTTCTTATCAGGGCAACAACTTATTAAGTGAAAAGCCGTAATCTCTGCCACGCAGATTTCTTTCAACCCCATCTGCAAGGACAGTTTTATGATGTAGAATAGTATCTGCTTCTCTGCAGCTACAAGATAATAGAAAACATTGGTATAGTTACAACAGTTTCCCACTACTTATGCACATAATCCTAACAGCAATCTTAAATGTTGGTACTATTACGATCCCAATGCTGCAGCTTGCAGAAATGAAACCTAGAGAGGTTAATTAACTTAACCATGATTAAAAATATATAGCAAATATATAGCAGTGCCAATATACAGCAATTTTGTAGCAATGTGAGGTTTTGAAAACGAATTGTCCCCAGAGGCCACTTTTAACCAGTACCTCTCCTCTCCCACTTAACTGTCTCTCCTTTCCCACATTTCCCAGGATCAGAATGAGTACCTGGGGAACCTCGAGGTGTGTGAGAACTGCCAGGTATGGCGGTGCAGGCTGTCCCATGCTCGTGGGCATCCTGCCAGGATAGCCTAGTGGCAGCTGGACCCCAGCCCACACCCTGCTTGTGAAGGTGTGTGTGCCTGGGAGGAGGGACACCTTTTTCTGATTTGCACAGAGATGCATTTCCCCCTCTCTCATGGCTTCTTTCTTTTTACCTTTTGTGCCTCTTCAGGTCTCTGCCTTTCCCCAGGAAACGGAGAAGATGATCAAGTTCCAGGTGAGTTGGATTTTTATTTCCGTCACTTAACGGGTATTTCATTTCTCAGTAAGTGGACACCTCTTTTCTCTTCCTTGCCAAGCGTAGAGAATGACAGCAGACATTTAATACCATTTGTGTGCCGTGCTCTTTTGTTTCATTTTTTTTAAATTTCCCTTTTCAGTTTTTATCATTGTATTTCACAAGTAATGGTGTGAAAGAGAATAGGAATTTTTAAAATGGGAAAGCCCGCACATTATTACCCTGCTTACAAATCACCTGTTTCCCATGCTCATTTTTCATGTGCATTCATAACTATACTTGTAATAATAGATACAATTTTGAATTTTTTTCACTTAAAATTATAGCACTTAATTTTTGTCATCTAATATTATTTCAATGAACTGTTATACACTCTCCCCCATTTTTTTAACTATTCGTCATTCACAAGCTTTTAAATTCGTGAGGATTCTCATAGTTTTACACAACAGTATCAGTTTCTCTACATCTAATCTTTACTCAAAAAGCAGTTCTGAGAGAATTCTGATACTATTTGTCCTTATGTTCTAGGGACTCAAAACTTAAAAAAAATTTTCTTTTTCTTAAGTGGTACCTTTGTAAAAAGACTACTTAAAGGATGGTTTTGTCTAAGAGGGTCATACTGAGGCTGAACTCAGAAAAGAATAGTGTTAGCTGTTTTTGTTCAAAAAGAGCTAGATTCTTTCTTTCCAGGACCTGAAAGCTTTCTTTGTGTGTGTCTGTGTCTGTGTGCCTGTGTGTCACACCGTTCATGAATTAATTTATTAGAGCATTACGGGTACTTACTTTTAAAATTTTAGACATACTATAAGGCACACAGGCACTTTCCATCTGTCGTGCTATTCACTGCTCTAAGAGGGACTTGGAATCGTCTTCACTGTCAACATGAAGATAAGAGATTCATGTAAGTTGAAAACCTGTTCAAGTTCCTGCAGTAGGCAAGTATCTGGCCAACTCCAAAGCCTTTGCCTCTGGATTAAGAATATCAGGCATACCATTTGGGTGGAAAGAGGGGCAAAAAAAAAAACCCCAAACATACAGACAAACAAAAAACAAACCAGAGTTCTCACTCAGAGACCAAGACTTGAAGTTGTGATGTTCAGAGCTCCAGCCAGAACAAATACACTGTTGAGCAAGTCTTCATATAGAAATTTTAAATTTCCCTATAGGAAAAACTTAAAAGATAAATAGCAAGGTAGAAAGAAAAATCTTTATCACATACATGGAAGAAAAGGCCTTACTATCCCCAAATGAATGAATGTTATTATAAAACAAGAAATAGAGATGACCAGCAAACCTATGAAAAGGGAATGATCTTCATTACTAATCAAGTTTGTGAAAAAAAATTTTTTTGCCGTACCGGGTGGGATCTTAGTTCCCTGACCAGGGATCGAACCTGTGCCCCTTGCAGTGGAAGCGCGGATTCTTAACCACTGGACCGCCAGGGAAGTTCCATGAAAATTTTTTGAGATAACTAGTTTTTACTTCCCAAGTTGACTTCTGAGATTATCAAAGATTTTTTTTTTTTTTAATATTCATGTCCATTGTTGGCCAGGGTATAGAGGTTTAGGGATTTATACTTTCTTGGAAGCAGAATAAGTTAAGAAAATCTTTTTGGAGGAAACATCTACCATTATGGTTTCAAAACTTTAAAGTTTGTTATTCTTCAACATTACCATTTCTACTTTTTGTAATTTATTTTAAGGAGATAACCAGCAGAGTTCCAGGGACTAAGGTCTATATGGAGAGATTTTTTTTTGCAACATTGTTTATAATAAGTAATCTAAACCTAAGCGTGCATTATTTGGATCAGTTCACTATATTCTCAGTCATCAATTTCTTGAATTACTGTGCAGCCCTGAAGTGGGATGCCAGAAATCGTCATTGTCATCCTTCATCATCATCCATCATCACAATAATAGTTATCATTTATTGGGTACTTACTATGTACCAGTCACTGGTCCCGAGTGCTTGACCTATAGTCACTCGTTTTATTACCAGTACCCTAAGGTACAGTTAGCAGCCTGCAAATGAAGAGAGGAGGAGGACCAAGTCCAAGGTCCCACAGCAGAGCATCCTGATGTGAACACAGGCATTCAGGCTCCAGAGCTGCGCCCACAAATGCTGCACATCTAGATGGGGCACAGAGGAGGAGCTACGTACTCGAACAGTAGGGGTGACTCGTGCCTTGTAGGATCAGCACATTAAATAATTGTGTAAGCGTATAAAAGAGGGAAAACAGACTCCATCACACGCTGTTGGAACTAAAGCTTTTCTAGCAGCCCACGCGATGCACCAGAGTCCCAGGGACTTACCTATAGGAGTACTAATAAAAGGTAGCCGTTTAAAGTGCAAGGATGCCTTTTCCTGCAGCCCTTCTGGTGGATGGAATTGGCAGTGTGAAAAGCAAACAGCAGGCAGCTACTGAAACTTGACTCGGTCCCTCGGAATCCGGAACAGCTTCCCATTCTTGACACTTTCTCAGTGCTGCCCCTCTTCCATAAACATAGTCTGTGTGTGTTTGGTATTGTAGGAGCCAGTGTCCTTCAAGGACGTGGCCGTGGTCTTCACCGAGGGGGAGCTGGGGCTGCTGGACTCTGCCCAGAGGAAGCTGTACCGAGACGTGATGCTGGAGAACTTCCGGAACCTGCTCTCAGTGGGTGAGGACGGGCGCCCTCTGTGACGCAGTGTCAGCCTCCTGGGGTGTCTTTGTGTGTGCAGTTGCTTGAAGCTCTGGGACTCCTAAAATCATTCTTTGAGCTTGGGTACCTGGGAGTCCTAATAATCCCTGTGCAGCAGAGACAAGATGTTTCTGATGTTTCTGTCCAGGAAAAAAATCTGTCCTTTGAACTATAAATGGGCAGCTTGTGGTGCTGCCCCACTGGTTTGTCATAAAATCAGTTTAGTGAGTTGCTCCAGCTTCTTTGTCTTTCAGGGTTCCAGTAACTGTAGTTGTTTTTGTTTTTGTTTTGTTTTGGTGTGTGTGGGGGCACCACACCACACGGCTTGCGGGATCTTAGTTCCCTGACCAGGGGTAGAACCTAGGCCTTCGTCAGTGAAAGCACCGAGTCCTAACCACTGGACCGCCAGGGAATTCCCACTGTAGTTGTTTATAAATGTGATTTTTCACAGGTATTTTGTTTTTTGCTTTAACAATGTAGTTGTAAATAACTTCAGACTTACAGAAAATTTGCAAAAGTAAAAGTATAGAACAAGAACACCCATACAGCTTTTACCTAGATTCACCTATAGTAACATTTTACCCCATTTAAATTTTATCATTTATGTGCATGTTCTTTCTATCTCCATAAATATTTATATGTATGAAAACATATGTATATACCTAATTTCTTTTCTGAACCCTTTGAGGGTAATTTACGTACACTATGGCCCTATTATCTCTAAATACTTCAGTGTATATGCAGAGTTCAGGAATCCCAAGACTACCCTTACTCTGACACCAGTTGCAAGCTCGGGGGGTCCCCTGAGCCTCAGTAATTTGTTAGAACTCTCAGAAGTCACTAAAAGCTGTTATACTCACAGCTACACTTTATTACATGGAAAGGATACAGAATAAAATCAGCCAAGAGAAGAGATGCCTGGGGCAGAGTCCAGGGGAGTTTCCAGCAGAAACTCCCAGCTGTCCTCTCCCAGTGGAGTCGTGGACAGCACTCAGTCTCGCCATCGGTGACGGGTGACCGTACATGCGGAGTGTTGCCAACCAGGGAGGCTCACACAAACCTTGGTGTCCAGAGCTTTGATGGCGGCTTGGTCACATAGATGTGGTTGAGCACCTACGTGGCTGACTTTGGTTTCCATCTGCCCCCTCACTCCCGGAAATCAAGCTGATACACATGGCCTAAAGGCCCCACCATAAATCACATTGTTAAACTCTCTGGTGCGGCCCAGGGCCTCCAGGTAAAAAAAGACACTTTTATCAGGCAGTACATGGCCAGTGCTTAGAGATCATCTCCCAAGAGCTGAGGGCAAAAGCCAGAAGAGCTGAGGGCAAAAGCCAGACCTCTCTTTGGGCAAGGTTAATACTTCACTGAACAGTATATTTTGTAGAAATAGGAATATTCTCTTACATATCCCCAGTGCAGATATAGTCCTTTTATCCAATCTATCATTTATACCCTAATTTTATCAGTAGAGCCAATTACCTAACTTAAAGCAAATTTTTTCTCTCCAGGGCAAGATCCAGGCTATGGTCTAGTCTAGCTGTCAGTGTTTCTTTAGCCTCCTTTAATATGGAACATTTTCACAGCATTGCTTTGCCTTTTAAGACTGTGACTTTTTAAGGAATACTGCTACTCCGTCCCCCCATTTTCAATAGAGCATTCCTAGTATTTCCTCATAATTAGATTCAGATGATCCATTCTGGCTGGACCTCTGCAGTTGGTAGTGGTGTGTCCTTTTGAGGGTATCACATCTAGAGACACACCATCTGTCCCTCATTAGTGATGCTAATTTTCATCACCCTGTCAAGATGTCCAATTTCTCCACTCTAAGATTACTGCTTTGTTTCCTCTTGCAGTCACAAGGCAACACTTTTTAAGACCACACAAACATTTCCCTATAGACTTAGCATCCATTGATGATTCTTGCTGTACCCAGTCTTTACCACGATAGTTACCAAATGATGATTTTCTGACTTCGTGCTTCCTTCACACGTAGCAGTGAGCACTTGGCATTGTACAGAAAGCAAGAGCCCCTCTCTCTTAACCATTTATTTATTTATTATTTGTAGGGACTTGTGAATTCTCTTATAAAAATGATTTGTAATTTATTACTGTAATAATTATCTTGCTAAAGTTGTTCCAAATTTGACCCCTTTAAGCTGACTCCTTGCCCTTGTAATATGCCCCCAGCCTTTTTTTGAGCACTGTCTTATTTGGGGGCATAGCATGCTGTCCTAGGCTCATCCTTTACTTTGCCCCAGCTCCGGAATCATTTATTTGATTTATTAGGGAATGATATTTAACACCAAGGTCTAGATGCTAGGGATTGTCCTTGCCACTGTGGTTTCTTTGTTTCCTGGTCTCAGGGTTTAGAGCTAGGAGGTAGGGTGTGTCTGTGTGTGTGTATATTCATATACATACACATATACATGCACACATATTGATATAAATATGTATATATATGAATAGTTATTCAGTTTCATTCAAAATAAGAGAGATGTTAATTCAGATCATACTGAAACACCATTTTTCATCCATGAGATTAGCAAAAATTCAAAAACATAACACTGTATTTTGGGGGCAAAGCTGTGGGGAATAAAACACTTTCATGCATTGAAAGTAGGAGTGCAACTCAATACCACCCCTAAGGAGAGGAATTCGACAATATTTAACAGAACTATGGAGTTAACTTTTCCCAGTTCACTTGTAGGAATTTTCCCTAAAGATAACAAAGTGCAAAAGAGCATTAATAGTATACTAGTTTGTGTAAGGAGGAAGGGAAAATAAGTAAATATATGAATATCTGCCGACCTTTATAAGAAGAAACACAGGAAGGATTAATCCGGAAATCATGAAGTTAGTTTCTTATAAGTGGGTGGAAGGTAATAGTGTGGAAGGGATGTTTGAGAGACTTACACTTGTCTGAATACACCTTTTTGTCTAGTTTGGACTTCTGAAAATATGTTGGTTCAACACATTCTGAAAATTAAATCCAATAAGAAGGCAAAGGGATGATCATCTAAAAGAAAAATGAATTGTATTTGAAATTAATACCTTAACCACAATGAATAGAGAAAAAGTATTCACGGAAGTAGCTAAGGAACACGGTGTATAACTCTATACCCTTAGTTTTAGGTACAGTGGGAGGGGGATGGGAGAATGACTTGCAATCCTGAACACTTTTCAGTGGATTTGTTTATTGCTCTGATATGGAATAAGCAATTCTGAGACTATTTTAGATGCACTACAGGTGCCAAGGCCATTCAATGGAGAAAGTATCATCTTTTCAACAGATGGTGCTGAAGCATTTGGACTTCCATATGCATACATTTGCATGCCTCACATCTACCAAAAAATTAACTCAAAATGGATAAGAGACATAATGTAAAATGTAACTTCTAGAAAGAAACACAGGAGAAAATCTTCATGACCTTGGGTTAGGCAAAGAGGTCTTAGATATGATCCCAAAAACATGATTCAGAAAAGAAAAAAAACACACAAGTGGGACTTGGTCAAAATTTAAAACTTTTGCTGTCCTCGCTCGCCTTTTTGCAGGGAATCAGCCCTTCAAACCGGAGCTTATATTCCAGCTGGAGAGAGAAGAGCTTTTGATGATGGAGACGGAGACCCAGAGAGATGGGTGTTCAGGTGAGATCCATCCAGCAGTGACCCAGAAGCCAGAGAGCCCCTCCTGAAACATGAGTCAGAAAATGTCAGGCCCTGAGGTGTCTGTCCCCTCACCCCCTCTAGCTTTCCATATTCTAGCTCATTCATCCTGTCCCAGCTGCACTGGCCCATTGCTGCCCATCAGACAAGCCAAGGTTACTGTGCCGTGACGGACTGAATCGGTTAATGCACGTGTGGTCTTTCACTGTCTTCGGTCCTCCTTGAGGCAGTCTTCGGTCCTCCTTGAGGCAGCTAATAGGTATAGAATAAATCAGTGTGGTGGAAGGATACTCCAGAATATTGTCTGTCAACTGATGAATGCCTGTCCTAATTCTAACTGTTCAGGTGTCCTTGAGTATTCATGGATAGGTAGCCATTATTCCTAAAAGATGAATAGCCAGTCAGCTAAAGGAAATATCAGAAATGATCAATGCCAACATTATAAGTGACCCTTCCCATGCAGCAATTTCAAGGGAGACACTCTTGCATTAACTTCCTCATTCAGATGCCCAGCTCTTTATCTTCCCATTCTGTCCTCTCTTCTCACCGTCGCATCCCCTAACACCTAAACAGTCTCTTGACCTAGCTATGGTTTTTTTAAAAAGTTTTATTCAATTTACTTAAATTAAAAAAAACAACAGTTCACCTACTTTTCCCATCCCCCAACCACTGCCTCTTGCAGCCAACAGTCTGTTCTCTGTATCTGTGAGCTTGGTTGGTTTTGTGTGTTTGTTGCGGGGCGGGGGGTGGTCACTTTAAGTTCCACATATAAGAGAGATCGAGCGGCATTTGTCTTCAAATACCTCAGGGTCTACCCGTATTGTTGCAAATGGCAAGATTTCATTTTTATTTATGGCTGAATTTTCCTTATCCATTCATCCATCAGCGGACACTTAGTTTGTTTCCTTATCTTGACTATTGTAAATAATGCTGCAGTGTACATGGGGGTGCATATATTTTTTCTTTTTTGTATGAATTTATTTATTTTTATTTATTTATTTTGGGCTGCGTTGGGTCTTTGTTGCTGTGCACGGGCTTTCTCTAGTTGCGGTGAGCGGGGGTTACTCTTCGTTGTGATGTATGGGCTTCTCATTGCGGTGGCTTCTCTTTGTTGCAGAGCACGGGCTGTACGCGCGTGAGCTTCAGTAGTTGTAGCACGCGAGCTCAGTAGTTGTGGCTCGTGGGCTCTAGAGCACAGGCTCAGTAGGTGTGGCGCATGGGCTTAGTTGCTCCACGGCATGTGGAATCTTCCCAGACCAGGGCTCAAACCCACGTCCCCTGCATTGGCAGGCAGATTCTTTTTTTTTGTGGTACACGGGCCTCTCACTGTTGTGGTCTCTCCCGTTGTGGAGCACAGGCTCCAGACGCGCAGGCCCAGCGGCCACGGCCCACGGGCCCAGCCGCTCCGCAGCATGTGGGATCCTCCCGGACTGGGGCAGGAACCCGTGTCACCTGTATCAGCAGGCGGACTCTCAGCCACTGCGCCACCAGGGAATCCCGGCAGGCGGATTCTTAATCACTGTGCCACCAGGGAAGCCCCATATATCTTTTCGAGTTACTGTTTTCGTTTTCTTGAGATAAATACACAGAAGTAGAATTGCTGAATCATATGATAGTTCTATTTTTAATCTTTTGAGGACCCTCCATACTGATTTCCATAGTGGCTGCACCAACTTCCATTCCCACCAGTAGTGTACAAGGGCTCCCTCTCCTCCACATCCTTGCCACCATTTGTTATCTCTTGTCTTTTTGATAACAGACATCCTAACAGGTGGGAGGTGATAATCTCATTGTGGATTTGATTTGCATTTCCCTGGTGATTAATGTTGTGGAGCATCTTTTTATGAACCTGTTGGCCATCTGTATGTCTTCTTTGGGAAAATGCCTATTCTGGTCTTCTGCCCATTTTTTTAATCAGATCGTTTGGTTTTTGCTATTGAATTGTATGAGTTCTTTCTATATTTTGGATATAACCCCTTATCAAATATATGATTTGCACATATTTTTCTCCCATTCAATAGTTTGCCTTTTCGTTTTATTGTTGGTTTTCTTAGCTGTGCAGAAGCTTCTTAGTTTGACTGTAGCCCCACTTGTTTATTTTTGCTTTTGTTTCTTTTGCTTTTGATGAAGGATAAAATGATTTTTATCCTTCATTTTGTTAATGTGGTGTATCACACTTACTGATTTGCAGATGTCAAACCATCCTTGCATCCCTACAATAAATCCCATTTGATTTTGGTGTATGACCCTTTTAATGTGTTGTTGAATTCAGTTTGCTAATATTTTGTTTAGGATTTTTACATTATGTTCATCAGAGATATTGGCCTGTAATTTTCTTTTTGAAGTGGTACTTCCAAGTTGGACATATATGCGAGTCCAAACATTTTAGTAATGTTTTTAAGTCCTCAGACCCTGGTGTCAGAAGCCATGGTCACACCTGTGTAGCCAAGGATGCTCCTGGGTGAGAAGGAAAGTCAATTGAAAATTTCAAAACAAATTACTTCACTTCTATAATTTTTTGTTTCCATCTCAGTTAACATTCAGAGTCATACCAGGCAATATACTCTCTAGAGCAGGGGTCAGCAAAGTTTTTCTCTAAAGGTCCAGATATGAATATTTTAGGCTTTGCTGGCCATATGTGGTCTCTGTCACATATGCTTCTTTGTACACCAGTTTAAAAAATGTAAAATCTATTCTTGTTCTTAAGCTACACAAAAACAGGGCTAGAGCCATAGTGTGCCAGTCCCCCTGCCTGATAGCATCAGTAGGAATGTAATGTCATATTTTAAAATCTCTTTTTATTTAAATTTTTACATATACTAACATGTATATACCATATATTAATGCAAAATTTTGAAAATGTACATTCTTATTTTTTGAAAATGTACATTCTTATTTTTAATATACTAATTTTTCTCCTTCATGGTACCTTGAGCAAGAAATCCCTCCCAATCTGAGATTATCTCTTTTTAAAAATAATCATCACTACATAATCCAATATGTGGCTATAACATGCATCATTTACCCATTTTTTAATTGATGGGCATTCATTTCTCTGCCGTCTCCCTTGTTTTTGTACTACTAATATAGAAAATACAGCAATAAAAACCCCAATCCAAATGTCGTTGGGTACTAGTGATTTTATTTCTGTGGAATAAATTACCTGGTGACTCAGAGATTCAAATAGGAAAACCATCCTACTGAGCTGTTTTTTTTTTGGCTGCGTCGGGTCTTAGTTGCGGCACATGGGATCTTTGTTGAAGCATGCGGGATATTTTCATTATGGTGCAGTCTCTTCGTTGCAGTGCTCAGGCTTCCCTCTGGTTGTAGTGTGCAGGTTTTCTCTCTAGTTGTGGCGTGCGGGCTCCAGGGTGCGTGGCCTCCAGAGCACGGCTCCATAGTTTGCTGCACGCGGGTTCTCTCATTGAGGCGGGTTCTCTCATTGAGGCGGGTTCTCTCATGTGAGCTCAGTAGTTGTGGCTCACAGGCATAGTTGCCCCGCGGCATGTGGGATCTTAGGTCCCTGACCGGGATCGAACCCACGTCCCCTGCATTGGAAGGTGGATTCTTTACCACTGGACCACCAGGGAAGTCCCCTTACTGAGCTTTAACTTTGGAGTTGTAACCAAGAGAGACATAATTATCCCCATTGACTTTCCTGCAGCCTCTAGGAGCTGATTTAATTGACGTGGGCAAAGAAATATTTTTAAAATGATAGTCTTACAACCACTCTGTTAGCAGAAGAACTATCTCAGTTTCCACTAGGAAGGAGAACAATGTCAATAAATAATGGCTTCTCTTTTTTTTGGCTGTATTGGGTCTTCGTTGCTGCGCGTGGGCTTTCTTTAGTTGTGGTGAGTGGGGGCTACTCTTCATTGCAGTGAGTGGGCTCTAGGTACATGGGAGTAGTGGCATGTGGGCTTAGTAATTGTGGCTCACAGGCTCTAGAGCGCAGGCTCAGTAGTTGTGGCGCACGGGCTTTGTTGCTCCGCAACATGTGAGATCTTCCTGGACCAGGGCTCGAACCATGTGCCCTGCATTGGCAGGCGGATCCCTAACCACTGCGCCACCAGGGAAGTCCCAATAATGGCTTAACTGTCCATCTCCTTGCAAGATGTTCCAAGCCGCAACCCATCCATCTCTCCCAAAGTCATCATCTGCATAAATTTCCTAGTATTTTTCAGGCCAGGCAAGGAAGATTCAAGGTGAGAAAAACAAGAGGTAGGAAGACCAGCCCCTGTCTTTCTTTTCATCCCCTATTCAAAAATAAGTATATATTTCTTCATCTTTATTTTGTACACGTTAGCCATTAAATAAACAAATGTTAATGTAGATTTTAGACAGTTTTCAAGCCTTCATCCACATAAAGATCTAGTGTATAATTTTCAACTGGTGACCATTATAACCTGAAAAAAGTTGTACTCTCAGGTTTCATACATCCTGAGGGAAAGAAAGAATATATCTCAAGTGGTAATTTGTTCCCAGTATTTTGAAACTTCAGTCCATGTAGGCATGAAACTAAGAGGTACAAACCTACCTATTGATATTTTTCCAAGTTTCCGTATTTGAACTTTGCATTTGAGCCTTACGATTGTTTCATTACAAACTTTATACCTTCCTCAACTATTTACACCAGTGGTTTTCATACTTTTTTGGCCATGGCCTTCAGTATGTAATGTAACCCAGTACAGACCTAGGTGTGTATACATATCCGCAAGTCTGAAACGAGCATTTATGCACGGATACCCTGACATGCAGTGCAACTGTGATATTTTCTGTCCTTTTTAAAATTGCATGTCACGGGCTTCCCTGGTGGCGCAGTGGTTGAGAGTCCGCCTGCCGATGCAGGGGACGCGGGTTCGTGCCCCAGTCCGGGAAGATCCCACATGCCGCGGAGTGGCTGGCCCGTGACCCATGGCTGCTGAGCCTGCGCGTCCGGAGCCTGTGCTCCGCAACGGGAGAGGCCACAGCAGTGAGAGGCCCGCATAGCGCAAAAAAAA
>NW_020175468.1:5601321-5646935 GCF_003031525.2 Neophocaena asiaeorientalis asiaeorientalis
AAAAAAAAAAAAAAAAAAAAAAAAAAAAAATTGCATGTCACAATCTATTAAGTTGATCTTAAGCCTCACTAATGGTTTCCCACCATTAGTGTTCTTGTGCTGTTATAGGCTATTTATTCCAAATACATCCAGTAATATTCCATAATCTGTTTTCAGCCTTCTCTGCCAGTGATTAAATTTTGTCTTCTATTGGAAAGTGATAAGAAAAAATAATTTTACTTGGAGTGAAAAAGATGATTTGTAGTCCATGTTTACATAAAATCAGCTTGTCAGTCCACATAAGTAGAATCTGTTTCATGGAATTGCCTGATTAATTTGATCAGAGGTGCAGAGTCAACAACCTTTTAGAGCCACCTACACCTGTTGCTGACATGAAGCTTCATGATCCCCAGGGGCTGTGAAAGGTGATCCTTTACCAACATTATACCTTAATGCTGCTGACTGCCACTGATGCAATCTGAAACTCCCAGCAGGGATGGAAAGGGAAGTTTCTGGTCCGTAGAGCCAGGCAAGCATCATTGCTGTATAAACCAAGGGCTTCTGGGCTTTTTTTTTTTTTCCGCATAGCAGATTATTCCTGTTTTTCATTTCCAGTGTCATCTCTAATTATGGCAAAACCATCTACTTCATTAACCAGGAGATACTTTTAGTAATCTCCATCTTTCAAGTAATAAGATGTTCCCTGCAAATTATCTTGCTTTTTCTTCTCTTTCCTTGGTAGTTTGCTGGTTCCAGCGAGATCTGAATACCATTCCTGTCAGTAGTTCTCATGTAGCTGTTCTCAGCTATTTCCTTTGATAATTTTAATTCCTTTATGGCTTAATTAGAATATCAGACATCACTGGGTTAAGAGTTTTTGAAGTCATAACTTAACCTATATGTTAACCTTAACTAAACCTTAAGTTTTAATGCAACCTTTCATAAATACCTTATGATGTCTTACACATGCCAATCATGTTGATCTAGCATTACAATTCCTTGCCAGAATTTCCTTTTTAATAGAAAACTTACTACATTTGCATTAACTAACTGCAGACATAAAGTACATATGGGTAAAATAGCATGGTAATAAAATATGACACATCTGTTTTTTAAATTATACATATGTTTGATTACTTTTTTCTTATAATTTTTAGATTTTTTTTGATCATTTACAGTGGTGACATCTGATCTCAGGCTGTGATAGGCTGGCCATTTTATGCTAGAATAGTCTTTGTTTTCTGCAGTTCACTTCTTCTGTCTCCACCCCACATAACCCTGTTCTTGTTTTCAAACAGGCAGATCTCAGAGATATTGCAGGTTCAGTTCCAGAGTACTGCAATAAAGCAAATATTGCATATAAAGCAAGTCACAAATTTTTTGGTTTCCTAGCGCATATAAAAGTCATGTTTATACTATACTAAGTGTACAGTAGCATTATGCTAAAAGAACAATTCACATACCTTAACTAAAAAATACTTTATTGCTAAAAAATGCTAACCATCATCTGAGCCTTCAGTAATGAGCAAATTCTGTTGGAAAAATAGTGCCAGTAGGCTTGCTCAACATAGGGTTGCCTTCAATTTGTAAGAAACCCTACCTGTGAAGCACAATAAAGCAAAGCACAATAAAACAAGGTACGGAGTATATTTTTCCCTGTAGACTGAGTTAAAATGGCTTCTAAAGTGATAGCTTTGTGGCATAGAGTTGGATGTTGTAGCCATTGTTAATGTACATGATTAGAAAGAACTCTTCTTCTCAAGCTCACATGGAACATTCACCAAGATAGACCATATTCTGAATCAGAAAACACAGCTTAACAAATTTAAAAGAATAGAAATTATGCAGTGCCTGCTCTCAGACTGCAATGGAATTAAACTAGAAGTCAATAAATCAAATAACTGGAAAACCTCAAATGGAGATTAAACAATACACTTCCAAATAACACGTGGGTCAAAGAAGAAATCTCAAGAGAAATGTTAAGATATTTTGAACTACATGAAAATGAAAACACAACCTACCAAAATTTGTGGGCTGCATCAAAAGCACTGCTTAGAGGAAAATTTATAGCATTGAATATATGTATTAGAAAAGAAGAAAGGTCTAAAGTCAATCATCTAAGCTTCCACCTTAGGAAACTAGAAAAAGAAAAGCAAATTGTAAGCAGAAGAAAAGTAAGTAGAAGACAAGAAAAAGAATTGGAAATAAGAAATCAGTAGAGAAAATCAGTGAAACCAAAAGCTGGTTCTTTGAAAAGATGCCTAAAATGGATAAGCTTCTTAGCTAGGGTAGCTAAGAAAAAGAGACACAAATTACTAATATCACAGAAATGCAAATTACTAATATCAGAAATGAAAGAGGGAACATGACTACAGAACCTGTGGGCATTAAAAGAATAAAAAAGGAATACTATGAACAAACTCTGTGCCCACAAATTTGACAGCCTAGATGAAATAGACCAACTCCTTGAAAGACACATTTGCCAAAAGAAAAGTAAAGCTATTTACTTTATTTGACATGCCTCGTATACTGTGTCCCTTCATTTCATTATTATATAAAATATTAACATAGTAATTGAAAGCTTTGCTTTTGAGAAACCAAAGACATCACTAGGCATTTTTTAAATTAATTTTTTATTGGAGTATAGTTGGTTGGCATTTTTTTTTAAAGTACTACTGAGATGAGTACTCATAGACATGCCGTAAAGTGTTACCCTGCAGTCAGTGAACTGCCCCAGATCCTGCTGCCACGCAATCATCAGTGTGGCCTTTTATTTTTAATTTTTTTATAAATTGGGCATAGGGTGGGGCTACAGGTAAGATTTTATACAAGAAAAACTACACCATTTATTTTCAAAATTAAAAAGACACAATCCACAAGATTCTTGTGACCTTTGCTTTTCTCATCAGCAGGTGATATCTGAGTGTAGCCCTACCTCTCACACAGCCTTTCAACATTGCAGTAAAACTGCCATCACCAATTCCTTTCCCATGAAAAATAACTCGACACATATATGCACTTTCAGTTCTGTGAGTGAGAGTGACTCAAGCTGTGATCTATTCATTATGTGCTTATTGAGCAACTACTATTCACTAGGAGTGTTACAGGCAGTGAGGGTAATGCTGTGTACACAGTGAAGTGCTTGTCCTTGTGGGTAATCCACCCCAGTGTGGAGAGACAGAAAAACACAAAGAATTATTATGTTTGAGGATAATGTTCATGTTATGAAAAGAATCCTCTTGTACTGCTCCCCACCCCCTCCGCCGGATGCTGAAAGAGAATTAACGTCCTGCCAAGTGTTAGGAGAGTGCATGTTCTTACTTCAACCCCGTTGGACCTCCGGTCCTCAGGGAGTATACTTCTCACCAGGATATGAAGATCTGTTGCCTGCTGATAATCTGAGCTTTCAAAACTAAGGGACAAGCCATTTCCACCCAAACATATGCATCTCCAACTCTTCTGGAGCCTCAAATTCCCTAAACATTAAAGTAGTTTTCCAGCAAAATGGTGCAAGCCAAAGTCAATGTTCGCTGAGTTTTGTTTGTTTGATAACAAAGGACACCTACTGGTGCCGTAAAACTTGCCTGTGGTTCCCTCAGCTTCCATTTTTTTCTGATGTCTTTGGAGTTGAATTCTGTCACCCGTGTTTTACGTTCTGACCTGCACCATAGCCCTTGATAATTGCAAAATATCTTTTGAAAGGAGTTAAAGCTGATAATGGCTTACGGTGACTTAGAAGAGCTTATTATTAGTCTCATGAAGATAAAGAGTGAATTAGAGATAGGCAGTTTGATGCCTCAAGCATAAAGATCTACTTTTACCTTCATCTGCACAGCATTTAACATGCAGTCTTCTTAAAAACAAAAATGTTACCATGCCCATTACTATCAGGGCAAAAAGCATTTATCCACTTGAAACTATACTCTTTCCGATTTGAGACTGTCCCCTTCTGTTTTCTTGAAATCTCCAGGCAGCCCATGATAATAATGTGTATGGTTTAACTAGGCATTTTGAACAGGGCCACCATCTTCGATGTCCAGGTTGTGTTGCAAAGCCCTGATTTTGAGGCATGCAGATAGCCTGAATTCTGTGGATCCTACTTATATTCCTGGTGTAGCCAAAGATGAGCCATTTTCTAAGTATCATCAGAGGTAGTAACATGAATTTTCCTCCAGTTTATTGAAGTTGCATATCATCATCTAAGTGCAAAATCTTGAAATCTCTGAATAAAAGCATTCACTGTGTACACGTCTAAAATCTCTTTATTCTTATAGGAACCAAGAGTCAACATAATATGGAAAGTATTCAAGAAGTGGGATTAAGCTGCCTTTCCCCCAAAGAGCTTTCCACCTGGCAGACCTGGCAACAAGGTGCAGGCAGGTTAACTGGGTGTCAAGATTCGATGAAAATTTTTCAAGAGAATATTTCTCAGCTGCAAAAACAAGGCGATTCCCCCTGCCAAGTTTGGGCAGGAATACCGATTCAGATTTCTGAAGATGAGAACTACGTATTGACTCATATAGGAGATGGTTCCCATGACATAAAAAGTCAAGAATTTCCCTCTTGGAGAGCCCAGCATTCCTGGAGGAAAATGTATCTTACAGAGTCACGTAATTATCAGTGTAGATGTCAGAAAATTTCCATGAAAAATGATTTCCGTATGTCTGAAAGTATCAGTTGGATCTCACATCACAATGATGATCTGGGTGTACACAGAACAGAAAAAATCTATAGCTGCCATGACTGTGGAGAAGATGTCATGAAGGTTTCATTGCTTAATCAAGACTTAATTCAGACAGGGCAAAAGCCCTACCCTGGTAACGAGTACAGAAAAGCCTTCAACAATGACTCCAGTTCTGAAGTTCTTCAGCAGTTACACTTAGAAGGAAAGCCCTGTACCTACAGTCCATGTGGAAAGGACTGTAGTTACAGTTCAGTTCTTCATACTCATCAAAGTGTTTGTAGAGGAGATAACTGTGTTTCTGAGAGTTCACATCTGCAATGCCATCAGAAAGTACACGCAGAGGAGGTGCCATTTAAATATGAATATGGTGAGAATGTCAATCAGTGTTCCTCTCATAACACATATGAACTTACTCACACAGGAGAGGTGTCCAACAGATGCAACATTTATGAGAAGGGCTTCAGTCATAGCTTAGACCTTAGTAGTAGTTTTAGGGTCCATACTGAGCAGGAGCCCTATGAATTTGAGGAGAATGGGAATGCCTTTAACCAGAATTCTTGCCTTCGAGCCCATCAGAAAATCCAAACTGAAGAGAAACTATACACAGATGTGGAGTGTGAGAAGGGTTTCATTTGTAACTCAGATTGTAACATTCAGCACAGAGTTCACATGGAAGAGATTCCCTATAATTCTGAGGTATGTGGTAATGGCTTCAGTCTGGCCTCACATTTTCAAGACCTTCAGATAGTCCACACTAGGGAACAACCATATAAACATTTTACATGTGGTAACAGCTTCAGCCAAAATTCATATCTTCAAGGCCATCAGAAAATTCACATTGGAGAGAAACCTTACAAGGAGTGTGGGAATGGCTTCAATTGGAATTCAAAACCTAAAGATCATCAGAGAGTCCACACTGGAGAGAAGCCATACAAATGCAACGCATGTGGTAAAGTCTTCAGTCATAGATCAATTCTTAATGTTCATCAGAGGGTCCACACAGGAGAGAAACCTTTTAAATGTGAGGAGTGTGATAAGGGATTCAGTCGGAGTTCATACCTTCAAGCCCATCAGAGAGTCCACACTGGAGAGAAACCATACAAGTGTGAGGAGTGTGGGAAGGGATTCAGTCGGAGTTCATACCTTCAAGGCCATCAGAGAGTTCACACTGGAGAGAAACCATACAGGTGTGAGGAGTGTGGGAAGGGGTTCAGTCGGAGTTCACACCTTCAAGGCCATCAGAGAGTTCACACTGGAGAAAAACCATTCAAGTGTGAGGAGTGCGGGAAGGGATTCAGTTGGAGCTTTAATCTTCAAATTCATCAGAGGGTTCACACAGGAGAGAAACCCTATAAATGTGGAGAATGTGATAAGGGCTTCAGTAAGGCCTCAACTCTTCTGGCCCATCAGAGAGTCCACACAGGAGAGAAGCCATACCAATGTGATGAGTGTGGTAAGAGCTTCAGTCAGAGATCATACCTTCAAAGCCATCAGAGTGTCCACACTGGCGAGAGACCATATATATGTGAGGTATGTGGGAAGGGCTTCAGTCAGAGAGCATATCTTCAAGGTCATCAGAGAGTCCACACCAGAGTGAAGCCATACAAATGTGAGATGTGTGGGAAGGGCTTTAGTCAGAGCTCACGCCTTGAAGCACATCAGAGGGTCCACACAGGAGGGAAACCGTACAAATGTGAGGTGTGCACAAAGGGTTTCAGTGAAAGTTCACGCCTTCAGGCACATCAGAGGGTCCACACAGAAGGGAGGCCCTATAAATGTGAACAGTGCGGTAAGGGTTTCAGTGGGTTTTCAAGTCTTCAAGCCCATCACAGAGTCCACACTGGGGAAAAGCCATACAAATGTGAGGTGTGTGGTAAGGGCTTCAGTCAGAGATCAAACCTCCAGGCTCATCAGAGAGTCCACACGGGAGAGAAGCCATACAGATGCGATGCATGTGGTAAGGGTTTCCGTTGGAGCTCAGGTCTTCTAATTCATCAAAGAGTCCATAGTGGTGATACATTCTATAAAAGTGAAGAGTATGGTAAGGATTATCTTTCTTCAGAGAATCCATACAAAAGTGAAATTCTGTAAAATGGTATTCTATTGCGTTCTGAAGTCCTCAAACGAGAGCTGAAATTTTCCATTCACTCCGGTCCTTAAAGTAGAAAAAGAATTTCTTTCATGAAAAGGTAATGTTTCTGCCCAACATCAACATTCACAATAGTCAGGAGACCACACAGCAGAGACATCCAACGAGAGGGTTCCATACGGGATTTTGTGAGAACTTTAACATGTCATTGCACGTTACTTTAAGCAGTTGTTGTACTAGGGCTTAAACAAGATATGAGTATAGTCAGGATTTTAACAGAAGCACAGTGATGAGCATGCCTAACTCCACGTCCACTGGAATGTAAAGTTAATGAGAGAAGGGGCTTCATGCATTGTGAAGTCTCCAAAGCCACGACACTGCATAACTCAATATTAGGTGCTCAGTACTTTTTGCTAAATGACTAAAAGTGTGTAAAGGTATCATGTTTGGAATTTTTATTAAGCTTATTTTCTCCAAAAAGTCATTTAAAAATGTATTTGGAGGAGGAATACTGCAAGTAATGTAAGCACTTCAAGTAAATATTATTTGAAATGTATCAGCAATATCGCAATCTGAAACTACATGAATTTGGTTGTAACCCTTTTGGGAATGGTTCTCTCCCCTTGTCCCTCGTGTAAGCAGGGATGAACTGAATTTCTTACCATTTGGTCTCTTTCTCTACAGTATACTATCCGTTCAAGTTTAGCTGTGAGTATGTACACCTGTGTGCACTTTAAAGGCCAGTACAAACTGATAAAACAATGTTTCTGGTTAACTTTACCAAAATGGAACACTGCATTTCACATAATTGAATTTTTACTCCTGCCCTGTGTGTTAGGACAGAGTTGTACTGTAATATTTGGGAAGTGGCAGAAATGGTTACTAATGACAAATACTTTCTTAATAAATGTCAAAATTACAATACTTGGTTTTTTAGTCTCCATATTTCCATCAAAATCCTTTTGATCTGACTGGTTTCTAGGTGTTATAGCCTTTGTCCAATTCAGACCTCCTTAGGCAGGATCTGTGACAAGTTTGGAGGACTTTAATTTTGTCAAGTTTCACACCCCCATACTTCTTCCACTCACACAAAGAAAGAAAAATATCAATATTTGTTTATTGAAGTATAGTTGATTTACAATGTTATGTTAATTACTGCTGTACAGCAAAATGATTCAGTTATACATACATATACATTCTATTTTTTATTCTTTTCCATTATGATATATCATAGGATATCGAATATAGTTCTCTGTGCTATACAGTAGGACCTTATTGCTTATCCATTCTATATATAAAAGCTTATATCTGCTAACCCTAACCTCCCACTCCATCCCTCCCTCAACCCCCTTCCCCTTGGCAACTACCAGTCTATTCTCTATGTCTGTGACTCTGTTTCCATTTCATAGATAGGTTTTTCTGTGTCATGTATTAGAGTCCACATAAAAGTGATATCGTATGTTATTTGTCCTTTGCTTTCTGACTTACTTCACTTAGTATGATAATCTCTACTTACATCCATGTTGCTGCAAATGGCATTATTTTCTTCTTTTCTATGGCTGAGTGGTACTCCATTGTATATATGTGCCACACCTTGTTTATCCGTTCACCTGTTGATGGACATTTAGGTTGTTTCCATGTCTTGGCTTTGTGAATAGTGCTGCTATGAATATAGGGAGTGCATGTATCTTTTTGAATTATAGTTTTGTCTAGATATATGCCCAGAAGTGGGATTGGTGGATCGTATGGTAATTCTATTTTTAGTAAAGAAAGGAAAAATATTGAACTTCTCTAAACATTTTTTCAAATGTATTGATTATTAGGATAAGATTTCCTTTTACTTGCTAGTCTCTGTCTTCAAGAACAATGCATTTTGTTGGAGGGAGTGAAAAATACAAGCTTGTTAGAGAAGAGTCATACAATATGTATCAAAATGTAAAGTGTACATACCCATCTGGAAATCATAGAATAATAATTTAAGGTAAAGCAGTTTTAACAGAAAGGATGTGTACATAAGGGTAATTTTTTAAATTGGAAATTAATAAGAGTTTAGATAAATATCTTTGTGTTCCTATAATATGGAGCTACAGAAAGTATGAAATCAATCTAAAATGACAGAGAAGACTCACGCATCTTGTTTAGTAAAAACGCGGATTGTACCTTCATAATATCCAGTTATCTTAGGTCTGTATACATATATGTTCAAGTACATGCTTAATAGATTATCTGTGAAAGATTACTCACTGTCCTGTATACAGTGGTTTTCTGCGGCAAGCAGAATTTTGGCTTAGTCTTTCTTGTACTTCATTTTTAAAAATTCACAGTTAACATTTTACCAAAGCAATAAACTACTGAGATATTGTCCCTTATAGTTAAGAACTTATAATGTGATCACTCTATTTCATTAGATGGCATAAAAAAGTCTCTAGAGAATACAGATAAATTAGGTGTTAGCAGCTTTACCTTTCTATAAAATTTCTTTAGGTCTCAAAGCACATGCAGCCTTAAATCTCCTAGTACAATTCAGTAGCAGTATAAATTGGTGCACCATAGTTTTTCTGTCAGATTTCAGCCCATTGGGTGAATGGGGTGACCAAGGCACTGGCTTAACCTGGCTTCCAAGGTGCTAGTTCAAGTTCCACAGTATCATCAGAAATTCAGGGCTTCTAATGCATTTCTTTACTACAATCACTTCCAAAGGAAGATCGTGAGAGCTCATGGTGCTTTTATCAGTTAGGATGCTTTTAGTTGTAGGTAACAAAATGTAGCTCAGAATTGCTTAAACCAAAAATGTTTCTCAGTTCATATAAGTGAAGAGATGTAGGTAAGGTAAGACTTGGGTCTGGGTCAGTCAAGGAGACTTTATTTTGCTTTAAGTCTCTTACCTCTGTCCTTTTATGTGAACTCTTGTCTTCAGTTTGCTCACAAATGAAAGTATCACCTGCTTTATTGTTCGCAGCCTAGAGAAGAGAGTTTGTCTCATTTTTAGTGTTATGTAGTCCTAGCTCCCCCAAATTCACAAGGTGTCTGATCTCTCCAATCCCCACTCAAGACTAAGACTAAACCAAGACAATACAGAACATCCCTGGTCCCCATAAACATGCTAGCTTTCTCCTAGTGACAAGCAATAGCAGGCTACATTGGGGAAAAGGCAAGAACATGGACAGAGAATCCTTCTGTGGCACAGGTGCCTAGGGATAGCCAAAAGCTGAAGGTGGAGAAGGAACATTGAGGAAAATCCTCCAGCACTCCAGCCCCCACCCTAAGCACAAGGTAACATTAGAAAATTTTGAAGCAGTGTACTGAAGATAACTATTGCAACAACAGAATCCAATTTCAACTTAATTCCTGACCAGACTGATTCAACACCCCACCCTAACATCCTAGCAGAACAGGTGTGCCCAGTTCCAGACAAAAATACTATTTATTTCAGTCTCTACTGTTTGAAACGTGGTATCTTGCATTCAGTAAAACCTTACAAGATTAAAAAAAATATAACCCTCTGCCAAGAGACAGCAGACCAATCAATAAAACCACACTTAGAGATGACTATATTTTGGAAATGCCAGAGAATTTTATATGACTGGTTGATGTGTTAAATGCTTTCATGAAAAGGGCAGACAATATACATGAACAGTTGAGGGAATTTCAGTGGAAATTAATATAGAATCAAATGGGAAATGCTAGAAAAGAAAATTTATCACAAAGGATGATTTTGAAGGACTTGTAAGTAGGCTAAACACAGCTGAGAAAAGTGTCAAAGAACTTGAATAAAGGCTAATCAAAATCATCCAACCTGAAACAAAAAGTGTAAAGAAAACAGAATAGGGTATCCAAGAACTATGGGGAAACTTTTTGTGGTCAAACTTACGTATAATTGGAAACACAGGGTGAAAGGAGAGAGAGAATGAGAAGAAAAATATTTCAAGAGATAGTGGCTGCGAATATTTTTAAAATAATAAAAGACTTCACCGAATCCAAGAACTCAGAAATACACAAGCAGAATTTTAAGACAAACAATGCAAAAACCAAAAAACTAGGCACATTATTGCCAAACAGCAGCAAATGAACAATGCAGGAAATATTGACAGAAAAAGGCCACATTACATACAAAGAACAGAGATGAGGAAGAGAGGAGACTTCCCATCAAAAACCATGTAAGCCAGAAGGGACTTCCCTGGTGGTCCAGTGGTAAAGAATCCGCCTTCCATGCAGGGGACACAGGTTCAATAACTGGTCAGGAAACTAAGATCCCATGTGCCGCAGGGCAACTGAGCCTGTGCACCACAACTACTAAGCTTGTGTGCCTCAACCAGAGAGCCTACATGCCGCAAACTACAGAGCCCATGCCCTCTGGAACCCGCTCGCCACAACTACAGAGCCCATGTGCCCTGGAGCCTGTGCACCACAACTAGAGAACAGAAAACCCATGCACCACAACTAGAGAGAAGCCTGTGTGCCACAACGAAGAGCCCGCATGCTGCAACCAAAGATCCCACATGCCTCGACAAAGATCCCGTGTGCCGCAACTCAGACCCAACACAGCCATAAATAAATAAATAAATAAAACTAGAGAGATTTCTTCTCCCCCCAACTTAAAGGAAAAAAACCAGGGGCTAAAATCCAGGGGCTTCCCTGATGGTGCAGTGGTTAAGAATCCACCTGCCAATGCAGGAGACCCGGGTTCGAGCCCTGGTCTGGGAAGGTCCCACATGCCTCAGAGCAACTAAGCCCATGTGCCACGACTACTGAGCCTGTGCTCTAGAGTGTGCGAGCCACAACTACTGAAGCCCGCAGGTCTAGAGCCCGTGTTCCACAACAAGAGAAGCCACCGCAATGAGAAGCCAGTGCACCACAACAAAGAGTAGCCCCTACTCACCACAACTAGAGAAAGCCCGCATGCAGCAATGAAGACCCAATGCAGCCAAAAATAAATAAATAAAAAAATTTAAAAAACGTAAACCAGAAGACATTGGAATAACATCTTTAATATTCTGAAACAAAATACCGTGAATCAAAGATTCCAAGCCCAATGAAAAAATCTTCCAAAAAAGTATGCAAAATAAAGACATTTTCATATGAACAAAAGTTAATAGAATATACTGCCAGCAGATCTGCACTACAAGAAGTATTAAAGGAATTTTCCATAGGCTGGAAGAGTATCATACCAGAAACAGACTTGGATCTAATAAAGAAGTTTTAAAATGGTTAAAAAGGAAGTAAAATATAAAATAATTTTTCTTATTTCTAATCACTGGAAAATACAACTTCTAAAGCAAAAACAGGAGCAAAGTTTTGTGAGTTTATAGCATATATAAAAATAAAATGTAACGATATCACAAAATGGCAGAGAAATTGGAAGTAGCTGTCATATACTATGTGAATGGACATCATATTATTAGAAAGTAGACTGAAAAATAATAGATGCATATTATAAGCCCTTGAGCAACCATTTAAAAAATTTAAGTGGCATATAACTAATAAGCCAGTAGTGGAGATAAGTTGGAATTCTAAAAGATAATCCAAAAGCAGACAGGAAAATTGAACAAATAAAACATGGCACAAATAGGAAACAATTAGCATGATGGTAGGTTCAAATCCAGTGGTATCAAAAATTACATTAAATGTAAATGTTCTAAACTCACCACTTAAAACAGAGTTTGTCAGATTGGATTAAAAAGCAAGACCCAACTATATGCTTTATGTTTTCTACAAGAAACCCTTTTTAAATATAAAGAGATAAGTAGATTTAAAGACTAGGATGGAAAAAGGCATGCCATGCTAAAATTAGTTAAAAGAAAGCTGGAGGGGACTTCCCTGGTGGCACAGTGGTTAAGAATCCACCTGCCAATGCAGGGGACACGGATTCGAGCCCTGGTCTGGGAAGATCCCACATGCTGCGGAGCAGTTAACCCCGTGTGCCACAACTACTGAAGCCCACATGCCTAGAGCCTGTGCTCTTCAACAAGAGAAGCCACCTCAATGAGAAGCCTGCACGCCACAACAAAGAGTAGCCCCCACTAGCTGCAAGTAGAGGAAGCCTGTGCACAGCAACGAAGATCCAACACAGCAATAAAGGGAGGGAGGGAGGGAGGGACGAAGGAAGGAAAGAAAAAAAGAAAGCTGGGCTAGCTATATTAATATCAACAAAGAATTCATACAAGGAATATTACCAAGGATATACCAGGAAGACTTGCAGTGCCAAATGTGTATGCATCTAACAACAGAGCTTCAAGATTCATGAAAAAAAAACCTGGTAGAAAACCACAAGTATAGTTGGAGACCTCAGTAGTTATCTTAGTAATTGATAAAAACAAGATGACAACATCAATAAAGACAGAGAAGGCTTGAACAACACTTCTACCCAACTTGACTTATTTGCCATTTAGAGAACACTTCATCCAACAGTGATCAAGTACACATTCGTTTCAAGTGCATTTGGAATATTCACCAAGATAAATCATATTCTGGGCCATAAAACAAGCCATGCCAAGTTTAAAAGAAGTAAAACTATACAGTGTTCTCTGACCCCAAAGTAATTAAACTACACTGAGCAAGTGATACCTGTTGCCTCCCACCTGGAGCAGCCGTCCCAGAGTGTGCACCCACTGCATGGTTTCTAGGTGTTGAGGTCCCCGTGAATATTAGGAACACCTTTGTGCCTATAAATTTGACAATTTAATCAAAATGTACAAGTTCCTTGAAAGACACAAATTACCCATGCATACACATGAAGTAGACAACCTGAATAGCCCTGTATCTCCTGAAGAAGTTGAATTTACAGATTAAAAACCAACAAAGACAATTTAGGGACAGATGATTTTACTGGCAAATTCTAGCCAAACATAAGGGAAAAAATGATTCTAATTCTACCAAAAAAAGCTTCAAAAAAAATAGAAGTGAAGCCTTTCTAAGTTATTTTACAAAGCTAGCATTACCCTGATAACAAAATCCAACAGTGACATTATAAGAACAGAAGACTATTGACTAATATCCTTCATGAACAAAGTCACAAAAATCCTCAATGGAATATTATCATATTCAGCAATTTATAAAAAGTATAATGCATCATGAAAGTGGTATAGATTCTGGAAATGCAGATTGTTTCAATATATGAAAATCAAACTGCCTAATTCCCTGTATCCACAGAAAAAAAGAAGAAAAAGATGAAGGAAGAGCATTTGACAAAATTGAACATCCATTTATGACTTCAGACAAAAAGAAACACCTAGCAATCAAAGGGAGCCTTCCTTGAGCTGATAAAGAATGTTGACAAAATACTGATAACATCATTTTTAATGGTGAAAGATTGAATACTTTCACCCAAAGTTTGGAAACAAGTCAAAGATTTCTATTCTCACCACCACGTCAACATCATACAGGAGCTAATAGCCAGTGCACTGAAGTGAGAAAAAGAAAAGATACACAGATAGGAAAGGAAAAAATAAAACCATTTGCAGAAGACAAGATTCTCTATGTAGAAAAGTCCAAAGAATCAACAGAAAAGCTAGTGGAAATGGTGAGTTTAGCAAAGTCATAGGAAACAAAGTAAATATACAAAATCACTATGTTAGTCTTAAACTACTGGAAACTGAGATTAAGAAAGAAAAAAGCAGTACCAGTTCAGTAGCCCCAAATATATAATTTGTGTGTGTGTTGGTAGGTGGGGTGGGGGTGAGCGTGTGTGATCTCTGTGCTGCATACTATGAAATACTGATGAAAGATTTAGAAGACTACTCGAAGAGATGTGACCTGTTCCATGGAATGGAAGACTCAATATTGTTAAGCCATTTATCCTAAGTTGATCTGTAAGTGCAACATAGTCCCACTCAGTATCCCAGCAGGAGTTACTGCCGAAATTGACAAGCTATTACTAAAATCTGTACAAAAAGCAATGAAACGAGTAGCTTTTAAAATGAAGAACAATGTTGGAAGACTCATAATGTCTGATCTCAAGACTTACTACAGGGACATCCCTGGTGGTGCAGTGATTAAGAATCCACCTGCCAATGCAGAGGGCACGGGTTTAAGCCCTGGTCCAGGAAGATACCATATGCTGCAGAGCAACTAAGCCCGTGTGCCACAGCTACTGAGCCCATGTGCCACAACTACTGAAGCATGCGTGCCTAGTACCCGTGCTCCACAACAAGAAAAGCCATTGCAATGAGAAGCCCGCCCACCTCAACAAAGAGTAGACCCCTCTCTCCACAACTAGAGAAAGTCTGTGGGCAGCAACTAAGACCCAACACAGCCAAAAATTGAAAAAAGAATTCATGGTTAAGATTGATTTTCTTAATTTACAGACATGCTACAATTGTCTAGTAAGGATTTCATTACTGATTTCTAGCTTTATTGCACCTTATCCAGAGAATATACTTTATATTATTAAAGTGTTTTGAAATTGGCTATTTATGCTTTATGGTCCAGCATATGGTCAAATTTTGTAAACATTCTATATGTACCTGAGCAGATGTGTATTCTACATATAATTAGATCACATTTCCTAATTGGGTTAATTTTTCCATATACTTAACTGTTTTTTACTGTTTGTGTGTGTGTGCGTGCATGTGTGTGTACTTTATTAGGTAATCAGAGAGTATTTCTCCCTTTAATTTTGCCAGATTAAAAAATATATTTGAGGATATTTATTACATGTATGTAGATATATATTTGTGTTATGTTCTTGGATAATTTAATCTTTTATCACTATGACGTATCCTATAGTAGTTCCAGCATAGTTTTTTTGATGTTAAAATTTACTTTGTCCATTATTTATGTTGTAGTTTTTTTGGTTTTGTTTTTTGTTTTGTTTTGTTTGCCATGCGGCATGCAGGATCTTAGTTTCCCTACCAGGTATCAAACTGGTGCCCCCTGCAGTGGAAGCACGGAGTCTAACCACTGGACCACCAGGGAAGGCCCTATGTTGTAGTTTTTAACATAGTGATAATTTGTAGCCAAGGTTGGTAATGTCTTTCTTCCAGAGAAAATGTCATTTTCTTCCAACAGTTAGCTGTGAGGCCGTCAGCAATCCAGGATTTCCTTAATACACTCTCAGGGGATAAAGATGACTCAGAGTTGGGCTGAAAGTCTACTTCCCTTTTCACTCTTACTGTCAGTGTGCATTGCTTTGGAGTCCTCCACATAAAACAACAATTGAGGAAAAAGTTAAATGACAGATCCAGGAAGCTGTCAGACAGATCCACTATACGGAAATCCTACATGACAACTGATATAATTTCTTCAGTAGGTCAAGAAGATGCAGGAGAGTCACGAGACTTATGCAACAATCATGCAATGAATGGGCGTGTTTTGATATTCAAAAAAACCAAGTGTGAAAGACTTTTGAAAGAATTTGGGACTTCAAATAAGGATAGAATAAATTAATATTAAGGAGGTATTATTAATTTTGTTCAGTGTGATAATATTGTGTTTATGCAAATAAATGTCCTTATGTTTTTGAGAAATATATGAAAATATTTTAGGGAGAAATGACAAGATGTCATGGATCTGTACTTTATTTCAATAATAAAAAAGGAAGAAAAAAGAGTTAGATGAAGCATGTGGGGCAACACATCAATAACGTTTAATCTGTAAGATGAGTTTATGCACATTTAACTTTTTTCTCCACTAGTGTTTTTTAAAGTTTTCATAATAGAATATTTCATTCTTATGCAAGAGAAAAATGTAGACAGGACAACCTTTCTGGGTTTGGGGTTTTGTGGGGGTTTTTGTTTGTTTTGGTTTGGATTTGGTTTTGGTGGTGGTAGTTTTTGTTGTTCTACAGTTTTTCTGGACTTGAGCCCGTATCTCACAGGATAAATCATGGCCTCTCTGAATTCAGCTGGCTTGTGGAATACTAAAGCATGTTATTAATTTATTGGATTTACTGTGCAAAGATCAGGTCGGTAGTAGGTGATATAATACCTGAAGATAAACTCAAAAAAGAAATATTCTCAAGATTTTATATAGGATTTACCCCTTTCAATATTGCAGTGTTTATTCCAGTTCCCTGCCAGTGCAGCTTTCATTCACTTTTAAAGTGAGAAATTAAAACCAAGGAAATGCTGGAAGTTTTTAATGTTTCTGCATTATGACCTGATGAACATTTGCCTTTTTGTGATTTCTTGGTACTTCGGAATCAACAGCCCACCCTAGCTGACACCGTTAAGAGTTCCAGATGCATCCAGGTACACATGGAACAAAGAAGGCAATCCAGTCAAGGTAAGACTAAGATCTTGTGTTCCTTAAATTGTTCAGTGCAGTTCAGGCCAATCCTCTTTCAAGATCTCCGTTTTTAACCCACACATCGCTCCCACTCTATGATGATTTTTATTTTCTTTCCATATTTCAAGCTTCACTTTTCTCTCCTATACAACATATTTCCTTGACAACCGCTTATTAGTATAGTTATATGAGAAAGGCCGGGGGGGCGGGGGGGGGCGGAGTGAGGAAAAGAAAAGGGAAAACTGGGCTCAACCAGCGGCACAGAATTCATCCAAACTGAACCCAATTATTTGTAACACCAAAGGGCTGCATGGCAGGAAGCACCCCATGCAGCCACTCTGGAAACTGGTCTAGAAGATCCAGATCTAGAAAAAGAAACTTCTGTCCAGGCAAGCAGGTCAGTGGCACTCAGTCCACTGGAGCTCTGTGTTCTTTTGGAGACATTTGGGCTCCAGAACAACATGTCTATGGAAGATTTTCCCCTCCAGGACTCTGGGAAATTTAATCTATGTACTCAGTGTAGTAATCCACATTTCCGCCCAGGAAGCCGAGGCTGTAGTCATTGTTGCCCTAGGGCACTGTAGGAAGTGTGGTCCAGGCTCTCCCAACGACTGCAAGCACTTTTGCACCAGGCAGGCAGGACCGTGGACAGCGCTCCCCCTCGGCATTCTGGGAAACAAGTCTCAGGAGCTCCGAGTACTCTCAGGCACTTCCGCCCCGATGGGCGGGGCTGTGGATGTTGTCCTCGGGCATTCTGGGAAGTGTAGTCCAGGAACTCCGTGTAGTCCCAGGCACTTCCGTTCCCAAAGGGCCGTGATGGGGAATTCTGGGAAATGTTGATCTAGGGCTCCTGGTAGTTGCAGGCACTTCCGGCCCAGGTGGGCGAGGTTATGACCATCTTTTCGAGTAATAATCGTCAGTTTCGCGTCCCGCCACCCTTCGGAACTTCCTCGAGTTACTCTCGAGCAAGAGCAACCCGGTTGTGAGTTTCAGGGGAAAAGCGGATATTTGAGATGTAAGGACGACAGTTTTAGTTCAGTTAGGCGAAGTCGTCTCGAGTTTGGGGAGATTCTCCTGTCCCGGAGTTGGGCGCGGGCCCGGGTTTCAGTCTTTCCCGCGCTCGGCTCCCCCAACTCGCCTCCCCCAACTCGCCTCCCCCACCTGTCAGCCACTTTCTGGCAGTATAACATTGGGCAAGTTATTTAATCTCTCTGTGCCTCTGTGTGCTCACCTGTTAAATGGGTTGATAGCAGTACCTTCCTAATAGCTTTGGAATGTCCTCTGTAGTTCATTAGGGCAACGGTGATATTTCACAGCCTCCTTTCCTTCCCCAGCCCTGACTTCACAAGAAGGACTTGCACCGAAGTGCAGGGGGTAAGTAACCCCTTGGCTCCTGGCCCAGGGCCCCACGTGAGTAGGACTTGGCATTCTTCTTCTGTAAAAGATATTCACATAAATGGAAGAAAAGGTAGGTTGTGTATTTATTTGGTTGTGAGCGATGCCAGTAATTAAGCCTTAGTCGTTAAGTTCCAGTCTAAGGGCTTTATACAAATTACATTTAGAGTAGCCCTATGAAAAGTGTATTTACTGTTCAGGAATAGTAATACTTTTAAAAAATTACTTTAAAGTTTTTTATTAATCTATTTTTTTAAATAAACCTATAGCAGAACTAGCTTTTATGAGAAAACTGTATTTCCATATACATATTTAATGAGAAGAGTAGCGATGTTTTACATTTTTGCAAATCTCTTTAATTCTTGACTTTTTATAAGAAAAATAGCTGGATTTTCATGTTCTCTTGTGCTATCTGTTGTGAGATATTGTTTTGGTTAAAGTAATGAAGAAAATCCAGCCTCCCACAGTTATAGTTAGGAAAGAAAGGATTATTTTAATAGACTTTACAGATAATATTCTCCTTTGATACTGCACCCAAGAGCCACAAGTGATAGTTTCTTAAGGTTATGTGGAATCTGAAACCATATCAGAGTACTTTTTGTATTACATTACATTACAACCCTTTGGTCAGTTTTGTATTTTGTGTACTTTGAGTCTTTTATCCATTAATGGTTTTATGAAATGATGCATCGCTCAATTGGAAAATGTTAATGGCCGAGTTTTACAGATATTTCAAATATTGACACATTTGATTTTACAAGATTTTAAAAAATCATATTTGTCAATACCATCACCAGTCTCATCAGAAAAGTTCTGTCTCTAAAGACCTTAAGTCTTTAAGCACTGGGAGGCTGTCAAGCTCTCAGTAATACAAGTTTTCCAAAATTCTGATACTTTGCTGCCAGTAATTTTCTTTGAAGTAACAGACTTGTTTTGCTCATTTCCAAAAGTTCTGCCAGATACCTAGATCTGAGCAGCCGTAGTTTGTCAGTTGTTCTTTTAAGAAAAGGGATGTTTTCCAGAAAGGAATGCCTAGTATTCCTGGTAACTCCAAGAATGCCCACAGCTGCCTTTTCTTGGGACAACCATTGTTGTCAGTAAGCATATGCAGTAAGTAAGCATAAATTTTACTGTAGACTATCACAAGGACGTATACCCCAGGACAGAGATGCAGTAAAATTAATAACTTTTTTAAAAATTAATAACTTTTACTGTTTCATCAAGAACTTTCTTAAGTGAAACTATCACTGTTTTTACTATGAGTGAAAAGCAATAGAGAACACAGTGGGGCTGCCCTGGTGGTGCAGTGGTTGAGAGCCCGCCTGCCGATGCAGGGGACACGGGTTCGTGCCCCGGTCCGGGAAGATCCCATATGCCACGGAGCGGCTGGGCCCGTGAGCCATGGCCGCTGAGCCTGCGCGTCCGGAGCCTGTGCTCCGCGACGGGAGAGGCCACGACAGTGAGAGGCCCGCGTACCGCAAAAAAAAAAAAAAAAAATACAGTGACTGCTTACATTTTTGGTGTCACTGCTTTGATTTATGCCAAGGTGCTAGTGATTTTAAACAGCATTCTTTTGCACCATCTTTGTGATTACAGACAGCGAAAAAGACAACCAGTGCCTTGGTATTATTAGGAAAATAGTTTTGACCCTACAGACTCTCTGAAGGGGTCTCTGGGACCCCCAGGAGTCCACAGGCTATCCCTTGAGAACTGCTGCTTTATTTCTTGGAGCATCTGCCAACTTTCAGAATATTCAAAAGTTGACATATAATTATTGATAATATTTTCATGATCTAAGACACATGTCTTTAGAAACAAACCAGCACAAATGTGTGGCTCCTATATGTATCATATGGTAACTTTAATCATAATGATGATAATTATTAGCATCTGTTGGGCACTTAATAACAGGCAGAGACTCTAATGCTTTGCAGGTATCAATTTGCGTATTCCTCATAAGACCCTGTTGTTTTACAGATGAGGGAACAGAGACACAGAGAGGTTCCTTGAACAATGGCTTATGCTGAGGGTCACACAGCCAGGAAATGGCAGAGCCAGAGTTAAGTCCCAGCAGCCTGGTTCCATTGCCTGGGCTCTTGGCCAGCATATTCTGCTTTCATTAGGATGTCAAGTAGGCTTAGAAGTTTTTGAGGATGAGGTCAAAACCAGGAGAAAACATATTGAAGCAGAGGATGTTTAAGCTGAGAATAATTAAAGTCTAAAAGCTAGATGAGCAGGAAGAGGCCATGGTAAAAGAGGAAGAGCCCAAGGAGAGGCCTGGAGGCTTTTGTGGGAAGGCAAGTGGAATACTAAGGCCAGAAATTCCGTGTGGTGAGAGGGAGAGAAAAGGTCTGACCTGGAAAGTTTCTGTGAATTGTGTGTTTATTTTAAAGGCGCAGGGGAGCCATAGAGGTATGTCAGGCAGGAACAAAACCACATTTCCATCTTAGGCAGAACCCTGGCAACGAGAAGGGGAGCTAATTGATTAGGGGTAATATTCTGAGCACTTAAGGCTCAGACTCCGGATCCAGACCTGCTGGTTTTGAGCTCTAACACTTACTCAGTGACCTTGGGCAAGTTACTTAATCTCTCTGTGCCTCAGGGTCAAAGATGTAAAATACAGACAATATCATTACATATTTCATGAGGTTATTGTATGGGTTAAAAGAGACTATATATCATCGGTTGGATTATATATAGGTGCTGGAGTCTGGCAAAAACTAAATATATGTAAGACATTTTATTTTGTAATACCAAGCATGACAAAAGCAAGAAGTTTTCAGAAGGAATATGTAGAGCACATAGAGATATTTCAAGGTATCCTCTTCTCTCTCACCCCCTTCACTTTGAAACTTGGATGCTATCTTACCTTTGAACAAACATAAATATTCTATACGAAGGCTTCTTTTATTTTTTTAATTGAAGTATAGTTGATTTACAATGTTGTGTTTCTGCTGTACAGCAAAGTGATTCAGTTATACATACATACATATATACATTCTTTTTCATATTCTTTTCTATTATGGTTTATCACAGGATATTGAACATAGTTCCCTGTGCTATACAGTAGGACCTTGTTGTTTATCCACTCTATATGTAATAGTTTGCCACTGCTAATCCCAAACTCCCAATGCATCCCTCCCCGTTGGCAACCACAAGTCTGTTCTCTCTGTCTGTGAGTCTGTCTCTGTTTGTAGATAAGTTCACGTGTGTCATATTAGATTTCACATATAAGTGATATCATATGGTATTTGTCTTTCTCTGTCCAACTTACTTCACTTAGTATGTTAAGTTCTAAGTCCATCCGTGTTGCTGCGAATGGCATTAGTTCATTCTTTTTTTATGGCTGAGTAATATTCCATTGTATATATATGTACCACATCTTCTTTATCCGTTCACCTGTTGATGGACATTTAGGTTGTTTCCATGTCTTGCCTATTGAAGACTACTTTTTAAATATCTGCTTGGGAATTCCCTGGCGGTCCAGTGGTTAGGACTCTGTGCTTTCACTGCCAAGGGCCTGGGTTTAATCCCTGGTTGGGGAACTAAGATCCCACAAGCTGCACAGCATGGCTGAAAAAAAAATCTGCTTAACGTGATTTCTTTATCCTTTGAATTCAGAATGTTTCAGCACAGGGAGGGGCTTATAAGAATTGCCTCTATTTTTTTTTTTTTTTTTAAAAGTTGATCTGGTAGATCTAAAATCAGGTCTGCCATTCCACTCTGGATATTTGCCTCCAGTGGCACTAAGAAACCATGATGCTTCTCTTTCTTCTTAGAGATTGCTCCACTGGTAACTATAATGGACAGAAGAGGGAAGGTGGAAGTCAGGAGGCCTGGATGCTGGGCTTAGCTCCCTTCCTGGCTCGCTGGGAGCCCTTGGGCAGTTAGTTCCCTTACTCCTAGTGAGGCAGGTTTTGTAGGGGCTGGGAGCAAGGACTCAGGCCACAAATCATCTGGGTTCATCACCTAGTGCAGTGGTTCTCAGCCCTGACTGCATCCTGAAATCACGTGGGGAGCTTTCCAAAATTACGGATGCCTTGACAGATTCTAATTTAGTTTTAGCAGGGCCTAAGCATTTTTTTTTTTTTTTTTTTTTTTGGTACTACGCCACCAGGGAAGCCCCTAAAGTAACCAATTTTATATGGATGGGCTGACATTTGAGTGGGGAACCTGAAGGAAGGGAGGGGTCATCCACATGAGGGTTCCAGACACATTATAAGTCCATTTCCACAGTTGGCTTTCAGAGTTTGCGTTGAGCCCTGTTCTCTTCATTCTCCCAGACTCTGTCTCTGTTGTAAAAGATTAGCTTCCAGGTTTTTACTTTTTTTTTCCCGGAATTTATGGAGCTCTGAATTACTGCTAGGTTTTTAAAACCACGTATGTTACCACATCAGCTTTCTTTCCCCTTAATTCTCATGGGAGAAATATCCCAGCAAGAGCTGAAGGACCACTCTCTGCTTTCACACTGCATTCCAGGCAGTGGGTGATAAAGGTACTTTGCTCCCAAGCTTGCAAGTTATTCCAACCATTCCAAGGCCTCACAGCCCCTTAGACATTAGCATAAGTTTCCAGTGTGATGTTCTAAGGCAAAAATGACTTTAAACTCTGTCTGAAAAATCCCCTGCTAATCCCATCCGTGAACATTTTATTAACTATTTCGAGTAGGGCCCTGATGTCCAGATGTGTAGGTTGTGCAGCGTGGCCCTGATTCTGAAACGTTCAGCTCAGCAGAGTTTGTAGAGCCTGTTCATCAAGCCCCTGCCACGACAACAGAAGAGACAACTTTCTTTTTTTTTGAAGTATAGTTGATTTACAATGTTGCGTTAATTACTGCCGTGCAGTAGTACATATATATACATTCTTTTTTTAAATATTCTTTTCCATTATGGTTTATCATAGGATATTGAATATAGTTCTCTGTGCTATACGGTAGGACCTCATTTATCCATTCTGTATATAAAAGCTTACATCTGCTAACCCCAGCCTCTCACTCCGTCCCTCCCCCAACCCCCTCCCCCTTGGCAACCACCAGTCTGTTCCAGAAGAGACAACTTTTTTTTTTTTAAAGATTTAATTTTATTTTTTTTTGGCTGCATTGGGTCTTCATTGCCGCACATGGGCTTTCTCTAGTTGTGGCGAGCGGGGGCCACTCTTCGTTGTGGTGCACGGGCTTCTCATTGCAGTGGCTTCTATTGTTGCGGAGCACGGGCTCTAGGCGCGCGGGCTTCAGTAGTTGTGGCACAAGGGCTCATTAGTTGTGGCTCGCGGGCTCTAGAGTGTAGGCTTAGTAGTTGTGGCGCATGGGCTTAGTTGCTCTGCGGCATGTGGGATCTTCCTGGACCAGGGCTCGAACCCGTGTCCCCTGCATTGGCAGGTGGATTCTTATCCACTGGGCCACCGGAAAGTCCCCAGGAGAGACAACTTTTTTTTTTTTTCTTTTTTCTGTACGCGGGCCTCTCACTGTTGTGGCCTTTCCCATTGTGGAGCACAGGCTCCGGACGCGCAGGCTTAGCGGCCATGGCTCACAGGCCCAGCCGCTCCACGGCATGTGGGATCTTTCCAGACCAGGGCACGAACCCGCATCCCCTACAGTGGCAGGCGGACCCTCAACCACTGCGCCACCAGGGAAGCCCAAGGAGAGACAACTTTTAATTGACTGTTCTTATAGGGTGGGAAGTGAAGTTCTCAAAACAATTCCTCTGAAGTCATGTAACAGTGAGATGAAAAATTGAAAAAAAAATCTCAAACGTTTAGGTGTCTGTCTAAATTTAGAAACTTAGGAATCATAGTAACGATAAACAGTTTAGAAATTTCTAAACCTGAAATTATTTTGGAGGTAATCAGGAACTCACAATAGTTGTGAGACAACTCATAGTCAATATCAATCTTGAAAAATAAGACTAGGTGTCCAGAAATCTAGGTTGTGCAGAAATTTCCAGACATGTTTTAAATATCTAGACTTTAAACTTCTAGTTTTAAATATTGAATATTTAGACTATATAACATAAGCCCAAATGTGCTAGAGTATTGACTATGTTATTGGTTTTCATTAAAATTTCCACTTAATGCAACTACATCATTTATTATGTAAGATTCTACAGGACTTTAGTGAAACTCAGTTAAAAAAGAAGCGCAACAAGTTATCAGTATGTATCAAACCCAAAACCTCTCTCAGTCTAAAACTGACACTTACACATAATACTTAATTCTCCCTTGTGACTTAATCTTTTCTATAGCACAAACTCTTCTAAACTCTGCCTCAAAATATTCTCCATGGAGGAGCACAACCTCTAAATACATGGTATTTCCATCTGCTTTTCTCATTGTAATTCCATTACCATAAGGAGTGAATTCTTTTGCCAGAACTTGTGAAGTTTCAGTCTTCATTGAGGTGGAATTTTTTGGTTGGTTTTCTTTTCATTTGTTTGTTTTTGTTTTAGTTGTTTGTTAGTGTTGTCTTTTTTGTCACTTTGCAGCCAACTGATTTCTAATTTGGTCTTCAGTGGGTCTCACTTAATGCCAAGTGGAGCCTAGTGGACCACTTACTGGTTTCTGAAGCCTTGTAAATCAGAGAACATGTTACATGGTGAAAGACGTAAGCTGAACCTTCCCAGAGTTTATTGAAGTTTCCTTTTGTGTCCTAAGTGTGAAATCTTGAAACCTCTGAACAAGGCAGGTCACTTGTCCACATTTCTGAATTCTCTGTCCTCGTAGGAGGCAACAAAGAAAATGAGGTGGAAACAAAGCTTTCCTACTAGCAATTCTAGCAACAGCTTGCCAGTGATTTAACCAGGTGTCAAAAGTCTATGATAGATGGTTCTCATTTCCAGAAACGAGGCAATTCCTCCTGTAAGTATAGGTGGGAGCACTAGCTCAGTTTTCTGAAGACAAAAATCATATCTTGAACCATAAAGGGAGTGGTTCCAATAATGTAAAAAAATCAGCTTCCCTCCTCGTGAGGCTCGCATTCTTGGTGGAAAACATGTCTGACCCAAGCACAGGATAATAAGAGTAGATGTCAGCAAGTTCCCATGAAAAAAGAACCATGAGGGCTTCCCTGGTGGCGCAGTGGTTGAGGGTCCGCCTGCCGATGCAGGGGACATGGGTTCGGGACCCGGTCCGGGAGGATCCCACATGCTGTGGAGCGGCTGGGCCCGTGGGCCGTGGCCGCTGGGCCTGCACGTCCAGACCCTGTGCTCTGCGGCAGGAGAGGCCACAACAGTGAGAGGCCCGTGTACCGCAAAAAAAAAGAAAAGAACCACGAAGTGTGATTGGTGTGTTGGCAGCTTGGTTGTATCTTAGACCACTATGACATTCAGAGAGTTTGCAAAAGGGAGAAATCTCATAACTCCAGTAATTATGGAAAAGCCAGAATGAAGCTATTAACCAGTGATCAGTGCAGCATAATTCACACAGCAAAGAAAAGCTGCCAGTGTCCTGCGTGTGCAAGAGCCTTCAGGAACGTCTCCGACTTTGATCTTCATCAGCGGGTCTGCTTCAGAAAGACGCTTTACACATGTAACGAATGCGGGAGAGGCTTCTGTTACAGCTCAGCTCATTGTATTCGTTGGAGGCTTCACATGGGAGGAAAATGCTTTAGGTGTGGTAAGGGCTTCGTTCAGAGCTCACTAATACGAGAAAGGCTTCAGCTGTAGATCAGCACTTAGTGTTCACTGCAAAATCCAGACAGGAGAGAAACGCTATTAACTGTCGAGTGCGGTAGGGCCTTTGTTCACACCTTGCATCCTCAGGGCCATTAGAGAATCCACACGGAGGAGAAACCCATCAACCCTGATGTATGTGGGCGGAGCTTCCGTCATGCACCCGCACAGAATGCTTACTGGAAAGTTCACGTGGGAGAGAAACTGTCCAAATGTGAGGCAAGCAGGAAGGGCTTCATTTGTAGCTCAAATCTTTACATTCATCAGGGGATTCCCCACGGGATAGAAACCCTGTAAATGTGAGGGAATCCGGTAAGGCCTCAGCCAGCTCTGACGTTCCTAGGCCTATCATAAAATCCACACTGGAGAGCAACCGTGTGTATCCTAAGTAAGTGATGAGGGCTTCAGTCTTCAGGCCCGTCAAGGAGTCCACACTGGAGAGAAACACATATGAGCCTGTGGGAAGCACTTCAGGAGAAACTCCCATTCTGAAATCCATCTGGTAGTCCATACAGGAGAGAATCCCTGTTTTTTAAAAAAGAGCTGCTTCTATCAATTCATATTTTAAAGTTCATCAGAAGGCACCCAATTGAAGGAAACCTTATAAGCGTGAGGAGTATGGGCAGGGCTTGAAGTTGGAGCTTGCGATGTCAGGTTCAGTTTTGTACTGGTGAGAAACCATACAAATGTAAGGAGTGTGGAAAAGACTTCAGTCATGGCGAAGATCTTAAAATTCATTGTAGGATCCACACAGGACAGAAACCCTGTAATTGCAAGGACTGTGGAAAGGGCTTCGGTCAGGCCATTCTGGCCCATCAGAGAGGCAGCAGTCAGAACGGTGGCATTTATCACACATCACTCAGGAGGGAGGCTTTAGAAAGGATGACTATGATCAGGTCCTTAAAAGTGTGATCATAGACATGCCAAAACTGATTTCCACTAGGATGTAAGCTCCATGAGGGCAGAGCTTTTGTTCACCGCTGAAGCCACACAGCATTGCTTAGTGCTTCGTAGGTGTGCTCAGAACTTGTTTGTTACATGATTAAAGAGAGAAAATGTATATAAAAGGGAGAAAATTATATTAGGTTCATCTGAAAATTTTCATATAAAATATGTTCAGAAGAATCCAACGGTCTTAATAAAACTAATTCAAGTAGATAGTCAAAATGCAGAAGACCAATGGTACTACAATTCATCATCTAATTTGGTCTTACACTGGTGTGTGGTTGGCTCCTGTTCTCTCCCCAGCCTTTGTTCTTATAGTGAGTGGGAAGATTTCGGGGCTCATCAAGGAAAAAGATATGACCAGGAAGTAGCAGTGGTACCCAATCAGGTTCATCGGGATGGTACTTTGATAAGATCGCATGTGTGAAGGGAAGTCTCAGAGCATGAGACCTTCCAGAGACTACAGTGGGTGGCCACCACCACCACTGAGAAGAGAAAGAGGGCAAGGGAACTTCTGGGGCAGGTGGGGATTGGAGGGGGGCTGCTTACGGGTCTAAGTGATGTCGCTCGGCAGTACAAGGCGGAGCCTTGGGGTCAGAGAACTCCGAAAGGCATCAGCTGCTTAGGGTCTGTTACAGCGCCAGGGTTTGTCTTAATCTCTGGCTAGCAGATGTTGGATGCAATTTTGCAGAGTGTACAAAATAAGCGGGCTCCAAATGACTTAAAATGTGCTCATTTGGGCTGTATTAAAGTAATTGATTACATGAGGATTTCAGTTTGGCACCAGCAGGCTTTTGAGCTCATGGTCCCAGGCGGCTATAAAGAAGTAAATAACAGAACAACAAGGTCCTGCTGTATAACACAGGGAACTGTATACAATATCCTGTGATAAACCATAATGGAAAAGAATATGAAAAAGAAGATATATATATATATATATATATATATATATACACACACACACACATGTATAACTGAGTCACTTTGCTGTACAGCAGAAATTAACATTGTAAATCAACTATACTTCAATTAAAAAAAATAAACAACATAGGGCCAATAAACAGGGGCTATCGTTGGCTAATTTACAAAACAGTTCTCAAATTGGGTTCTTAGTATTTGGGACTCTGTTTCATATTCCATCTCTTGTAAACAATCTGAATTCAGCTATCCTTTATGATTTTTGTGATGGTATAGCCTGGCTAAAAAATTACCTTCGTTAATCTTTCACTAACTGGATACTGCATAACACTTAAATCTTTTGACCCCACTAGAGTGTTAAAGTAGAATTTTACTGTAACACTTAGAAAGTGTCAAAAGTATTTGCTAATGACAAAAGTTGTCACAGTAAACTTTAAACTGATAATTCGTTTTTTTATTCTTCATCTTTTCGTTGAGGCTTTGATGTGATTATATTCAGAGTGCTATAGCATTTCTCCCATCAACATTTGTTAGGTAGGGCTGTGTTGGAGTTGAAGAATATTAATTTTGTCAAGTTCCCTATCCAACGTTCCCCCTCCTAATCCTCAAGAAAAAAAAATTTTTTTAATTGTTGCATGTGGTCATTTTATTTTCAAATGTTTTCATTATTGGTGTAGGCTTGACATTCTTACACAGTTTTCTCTATGGGTAGCTGTAAAAAATGTATAAATTTCAGAGAGGAGTTAGTATGTTTTGAAATGTTTAATGTGTATCTCTCTTCGATCTGCAAATCTTAGAACAGTAATTTAAATTTAAATTAGGAAATTTAAAGCATAGAAAAGATAAGTACCATGAATGACGTCACTAAGTTTTCAACAAGTGGATATAACGAGCGTTCCTCAATAAGAATTTGCGTAAGATTTGATATACTTTGATATGCTTTTAATAACATGGAGCTGTTAAAATGATGGCACAAACATGACGGGATATAATCGGATTTACGGAAAATAGGTTCTGTCTACAGATTAATATCAAAAACAACATATGTACGTGTGTATATGTGCATCAGATAGCACGTGAAGGACACCTTGTATAAACAACGACTTGTTCTGATAAGGATTTTATGGAATGTTTCTTCTACTTTTTAGATTTTGCAGTGAATGTCAGTTTACTCAAGCAATAAATCTGTGTAAAATGGGATCTCTGAAATTATCAAGTAAACTCACCCACACTCTTTCAAGTGAGGTCATCCCCCTTAGAGCTACAGAGCTGTGTTCTTATGGCTGCCTCTCCCCCTGGGGAGAATCTCGCCACTGCCTAGATTCGGGGGCTGGGACAGTGACCCGCTTCTCGTGGAGTGCGACCTCTGCTGGATGAGCAGGATACTGCACTGGTCTTATTTGCCAGCCTCTCCTGGTTGATAAAACGATGTTCTGGAGTTGCTGCTTCCTGATGATACGGAAATAAATGGAACCAGCACAGAACCAGAGGGCACCTTGGTTCCACCTAGGTCACGAGGCTACTCATTCTCTTTAGGCTTATAGCTCTTAGGAGCGACAGCATTTGCTGCTTAGCAGTTCTGTTTCATCTTGAGCATTTTCCTCCTGTGGGGCAATACTGTCTGAATTCATGCTGATCCTTCCTCTTGCCCTGACAAGTAAGTGATGTCTAGCTTCAGTACAGAACTGTTGGCTTGCTATTAGTAAGGAGAAAGTGCTTCTACTTACTTCTGTGTTCCTGTTTTGTAGAGGAAAAGTTCAATATCAATGGATTCTTTTGCTTTTATGAGTAGCTTGTTCTTTCTGCTTGGAGGGTTCTAAGAGTTTCACTTTAATCTTAGAAATCCAGAATTCTGCCAAGATGGGAATTTTTTGTTTTCTCATCAATCCAGGCATGACCTTTGGTAGCCTTACCAGCCTGCAGAGTTGTTTCTTCAGATCAAGAAAACGTTCGTTCATTATCTAGTTCATTATTTTCTTGCCTCTGTTGTTTCCTTCTCCAATTTTCAGAATTCCTTTTACTCACATGATAGATTTCCAGGATATACGTTTCACATCTCCTCTCTTCCCATAATTGATTTCCAACTGATTGTATTTCTGTGCTGTATTTTGAGAAATTTCTTTCACTTAGTCTTTGAGATTACTATCTTTGCCCTCATCATTGGTAATCCTCCCCTTAAATTCATCTACTTTCAATTGGTAAATTGGAGATGGGACCTAGATGAGTGTGTGTGCCCTTGCTTATGCACACATACATGCTGAACTTCAGTTTCCTTAAATAATCCTATTATCATTTTTTTAAATTCAAGTTTCATCCCTCTCCTCTTGCAGCTCAGTTTCTGCAGGTGTGTGTTTTTTGTTCCAGCTAGTTTTCTGTCTTGGTTATTGGGACATCTAGGTGACAGCGGACATCTAGGTACTAGAAAATAGAATTATATCAATCCCCATGAGTGCGGTGACCCTATCTCCCAGTTGTCTATAATAGTGCCAGATTATACCTATTGCCTTAGTGTAATTAGGAACTGTAACTGTTTTCACTTTCAAAAATGTCCCAATTTAGGGAATTCCCTGGCCATCCAGTGGTTAGGACACTTTCACTGCCAGTAACTAAGATCCTGCAAGCCACGTGGCCAAAAAAATAAAATAAGGCCACTGTTTTTCACATATTTGCTCTTATTTTTTTTCCTATTCAAAGGTGTTTTGCCCAGGATTTGTATTGGCTTCATTTGGTCTTTGTTCAGATGTTTCCAGTTCTACCTATGAAGTGGTCTCTTTGTCAAAAGAGATGGACTTAAATCTAATCAGTAAGCTGGGATGAAGTGAGAGAGTGGCATGGACTTATATACACTACCAAATGTAAAATAGATAGCTAGTGGGAAGCAGCCGCATAGCACAGGGAGATCAGCTCTGTGCTTTGTGTCCACCTAGAGGGGTAGGATAGGGAAAGTGGGAGGGAGACGCAAGAGGGAGGAGATATGGGGATATATGTATACGTATAGCTGATTCACTTTGTAATACAGCAGAAATGAACACACCACTGTAAAGCAATTATACTCCAATAAAGATGTTTTAAAAATTAGGACATTTCATATCAGGCCATTTAATAAATATTTTTCAAAATGTGAACTGCAAAACAAAAAGTCTAATCAGGCCTTTAGATTTAAATTTTACTTGATAGGAAACACATAGGCTAGAAGAAGAAATTATTTAATGACACAAAAAATAAACAATGGGGTGAAACTGAGCAGGACCCTCTGGGGTCCTCCTGGGCACAAATGCTTTTCTGTCATCCCCATCCCCCCCTTTGTCAGTTTTTGAAAACTTTCATAATAAAAAGCTACAAAATATATTCCCTGCCTAGGAGAAAAACCATGGTTTCCTGGTTCACTTGGCTTATTCACTCACCAGACGCTATTTATATCAGGAGCAGAATAGAAATATATACTGAAATGTCTGAAGCCAAATGAATTAGGAAACGATTCAGGATTTTATATATGCACACATCACAGTATTAAATTCCCTGCAATGGAGCTGCTTTTGTTTGACATAACAACCACTATGTTTTTTTAAAATGAAGTTCAAGATATTTCGCTTTTACAGCCTAATCGATGTGCGTATAGCCTTTTTGCAAATTCTTAGCATATTGGAATGAACCGCTCATTCCACAGAACCCTCTCAAGAGCCCTTAGGTGCCTTGCTGAATAAAGGAAGCAAAGGAGTCAAAACACTTTATTCCAACCTCTCCCCTCCCCCCAAGACAGACAGCTTGGAAACTGAAGACTGAGACTTCCTACCTATCTACCTTCCCTCCCACAATTTACTGTGTACATTCACATAACTAGTCAGTTTTACTAGCATGCCTTTACTATTCCAGAAGATTCCTGCCCAAATTGCTTGATTGTTCATTAAAGGAACTTCCACAAGCACCCATCAACTCTTCTATCTCTTTAAAGAACATCAACAGTTTGCACCTGTAGGTTCCTCGCCTACAAAAATCCTTGCTCTTCCCACCAATCCTGGACTGCAGCATCATGACCGTCTTGCAATCCCATTCGTCTTCTGCACTGAAAGACGCCGCCTTAAACCACACTTCCAATTCTCAGTGAATTCCAGCCTTGTCTTCCTGGCTCCGCGGACACTGTCAAGGTGCGGAAGCTCTGTGGAGGTGGTGTCACCACGTAGCAATAAACTACGTTTTTGTCTCATTAACAGGTTTTATTGCTGATATTTGGGGAGTCAGCATTGGAAACAAGTTTGAAATCCAGTGTTCCTTAAGTTCTGTTAGGCAGTTCCGCCTAGGTCACTTTTACGTTTCCCACTTTTTAGTCTACCCTTTGCCTCCGCTAAATATGTTGGGTTTTAACTTATTTTCGTAATACAAGCCTCTCTTTTCTCTCTTATACGGGCGCATTTTTTAAAAATTCGCAATTATCGTTACCCGAAAAACTATCTGCTTACGTTATTTTCTCATGAGCTTTAAGAAATGAGTAAAAGAAAAGGAATCTGACAGTTCCACCAACAGTGACTAAATCCGAGCCCGCTCCACAGTCAAAACCCAAGACAGCTGGTGGGAAGAGCGGTTCTGCGAACTTCATTCTGGGAAATGTAGTCCAGGAGGTTCCTGAAATCTGAGGGGGCTTCCGCCTGGGGATTCTGGGAAGTGTAGTCCGGGAACTGTGTGTAGCCCGAGGCACTTCCGCTCCGGGAAGGCGAGGTCGGGGCCGAGATTACTCCTAGGGCGGTGAGTTAACCCAGCGTCCCTGTGATCCCTCCGAGCCTTCTCGGCCTCTGCGTGGGGCCACCCGGTCCTCGCTCCTGGGGCAGGGAAGCCGCGGCGAGCGGCGGAGGGCGGGAGGGGGCAGCGGCGGCGGCGGTGTGCGTTCCCTCGGCGAGCCTCCCGCGTCGGGGGCGGGCTCGCGTCCTACCTTGAGTTTGATGGTCTCCCGCGCTCTCTGCTCCCCCAGCCCTCCTACCGCTACTACGGGCCAGCTCTGTTTCTTGCGGTAAATTATTGAGCGGGTTGCTTAATCTCTCTCTGCCTCAGTTTCCTCCGGTTAGTTCCTTCCCAATGATGTTCTTTTGAGGATTAAGTGAGATTATATTTTAAAAGCTTAAGAACAGTGCCTAGTGCACGGTAAAATGTTGGATGTTACCATAAATTCGGTGATAATACTTAGGCGCCCTGTTGTTGGGAAGCTCCTGCGAGCCTGGGATGGGGTCGGAGCTCCAGCTGCAGACCCATTGTGCGTTCCCTGATCACTGAGGTGGGTTTGTTCTTGGATTCCTGGATTCTTTCTGGACTCTTGTTTAGGAAGGAGAGTTATTTTCAGCTGGACCCTGGGAAAAGTCCTCTGTGGTTTATCCCAGACCGAGAAATGATCGTGGTCACGGCTTTGCACAGTGCCTGCGATGTAGCCAGGCTTCAGTTAAAAATGTTTAGTATCGTGTAACAACCCCGTATTGTTAATTTAAATGCAACACGATTTCTTAGTTTCAGGTTTTTATTAGTCATTGTTTACCTTCATGCAATGCGAGAAGAAACTTCGTTCTTTCAGCTTAATAACACGTGCAAGTAGTTACACCTGTTAAGGGGAAAAAAACCCGTGGCAATTTAACGTTCATTAACAACAGCACAAATAATCTGTGAGACCACCAGTCAGAATTAGGCTTTTTTTGGAGAGTAAGGGTAAGTAAAGGGACAGAGTCATCATCTCTGAAGTCTGTGTTTCCTAAGATTCATGTTCTGTAAAGCAGATTCGCAAAGGCAGTTTTATCAATCTTAAGAGCACCTACTTGTCTGAAGCTGCAGGAGGGAATTCTGGCACTATTATACCCATTTACAGGTAGACTGGATTGAGGCACAGAGAGATTAATAACTTGCTCAAGGTTTATGCGACTAGTAAGTAGAAAGTGGTAAGTAGAAATAACAGAATTTGAACCCAGGCATTTTGGCCCTGATGTCAAAAACTCAGCTTCTCTGTACACGGGTGTGGAATTGAATCTCGGAGACAGAGTTTTGCGTGAAGTAGAAAAGGATAGCTTTATTACTTTGCCAGGCAAAGGGGGACACGGTGGGCTCCTGCCTCGAAAAACTGTGTCCCCACTTGGAGAGGATAGTGGGAAGTTTTATAGTAATTTTTCAAGAAGGGCGTGATCAGCTCGTGGACCTTCTCCTGATGAGTTGGCGGTGAGGTAAGTGGGAGTCGGCATCATCAACCTTCAGGTTCCAACTGGTCTGGGGTCTACATGCTTGTGGGCACCATACCATCATTAACTTCTCCCACCTGGAGGGGGTTTCAGTATCTGCAAAACAGCTCAAAGACATTGTTGTGTGTATCCGTTGGTGGGGAAGCAGGACCTTGCCCCAAGGCTGCTCTATTTTTTCTCTCGACTGTTTGTTTCTCCCTAGTCTTGCATCCCCTCCCTTCCCTAATGAACAGCTGCTTGAATCTGCCCGTTGGAACTCAGGGTCATGGAGGCTGAATGAAGGCTATTTCCTGTAGTCAAAGAAATGGGGGACACAGAAAGGCTTTGTGCCCAGGAGCCCCACAGGGCCCTGCTCGATATCAGCCCCATTAAGTTGTTGGTACTTCCCGTCTGCCTCTCATTTCCTCTAATAGCCAGCCTCAGGAATACTCTGGGAGCTACAAGAAACATGTGGGTGAGGGCTGTTTATGGATTGTTCATGAACTAAGGCAGCTGGCCGAGGAGGCCCAGGGGAAGCTGGAATCCAGCCCCTGTTCTCACTGGGTTATGTTGTCACTGCATTTGCCTAGAGAAAGGGGCCCCTCTTCCAGATCACACGAAGTACCACGTGGACTAGCACAGTTCCCAGTATCTCTCTCATGATGGCTTTCTTTCCCTTCCCCAGTTTTGCCTTCCCAGAACTCGGCCTTTCCCCAGCAGGAAGAGGAAAAAAATGACCAAATTCCAGGTAAGTCAGGTTTGCTTTTCTGTTTCTTAAAATGACATCTCATTTCACAAAGACTTTACACATTTTTCTCCTGCTCGAGAAGGGTAAAGGGAACCAAAGGCACTTGAGGAACTGTTGTATGGCGGCCCCTTGCTTTTTGTTTATTTCCACATAATGGTGTGAAAATTAATAATTTTTTAAAATAAAAATGTTCCCATAATCAATTACACTCCAGTATAAAACAAAAAGTTAAAAAAATAAATTCATTACCCCCCCAAAAAGAACAGTTCCCACGTTATAAACATGTTTACAAATCAGTTTTCATTTTCTCACATTCCTTTTCATTAGCGTTTACATGTGCTGATTTGTAATCACAGTTTTCAATACCATTTTGGATTTTTATTTTTTAAATTTAATTTTGCTTTTTGGCCACGTTGGGTCTTCGTTGCTGCACGTGGGCTTTCTCTAGTTGTGGTGAGCAGGGGCTACTCTTCGTTGACGTGCACAGGCTTCTCATTGTGGTGGCTTCTCTTGTGGAGCATGGGCTCTAGGCACGCAGGCTCAGTAGTTGTGGCTCACGGACTCAGTAGTTGTGGCTCACGGGCTCTAGAGTGCAGGCTCAGTAGTTGTGGCGCACGGGCTTAGTTGCTCCGCGGCTTGTGGGATCTTCCTGGACCAGGGCTCGAACCCGTGTCCCCTGCCTTGGCAGGCGGATTCTTAACCACTGCGCCACCAAGGAAGCCCCGCATTTTGGATTTTTTAAATTGTATAGCTCCCACAATTTAAAAGGTCACATCATTTTCCATAGTTTACCTAGTATTTTTTTCTATTGTCCATATTTATGTGGTTAATGAATTTTCCCATTTTAAGATGTTTGCAGTGACCATTTTCCTACATATAACCTTTCTTCCCAAACAGGAATTCTGAGAGTTCTGCCATTTTCTTCCTAAAAGTTTGGGAACTCAATTGTTTTCTCATGGGGAGCCTCACGTTTTGTGGCTGGAATGTCTAAAGCATGGTTTCGTGCAGCAGAGTCCAGCTGATACTGAACTAAGAGAAAATAATTTTGTTTTCAAAAGAACTAGATTCTTTAATTCTAAGTTACACCACGTATGTATTATAGTTAAGTATCTGTTTTGTTCACTGCCATGTTAGTATATTTTAAAGAGGTACACACTGATTTTTTTTTTTTTTTTTTTGCGGTACGCGGGCCTCTCACTGTTGTGGCCTCTCCCGTTGCGGAGCACAGGCTCCGGACGTGCAGGCTCAGCGGCCATGGCTCACGGGCCCAGCCGCTCCGCGGCATGTGGGATCTTCCCGGACCGGGGCACGAACCCGCGTCCCCTGCATCGGCAGGCGGGCTCTCAACCACTGCGCCACCAGGGAAGCCCCCACACTGATTTTGAAAAGTCTAGTAGCAGCAGGGACTTGCCAGGCATTTACTTCATGAAGCAGCTGTGTAAGGATATAGATGGTCTTATCTGCATTTTAACAGAGACAGATCTGTGAACTTTCAGATACCTGTGAAAATCCACTCAATCCCCAGCTGACACTAAAGTTTCCATTGCCGAGCCAGGACTTTCAGGTGTCCAATGAGGATGAGTGGAGAGACCCAGAAGAAGAGACTGCTCCACATGGGGCCCTGAGGCCACGTTGTATTTATGCCTGGCGTGGCTGGAGGACTCCAAAAATAACACTGCCCTTAGTTTGTTCCTTTTCTTAGTGCCTGTCTCTTCTTTGCCAGATGTGTCAACTAGTTGTTTAATACACATATGTTCAGGACTCCAGTCAGAACAAATGTCGAGATGGGCTAAGTCTTTAGAGAAATAACTTTTTTTGTTTGTTTGTTTTTTGGCTGAGCAGCTTGTGGGATCTTAGTTCCCTGGCCAGGGATTGAACCCGGGACCCTGGCAGTGGAAGCACTGAGTCCTAACCACTGGTCTGCCAGGGAATTCCCTAGAGAAATAATTTTGATTGTCAAAAAGGAAAACACCATATGCTAAGGCATGAGACACAGGAAACAGGAGTGAGGGGTTGAAGGTGGGAATTTGTACATGCTAGAAAAGGCGTAATATTCTTCATAGGAATCCTACTGATGCATCATCTACCTCAGGATTACAAGCAAGGCAAATGAACAAGCGATATGTGGGGGGAAAATATTGAAAGCGATGTTTTGATGAAGTTAAATAAATGGAAATTTTTAAAAAGAGCTGTTTTTATCACTTACCAAATTACCCAAGATTTAAGAAGTGAGATAGGGCTTCCCTGGTGGCGCAGTGGTTGAGGGTTCGCCTGCCGATGCAGGGGACGCGGGTTCGTGCCCCGGTCCGGGAGGATCCCACATGCCGCGGAGCGGCTGGGCCCGTGAGCCACGATGTCCAGTTTGGGCCAGAGTATGGCGAATCAGGAACGCTTTTGGTCTGTGACGGGAAGAGTTAACTGGGAGAATCGCCAGTTTACTAGCGAAGGTGCGTATTTTTTTTGACAGTGCAGTTGCCACCTCTTGGAGTTTAGCTTAAGGAAATAACCAGACAAGTTGGCTAAGATCTATGCGAAAATGCGTTTTTTGCAGCATTATTAGTAAGCTTAAAGTCTTAAATTATTGTATTGTTTAATTATTTGGAATGGTTAAATGTATATTTTTCCACTTTTATGAAATACCATGCAGCTGTGAATAATGATGATAATAATAGTGATGGCTGACGGTTTTTGAGTATCTAACGTGATACTCCCTGGAGGTCCACGCTTCCACTGAATGGGGCACAGGTTCAATCCCTGGTCGGGGAACTAAGATCCCGCATGCCGTGCAACGAGGCGGGGGGAAGGGGGAACAGTGTCAGATACATCCTAAACCCTTCACATATTCTCATTTAATCCCATCAAGTACCCTATGATGGTGTGCCCTTGTACAGATGGGGAAATTGAGGTATTGAGAAGTTACTGAGGTACTGAGACTTGTCCAAGGTCACAAAGGTAGTAATGGACAGAGCCTTAGAGTGTGAACTGAGGCAGTCAGTCTCCAAAGCCTGTGCTCTTAACCTTGACACTGAACGCTGCCACAGTTGACAGGTACAGCGTGTACCTGGGACAGAATGAACTACCTACCTGCCCGCACGGAGGTACTGAAGGCTGTTTAGATTGGCAGTCATTGACAAAACAGTGGTACTGCCCAGTGAGAGAAGGAGAAAGGCACTATTATCGTAAATACCGTTGGGACTAAATTAACTCAACATTTCTTACAAAATTTGGCACTTTCAGTGAAATTGTAAAATGCGTGTATGCCTTGATGTAACCGTGACAGTTCTAGAGACACAGCTCTATAAAGGGCACCGTGTTGCATGTATGTAAGGTTTTAAGATTTTTTTTTGTCGTTCCTTCCTCCACCAACCCCACCACTCCAGCATCTTCGGTATGACTGTGGAAGGGGAAGAGGAGACGGTGTCCTAAGAAGAGTGGTTCAGGTCGCTTAGAACCTGGAACGGCCTCCCACGTGCCTCCTCCACCTTCCCAGTGCTGCCCTGCTCCCAGGGGCGGTTGCTTGTAAGATTAAGGCTACATGTGTTTGGTGTCGTAGGAGGCGGTCACCTTCAAGGACGTGGCCGTGACCTTCACGGAGGAAGAGCTGGGGCTGCTGGACTCCACCCAGAGGAAGCTGTACCGAGAGGTGATGCTGGAGAACTTCCGGAACCTGCTCTCAGTGGGTGAGGACGGGCGCCCTCCCTGTGACTTGGCATCATTCGCCATGGGCCAGGTTTCCCAACCTCGGTACTACTGCCTTTCGGGGCCAGATGGTTTCTTTGCCATGGGGACTCTCCTGGGCATTATAGGATGTTTAGTAGCATCCCTGGCCTCTGCCCGTGACTTCCAGGCTTTGGGACTCCTTAGAGACCCAGAGTTTTCCAGTCCCTTTGGAGCATAGAGACAATATGTTTCTAGTCTTTGTTCCAAGGCAAACGTTTGTCTTTTGTAACTGCACTATAAGTGAACAGTTGAGCTTGGCTGCACCTGGCTCCTTATTTCATATTATATCTTTTTTTTTCATCCCAATCTCCTGATTTATCCCTCTCTCCCCCGCTTTCATACCTTTTTTAATTTTTTTAAATTAACTTTTATTGGAGTATAGTTGCTTTACATATTATATATTTTTTAAATTGGTTGGTGGGTCATGATCCATTGGTGGGGCATGAAATTAATTTAGTACTAAGTCTTGTAATAATGTAGAATAAAGTAGCAGTGTCAGAGCTCCTTAGCAAGAACGGTGCACATCATAGCAATAACTGCAGCGCTTGCAGTAAATATAGTGAGACTCTGCAAAGGACGTGATGACACAGGTCATTTAGCCTTTTGTTTCAGTGATTCGTGGGGGTAGTCACGTGTTTCTAACGAGAGTGTATTTCTCACAACAGGTCTGATCAAAAATGTTCAATAAACTTCGGGGGAGGGGCGGAGCCTTCCGTCATGGGGTTGGAACCAAAATTGTTCAGTACTTTTTTCCCTTTAATGTTTTCTCAGGGCACCAGTCCTCCAAGCCAGATATGATATCCCAGTTGGAGAGAGAGGAAAAACTTTGGATGACGGAGGTCCAGACCCAGAGAGGTGGGCATTCAGGTGAGGACCTCGCTGCCAGAGTCCCATTATCCTGCCTCTGTCCTGGATAATCTGTCTCTTCTCTGTACAGCAGGCAAAGAGGCCCTTTGAAAACCTCAGTCACGTCCCACTCCTCTACTTCAGGCCCTCCCCTGTCTCCCCATTTCACTCAGAATATAATCCGACGTATTTGAGGGGCCCCTATAGTGGTGTCCGTTCACCCAGCCTTAACGGGCTGCACCGTTCTCCTGTCATTCCCCCCGCCTTGCCCTCTGCCAGACTCACTGGTTCTCATTCCCCCGCCTTGCCCTCTGCCAGTCTCACTGGTTCCTCAGCTAGGAGGATTACGCTCGAGCGTGAGGACCTTTTCCTCTTTCTTCTCTGGCCGGGAGGCTGCTACCCCACAAACCTCCAACCCCTCTCTCTTATTCATTCATGTCTCTGCTCGGAAGTTCATCTCACCTACAGCCTTCCTTGACCACCCCTTTTAAAATACCATCTTCACTCCATCACCTTCATTTGTGTCTAAGTACGACACCTCCAGACTTCCTAGTATATATATATATATTTTTAATTGTAGAAAATCTTAACAAAATTTATCATTTTAATCATCTTTAAGTATACACTTCAGTGGTGTTAAGTACATTCACACTGTTGTACAACCATCAACACTATCCATCTCCAGAACCTTTTCATCTTCCCAAACAGAAACTGTCCCCATTAAACAAGTCCTCGTTCTCTCCTTACCCGCAGGCCCTAGTAACCGCTGTTCTACCTTCTGTCATACAGTATTTGTCCTTTTGTGTCTGGCTTATTGCACTTAGCATGGTATCTTCGAGGTTCGTCCACGTTACGGTGTGTCAGAATTTCCTTTTTTAAGGCTGGATAATACCGCATTGTATGTATGTAGCACATTTTCTTCATCTGTCGATGGACATTTGGGTTCGCAACCTTTTGGTTATTGTGAATAATGCTGCTGTGAACGTGGGTGTCCAGATATCTGTTTAAGTCTCTGCTTTTCATTCTTTCGTGTATATACCCAGGGTAGAAATGCTGGATCATGTGGTAATTCTCTAATTTTTTGAGACACTGCCATACTTTTTTCCATAGTAGCTGCAGCATTTTACATTCCCACCAGGAACGCAGAAGGGTTCCAGTTTGTAGCATCCTCACCAATACTTGTTTTTTGTTTGTTTTTTATAGTAGCCATCCTAATGGCTATGAAGCGGTATCCCATTGTTCTTGATTTGCATTTTTCTAATGATTCGTGATGTTTAGCATCTTTTTATATTCTTATTGGCCACGTGTTTATCTTCTTTGGAGAAATGTCTGTGCAAGTCTTTTGCTTGTTTTTGAATCAGGCTGTTTGTTGTTTTTAGGAGTTCTTTGTGTGTTTTGAATATCCCTCATCAGGTATATGATTTACAAGTATTTTCTCTCATTTTGTGTGTGGCCTTTTTACTTTATGGAGAAGGTCCTTTTTTTTTTTTCGGTATGCGGGCCTCTCACTGTTGTGGCCTCTCCCGTTGTGGAGCACAGGCTCCGGACGCGCAGGCTCAGCGGCCATGGCTCACGGGCCCAGCCGCTCCGCGGCATGTGAGATCCTCCCGGACCGGGGCACGAACCCGTGTCCCCTGCATCGGCAGGTGGACTCTCAATCACTGCGCCACCAGGGAAGCCCGGAGAAGGTCTTTTAATGCACAAAAGTTTTTAATTTTCATGACGTGAAATTTGTCAATTTTTTTTGTTGTCGCCTGTGCCTTTGGTGTCATATCTAAGAAACCATTGCCAACTCCAAGGTCATGCAGCTTTTACTGTTTTCTTCTAGGGGGTTTATAATTTTAGCTCTTATGTTTAGGTCTGATGCATTTTGAGTTGATTTTTGTATATGGTGTAAGGAGGGGTCCAGCCTCATTCCTCTGCATGTGAATATCCAGCTTTCCCAGAACCATTTGTTGAAAAGCTGGTCCTCTCCCCATTGAATGGTCTTGGCCCCCTTGTGCAAAATCATTTGACCGTCTATTCAGTGGTTTATTTCTGGGCTCTCTGGTGTGTTGCCTTGGTCTGTTTGTATGTCTGTCTTGATGCCAATACCACACTTTTGATTAGCTTTATAAGTTTTAAAATCAGGGTGTGAGTCCACCAGCTTCTTTCTAATTTTTCAGGATTGTTTTGGCTGTTTGGGTGCCCTCGAGATTCCATATGAACTTTAGAATGAGCTTTCCTATTTGTGTGTTGGGATTTTGACAGGGATTGAGTTGAATCTGTAGATCCCTTTAGGTAGCATTGACAAAGTAATATTAGATCTCCCTGTCCGCGAACATGAGATGTCACTCCATTTTTTTAATGTCTTTAATTTCTTTTACCAGTGTTTTGTAGCTTTCAGTGTACAAGCCTTTCACCTCCTTGGTTCATTCCTAAGTATTTCATTCTTTTTGACGCTATTGTAAATGGAATTGTTTTATTTCGTTTTCAAATTGTTCATTGTGTATAGAAATGCAATTTTTAAAAATTGAAGTGTAGTTGATTTACAATGTTAATTTACTGCGGTAGAGCAAAGTGATTCAGTTATACATGTATATACATTCTTTTTTTTTAATATTCTTTTCCATTATGGTTTATCACAGGGTACTGAATATATCAATAGTTCTCTGTGCTATATAGTAGGACCTTGCTGTTTATCCATTCTATATATAATAGTTTGCATCTGCTAATCCCAACCTCCCACTCCATCCCTTCCCCACCCCTCCGCCTTGGCAACCACCAATCTGTTCTCTGTCTGTCATTCTGTTTCATAGATAGGTTCTTTTTTTTTATAGGTTCATTTGTGTCATTTTTTAGATTCCACATATAAGTGATATCATATGGTATTTGTCTTTCTGACTTGGCTTAGTATGATAATCTCTAGTTCCATCCACGTTGCTGCCAATGGCATTATTTCATTCTTTTTTATGGCTGAGTAGTATTCCATTGTATACATAAACCACATCTTCTTCATCCAGTCATCTGTTGATGGACATTTAGGTTGTTGCCATGTCTTGGCTATTGTGAATAGTGCTGCTGTGAACATAGGGGTGCATGCATCTTTTTGAATTGTAGTTTTGTCTGGATGTATGTGCAGGAGTGGGATTGCTGGATCATATGGCAACTCTGTTTTTAGTTTTCTGAGGAACTTCCATACTGTTTTCCACAGTGGCTAGAAATGCAACTAATTTTTGTATGTTGACATTGTATCTTGCTACTTTTAATTCATTTGCTGGTTTTAACAGTTTTTTTGTGTGTGGAATCCGTATTCCCAGCCAGGCAGTCATCTTCTCTGCCATTTATCTTGTCCTCTCTGCCCCTCTCCCCTGATACTTAAACAATCACATGACCTAGGTGAAGTTTTCTGGTAGACATTTCAAATGTGATATTTATAGACGTCACAGATGCAGCTGTGTAGACAAGGAGAATCTGTGTAGGAAAAGAGAAGAAATTACTGAAATGAACCTTCTGCAACTCTGAGTAAGTTTAATTTGTGTAATTTGGTATTACTCTGAACTCGTTTATCGTAAGTATTAGAAGAAACACCTCGGGAATTCCCTGGCAATTCAGGGTTACGACTCTGCACTTTCACTGCTGAGGGCCCAGGTTTAATCCCTGGTTGGGGAGCTAAGATCCTGCAAGCCGCCCAGCACAGCCAAAAAAAAAAAAAAAAGACGAAGCACCTTATACATTTAATCCTTGCAATAGTCCTGACCACCTGGGTGATTATCGGTTTTTTTTAGGGGATGAAACTTATGCCTTTGAAAATGTCATATAGCTTGTAAGTGGGTGAGTCAGGCCTTAAAGCCTGTTTGCTCTCAGTAGAGGCGCCGATTTAAACCTGTTAACGTTTTTGTGGACCCCAAACTGCCAATTTGCCATTTTCCTGAAAGTGCAACATCTACTACAGAAGTGGAAGAATTTCAAAAACGTATGAAACGTAGAAAGTTAGTTAATCCTCAAATTGGGTATGTGCTTCATTAAGATAATCATGTAATAAACCACCAACCTGGGGGCGTACGTGATAAAAAAAAATGATCTAACGGGATCCCACAGTTGAGTTGTTTTAACATTCATCATCATGTTTTTTATTGAAAATTGAACTGACGATTTAAAAAGTTAATTCTCTGCTTCTCCGCCTTCCCCACATACACACACCATCTGGATGATCTGGTTTTTCTCCTTTCCGTGGCTTTAAACGTTTTATTTTGGAAATATTAAAATGCAAAAGTAATGAAAATAGTATAGCATAGTCTGTATATTCATACCGTCTCAACAGTCGTCACTTTCTGCCATTCCCGTTGTACGTATCCTCCCACTCCTTTTCTGCTGGAGTATGTCACATCACCCACAGATACAGCAGTGTCTGTCCACAGCAAGAACTCACCTCATGCCTATCCTATGATCAGTATGGATGCGTGTATATTTATTTTTACTTTGGGTTATATCCAACATGGCATTGTTTATTTTGCTGTCAAATTGTTCCTGCTTTGACCATTGGGAGCTCTTGCAGGTTGGCTCCTATACCCCTGTGCCTCGCCCCATCCTTTTGTTTTTGGAGCGTTTCCTTTCCTTCTGACTCCAGCCTTAGAATCAGCCATCTGCCCAAGGACTCCTGGTTCCTTTTAGTGGAGAATAGCATAATATTTATGCACTAATCAAAATGCTTTTTAGTCAAAATGCTTCTTAGTCAACCTTACCGAGAAACAACTTACATAAAGTAAAATTCACCCTTTTTGAAGATTTATAATTTGAGAGTTACAGAAATGGTACGTAGATAGTGTAGAAAGTTCCCGCAAGTGCCTCACCTGGTTTGCCCACTGTTAACACCCTCCCTGACCAAGGTAAATTTGTCAAAACTACAAATTTCACGTTGGGATAGTACTTTTTTAAATCTAATTGGCCCTATCAAGCAATTCTTTTTTAATTTTTTATATTTATTGAAGTAGAGTTGATTTACAATGTTGTGTTCATTTCTTCTGTACAACAGTGATTCAGTTATATGTATACATTCTTTTTCATTGTGGTCTATCACAGGATACTGAATATAGTTCCCTATGCTATACAGTAGGACCTTGTTGTTTATCCATCCTATGTATAATAGTTTGCAGGCAGTTCTTGAATAGAGCAGCATTCTACCTAGCAATTACAAGGGCCCCCCAAGGAGCTGTACAGAATGGAAGGTTTTTTTATAGGCAGAAAGGGGGTGGGGGAAGGAAGTTGTTAGCAAAAGAAAAGAAATGTTTTAGGCCAGCTCATCTTTTTAGGGAGGCATGCGTCTTCTTATGCAGGTTACCTCACTAGTGCTGATGTGGAGATTTCAGAGTGTCTGTTTAAAGGTCACCTTCCTGAGAGGGGTTGAAACTGCAGTTATGTCTTGGTTTGCTGTCATGGGGGCAGATGACCCCATTTGGGGCTTGTTATTTCTTAACCTTTCCCCCTTTTAATCAAAGTCTCAACTTACCTGGGAGATGTCATCAAAATGTAAGGCATTAATGCCATTCTCCACTACTGCCCTGTGATTCTTGCAACTTTGTTGATCCCTGACGTGGAGTCCATAGGTCGTGGTTTTATTTAATCCCCGTGACATTCACAGGTCATGGGTTCCAGATACATAATCCTTTAGTCAGTCACTCTTCTTCCTTTTCCTTGTAAATTTTTTAAAAAATGTATTTATATTATTTTTGGCCGCATTGGATCTTCGCTGCAGTGCGCAGGCTTCATTGTGGTGGCTTCTCTTGTTGTGGGGCACAGGCTGTAGGCGTGTGGGCTTCAGTAGCTGTAGCATGTGGGCTCAGTAGTTGTGGCTCGCGGGCTCTAGAGCGCAGGCTCAGTAGTTGTGGTACATGGGCTTAGTTGCTCCGCGGCATGTGGGATCTTCCCGGACAAGGGCTTGAACCCGTGTCCCCTGCATTGGCAGGCGGATTCTTAACCACTGCACCACCAGGGAAGCCTCTTTTCTTCCTCTTCTGATGTTCTCATCTTAGGGAAATCATATGCTTGGCAGTCAGCAGCTGTGAACACGCATTTAAAGCTTTTGAGAGAATCCCATGAGCCAGAGTGATTTTTTTTCTTTTTATAACTATATGCAGGATAATTCCCTCTGTTTGGATATGCTTGGAACCATGGTCCCCAAGACCCAAACCAGTCAAAATCAAGTAAGTCAAAGAAATGCCATTGAAAGAATCTTTTT
>NW_020175468.1:5647076-5650586 GCF_003031525.2 Neophocaena asiaeorientalis asiaeorientalis
TCTTTTTGAATTATGGTTTTCTCAGGGTATATGCCCAGTAGTGGGATTGCTGGGTCGTATGGTAGTTCTATTTTTATTTTTTTTAACGAATCTCTATACTGTTCTCTGTAGTGGGTGTATCAATTCACATTCCCACTAACAGTGCAAGAGGGTTCCCTTTCCTCCACACCATCTCCAGCATTTATGGTTTGTAGACTTTTTGATGATGGCCATTCTGACTGGTGTGAGGTGATACCTCATTGTAGTTTGATTCGCATTTCTCTAGGGATTAGTGATGTTGAGCATCCTTTCATGTGTTTGTTGGCAATCTGTATATCTTCTTTGGAGAAATGTCTGTTTAGGTCTTCTGCCCATTTTTGGATTGGGTTGTTTGTTTTTTTGATATTGAGCTGCATGAGCTGCTTGTAAATTTTGGAGATTAATCCTTTGTCAGTTGCTTCACTTGCAAATATTTTCTCCCGTTCTGAGGGCTGTCTTTTCGTCTTGTTTATGGTTTCCTTTGCTGTGCAAAAGCTTTTAAGTTTCATTAGGTCCCACTTGTTTATTTTTGTTTTTATTTACATTTCTCTAAGAGGTGGGTCCGAAAGGATCTTACTGTGATTTATGTCATAGAGTGTTTTGCCTATGTTTTCCTCTAAGAGTTTTATAGTGTCTGACCTTACATTTAGGTCTTTAATCCATTTTGAGTTTATTTTTGTGTATGGTGCTACGGAGTGTTCTAATTTAATTCTTTTAAAAAATTATTTATTTTAATTTTGGCTTTGTTGGGTCTTTCTCTATTACTGTGCGTGGGCTTTCACTAGTTGCGGTGAGTGGGGGCTACTGTTTGTTGCAGTGCACAGGCTTCTCATTGTGGTGGCTTCTCTTGTTGCAGAGCACAGGCTCTAGGTGCACAGGCTTCAGTAGTTGTGGTGCACGGGCTTAGTTGCTCCGTGGCATGTGGTGTCTTCCCAGACCAGGGCTCGAATCCGTGTCCCCTGCATTGGCAGGCAGAGTCTAACTACTGTGCTACCAGGGAAGCCCCTAATTTCATTCTTTTACATGTAGCTGTCCAGTTTTCCCAGCACCACTTATTGAAGATGTCTTTTCTCCATTGTATATTCTTCCCTCCTTTATCAAAAATAAGGTAACCATATGAGCGTGGACTTATCTCTGGGCTTTCTATCCTGTTCCATTGACCTATCTTTCTGTTTTTGTGCCAGTACCATACTGTCTTGATTACTGTAGCTTTGTAGTATAGTCTGAGGACTGGGAGCCTGATTCCTCCAGCTCCGTTTTTCTTTCTCAAGATTGCCTTGGCTATTCGGGGTCTTTTGTGTTTCCATACAAATTGTGAAATTTTTTATTCTAGTTCTGTGAAAAATGCCATCAGTAGTTTGATAGGGATTGCATTGATCTGTAGATAGCCTGTGAAGACATCTGGCCCTGGGCTTTTGTTTGTTGGAGGACTTTTAATCACAGTCTCAATTTCAGTGCTTGTGATTGGTATGTTTATATTTTCTCTTTCTTCCGGGTTCAGTCTCGGAAGGTTGTGCTTTTCTAAGAATTTGTTCATTTTTTCCAGGTTGTCCATTTTATTGGCATACAGTTGCTTGTAGTAGTCTTTCATGATCCTTTGTATTTCTGCAGTGTTGGTTGTTATTTTGCCCTTTCCATTTCTAATTCTATTGATTTGAGTCTTCTCCCTTTTTTTCTTGATGAGTCTGGCTAATGGTTTATCAATTTTGTTTATCTTCTCAAAGAACCAGGTTTTAGATTTATTGATCTTTTACTATCATTTCCTTCATTTCTTTTTCATTTATTTCTGATCTGAACTTTATGATTTCTTTCCTTCTGCCAACTTTGGAGTTTTTTTGTTCTTCTTTCTCTGATTGCTTCAGGTGTAAGTTTAGGTTGTTTGAACTGTTTCTTGTTTCTTGAGATAGGACTATATTGCTATAAACTTCCCTCTTAGAACTGCTTGTGCTGCGTCCCATCAGTTTTGGGTCATCGTGTTTTCATTGTCATTTGTTTCTAGGTATTTTTTTTTTAAGATGTTGGGGGTAGCAGTTTATTAATTATTTTTGCTGTGTTGCATCTCCGCCTTTGTGTGAGGCCCCTCTCCAGTCGCAGCAAGCGGGGACCACTCCTCATCACAGTGCGTGGGCCTTTTATTATGGCGGCCTCTCTTGTTGCGGAGCACAGGCTCCATATGCACAGGCTCAGCAGTTGTGGCCCACAGGCCTAGCCGCTCCGCGGCACGTGGGATCCTCCCAGACCAGGGCTCAGACCCGTGTCCTCTGCATTAGCAGGCAGATTCTCAACTGCTGCGCCACCAGGGAAGCCCCCTAGGTAGTTTTTGATTTCTCTTTGATTTCTTCAGTGATCTGTTGGTTATTTAGTAGTGTATTGTTTAGCCTCCATGTGTTTTTATTTTTTACAGATTTTTTTCCTGTAATTGATATCTAGTCTCATAGCATTGTGGTCGGAAAAGATACTTGATATGAATTCAATTTTCTTAAATTTACCAAGGCTTGATTTATGACCTAAGATATGACCTATCCTGGAGAATGTTCCATGAGCACTTGAGAAGAAAGTGTATTCTGTTGTTTTTGGATAGAATGTCCTATAAATATCAGTTAAGTCCATCTTGTTTAATGTATCATTTAAAGCTTGTGTTTCCTTATTTATTTTCATTTTGGATGATCTGTCCATTGGTGAAAGTAGCGTGTTAAAGTCCCCTACTATGAATGTGATACTGTCGATTTCCCCTTTTATGGCTGTTAACATTTGCCTTATGTATTGAGGTGCTCCTATGTTGGGTGCATAAATATTTACAGTTGTTATATCTTCTTGGATTGATCCCTTGATCATTTCATAGTGCCCTTCTTTGTCTCTTGTAATAGTCTTTAAAGTCTGTTTTGTCTGAGAATTGGTACTCCACCTTTCTTTTGATTTTCATTTGCATGGAATATCTTTTTTTAATCTCCTCACTTTCAGTCTGTATGTGTCCCTAGGTCTGAAGTGAGTTTCTTGTAGACAGCATATATATGGGTCTTGTTTTTGTATCCATTCAGCCAGTCTGTGTCTTTTGGTGGGAGCATTTAATCCATTTACATTTAAGGTAATTATTGATATGTATGTTCATATTACCATTTTATTAATTGTTTTGGGTTTATTATTGTAGGTCTTTTCCTTCTCTTGTGTTTCCTGCCTAGAGAAGTTCCTTTAGCATTTGTTGTAAAGCTGGTTTGGTGGTGCTGAATTCTCTTAGCCTTAGCTTTTGCTTGTCTGTAAAGGTTTTAATTTCTCTGTCGAATCTGAATGAGATCCTTGCTGGGTTGCGTAATCTTGGTCATAGCTTTTTCCCTTTCATCACTTTATTTATTTTTTTAACATCTTTATTGGGGTATAATTGCTTTACAATGGTGTGTTAGTTTCTGCTTTATAACAAAGTGAATCAGTTATACATATACATATGTTCCCATGTTTCTTCCCTCTTGCGCCTCCCTCCCTCCCACCCTCCCTATC
>NW_020175468.1:5650616-5650842 GCF_003031525.2 Neophocaena asiaeorientalis asiaeorientalis
GTGCCATGCGGCTGTTTCCCACCAGCTATCTACCTTACGTTTGTTAGTGTATATATGTCCATGCCTCTCTCTCGCCCTGTCACAGCTCAGCCTTCCCCCTCCCCATATGCTCAAGTCCATTCTCCAGTAGGTCTGTGTCTTTATTCCTGTCTTACCCCTAGGTTCTTCATGACATTTTTTTCCCTTAAATTCCATATATATGTGTTAGCATACGGTATTTGTCTTT
>NW_020175468.1:5653044-5653421 GCF_003031525.2 Neophocaena asiaeorientalis asiaeorientalis
CACAGAAGCATACACATACACCTTCACAAAAAGAGGTAAAGGGGAAAAAATCATAAATCTTGCTCTCAAAGTCCACCTCCTCAATTTGGGATGACTCGTCTAGAGGGAAGGAAGGAAAGAGAGAGAGAGAGAGAGAAAGGGAGGGAGGGAGGGGGGAGAGAGAGAGAGAAAGTAAAGTATAATAGAGTTATTAAAATTATTAAGAAAAAAAATTTTTTTAAATGGCTGGATAGAACCCTAGGACAAATGGTGGAAGCAAAGCTATACAGACAAAATCTCACACAGAAGCATACACATACACATTCACAAAAAGAGGAAAGGGGGAAAAAAATCATAGATCTTGCTCTCGAAGCCCACCTCCTCAATTTGGGATGACT
>NW_020175468.1:5653835-5690832 GCF_003031525.2 Neophocaena asiaeorientalis asiaeorientalis
CTTGGTGGTGGCAGCAGCAGCCTTAGCGTCTCCCGCCTGTCCCTGGGGTCTGTGCTTTTAGCCACGGCTCGCGCCCGTCTCTGGAGTTCACGCTTTTAGCCGCGGCTTGCGCCCGTCTCGAGTTCCTTTAAGCAGCGCTCTTAAACCCCTCTCCTCGCGCACCAGGAAACAAAGAGGGAAGAAAAAATCTCTTGCCTCTTCAGCAGGTGCAGACTTTTCCCTGGACTCCCTCCCGGCTAGCCGTGGTGCACTAACCCCTTCAGGCTGTGTTTGAGCCGCCAACCCCAGTCCTCTCCCTGCGTTCCGACCGAAGCCCGAGCCTCAGCTCCCAGCCCCGCCTGCCCCGGCCGGTGAGCAGACAAGCCGTTTGGGCTGATGAGTGCTGGTCGGCACCGATCCTCTATGCGGAAATCTCTCCGCTTTGCCCTCCGCACCCCTGTGGCTGCGCTCTCCTCCACTGCTCCAAAGCTCCCCCCTCCGCCTCCTGCAGTCTCCGCCCGCAAAGGGGCTTCCTAGTGTGTGGAGACCTTTCCTCCTTCACAGCTCCCTCCCACTGGTGCAGGTGTTGTCCCTATTCTTTTGTCTCTGTTTTTTCTTTTTTTTTCTTTTGCCCTACTCAGGTACGTGGGGAGCTTCTTGCCTTTTGGGAGGTATGAGGTCTTCTGCCAGCATTCAGTAGGTGTTCTGTAGGAGTTTTTCCACATGTAGATGTATTTCTGGTGTATCTGTGGGGAGGAAGGTGATATCTGCGTCTTACTCTTCCACCATCTTCCCAGCACCCCCTTCATCACTTTAAATACGTCTTGCCGCTTCCTTCTGGCTTGCAGAGTTTCTGCTGAAAGATCAGCTGTTAACCTCATGGGGATTCCCTTGTATGTTATTTGTTGTTTCTCCCTTGCTGCTTTTAATATTTTTTCTTTGTATTTAATTTTTGATAGTTTGATTAATGTGTCTTGGCATGTTTCTCCTTGGATTTATCCTGTATGGGACTCTTTGTACTTCCTACTTTCCCATATTAGGAAAGTTGTCAACTATAATCTCTTCAAATATTTTCTCAGTCCCTTTCTTTTTCTCTTCTTCTTCTGGGATCTCTGTAATTCGAATGTTGGTGTGTTTAACGTTGCCCCAGTAAGACTGTCCTCCATTCTTTTCATTATTTTTTCTTTATTCTGCATGGGAGAGTTTTTGCCATTTGATATTTCATGGAGCCGGGAGGTCTCTGGTGGACCAGTGTCCTGAACTCAGCTCTACCACCTCAGAGGCACAGGCCTGACACCTGGCCAGAGCACCAAGACCCTTTTGCGAATTCTGGGGTCTTCTGCCAGCGTTCAGTAGGTGTTCTGTAGGAGTTGTTCCACGTGTAGATGTATTTCTGATGTATTTGTGGGGAGGAAGGTGATCTCCACGTCTTACTCCTCCACCATCTTGAAGCTCCCCCCCTCCTTTTTTAAAAATTTGTTTGGAGTATTGTTGATTTACAATGTTGTTAGCTTCAGGTGTACAGCAAAGTGGTTCAGCTATACATATACATATGTTCATTCTTTTTCAGATTCTTTATCCATATAGGTTATTACAGAATACTGAGTAGAGTTCCCTGTGCTATATGGTAGGCCCTTGTTGGTTATCTATTTTATATATAGTAGTATGTGTGTGTTAATCCCAAGCTCCTACTTTATCCCTCTTACCCCCCACGTTTCCCCTTTGGTAACCATAGATTTGTTGGATTTTAATTTATTTTATTTATTTATTTTTGGCTGCATCGGGTCTTCGTTGCTGCGCGCAGGCTTTCTCTAGTTGTGGCGAGCAGTGGGTACCCTTCATTGCGGTGCGCGGGCTTCCCATTGCAGTGGCTTCTCTTGTTGTGGAGCACGGGCTCTAGGCACACGGGCTTCAGTAGCTGTGCCCTACAGGCTATGCTGCTCTGTGGCATGTGGGATCTTCCTGGACCAGGGCTCGAACCCGTGTCTCCTGCATTGGCAGGCAGATTCTTAACCACTGCACACCAGGGAAGTCCTCCATTTTTCTTTGTTAGGATTGCTTTGGCTATTCAGGGTCTTTTGTGTTTGTTCTAGCTCTCTGAAAAATGCCATTGGTAACTTGATAGGGATTGCATTGAATCTGTGGATTGCCTTGGGTAGTACAGTCATTTTGACAATATTGATTCTTCCAATCCAAGAACATGGTATATCTTTCCACCTGTTTGTGTCATCTTCGATTTCTTTCATTCGTGCCTTAAATATAGTTTTCAGAGTACAGGTCCTTTGCCTCCTTAGGTAGGTTTATTCCTTGGTATTTTATTCTTTTTGATGTGATGGTAAATTGGATTATTTCCTTAATTTCTCTTTCTGATCTTTCGTTGTTAGTATATAGGAATGCAAGAGATTTCTGTGTATTAATTTTGTATCCTGCAACTTTACCACATTCAGTGATGCACTCTAATAGTTTTCTGGTAGCGTCTTTAGGGTTTTCTATGTATAGTATCAAAAGAGTCATCTTCTTAAGCACAGTGGCCTCCTCAATGAACTTCTGTACCTGAGTTTCAGCTTCCTCAGAAGTGTTAACCCAGGTACAACATGTGGTGTTGGCCACAGCACAGGCACCTCCTCCTTCAGCTAAAAGCTAATCAGGGGCTGTCCTGTTATCAGGAGTGGCCTTGGCCAGAGGGTCCACATATTTCTGCTGGGCAGCTAATGTCTTAGCAGTGAAATCTACAGTCTCTTCAAGAGTCTCTTCAAGAGTTAAGGAGTGGTTTCTGATGACAGTCTCATTTATATCTACTCCTAATCGGGGAAGTAAGGCCCTACCAAAGGAAGCAAGCCCCGAATCATGAAAAGCCTCCTGGTAGGTCCTTTCTAGAACAGGTAGGGGCACGGTTAGATAACCAAGAGGCATTGCCCAGCTGTGCACCAGCCATCTAGGCATCTGTAGGCCCAAGGAGAAACATAACCACCACAGACAAAGATAAGTCTTGTCAGGGCACAAACTACTTCCATGAAGGTGGCACTGTTAATGGATTCATTTGTAAGAATTGCTTGAATTGCTTGAATTGCCTGTGCCTATTCAAGCCAGGGGTCAGTTAACTTATATTTCAGGCTGGGAGAAAATCTATTGTAAATTCCAGAGGTTAACCCCCCTTAGCAGTGGCCTGGGGGATGCAGATGAGGGCATAATCTCTGCAGGCCAATGCCAGAGTAAAGGAAAGAAGGGGTTTCACGGTTAGGTAAAGTCTGGATCTGGCTTCTTGGGCAGAAGCAGTCGACCTTGGTGTCAGCTACTTCTCGCCCATCACCTTGATTTGGAGGTCCCCAGCATCTGTATAGGACCTGGTGTCAGGTGGGGTGTCTTTGTAGCCGTGGGATGTACATCCAGGGTTCAGTACCTTCTAGTTTCCCTGCAGTGTCAGTGGGCAGGAGCACTTGGTGAGGTCCCTTCGGACGGAGCTCGGGGGCTGCCTTCTTCCTGATTCCAAATCAGAAGGGTAGGAGAAAATTGCAAGTGTTAGTTTGGTGAGTCAGAGCCAGATATTTGAGGAAACTAGAAAACATTCAGGATCCGGTCCAGTTTACAGATAACATTACCTCCAAGACAATTAGCAGGACTAGAATCTAATATCTACAAAGGTGGAAACATAATTTTTTTTCTCTACAATTACTCCACCTCCCTTTTTTTTTTTTTTAAAAAAAAAGGTTTGTGTTAAATTTGGCCTGATTATTTAAAAACTCTTTTTTAAGACTGGTTTCCTGGAACCGTGTATGCAAGGTACCAGTTCGATTTTTCCAAGTAGTTCCACGAAGCTGTGTGGTCATATATGAGTCTACGCATATCTCAAATATGACATTTCAGTCAAAACCTTGGTAATACAGCCAGTGTTTCTAACTGTGTCCTGTCACAGGGAGAACAGATTCTTACTGAACTTATGTGAACAAATATTCTATCAGGAAAATAAGGGTACTCAGAGACTTTCTGAATTCTGGAAGGATCAGGTAGGGAGAAAAAGTAGATGTTTCATCTTTGCTCACAAAGGTATATTTTACCAGATTTCTGTAAGTCATATATAACTTAAGAGAAAAGGTCTCCTTAAAAGGGGAAAACGAAAATATCAGAGCATCCTCCCCAGTTCATGTCGTCCCACATAATTAACACTCGTTTTGCTTGAATCTGTTTTTTTCCATTAGTTCTCTTGACCTTGCCTGATGATTGAAGCCAGTAGGGCAGTGATCATTCCAAGAAGTTTACAAGGTTTCTGTGTGATATACCCAGTGAAGCGGGTACATAGATCACTGGAGATTGTGGAAGGTGTACCCCAAGCAGGAAACACCTTCTTTAATAGTTTCTTTGCCACGATGAGGGCATTGGTCTTGCAGCAGGGAAAGGCTTTACCATCTGGAAAACATCCAGACTGATGACCCATAGTGAGTGGCACTTGAATGAAGTCCAGCTGCAAAGTATTCAAAGGGTCCAGAAAGAGGACGCCTCCAGGGACAAAGATAGTTTTTCTTTTTTAATTTTTAAAATTGAGATATAATTAACATATAACATTGATTTCAGATGTCCAACATAATGAATCAACATTTGTGTATGTCGCAAAAATATCACCGCCATGAGTCTAGTTGACATCTGTCACCACACAGTTATAATTTTTTTTCTTGTTATGAGAACTTCTAAAATCTACTCTTAGCAGCTTTCAAATATGCAATACAGTATTATTAACTATAGTCGCCAAGCTGTACAGAGTTTTGACTTTTAAAAAGAAATGTTTTTTTAAATGCACCATGGTGGGTGAAGGAATGCAAACACCAAAAAAGGGGGTTTGCCAGGGAGCTGGGAAGAACCAAGTGGCCATATATCTTGGTTTTCCCAGAGCCCCGACTGTTTGTTGAATTTACAGCCATTGTTTACCTGTCTCAGTTTATCTGATACAGAAGCAGACTGTTGCCAGGTGACAAGGACTTCAGCGTGGCAAAAGTTTGGCATTGAGGGGTCTTTCTTTGCAGAAGCAGAATGGACTTCATCCACATGCCCCACAATCTATAGATTCTACTGCTGCTACCTTTGCCTGAGAAGTGAGGGCAGTTCCCTGTCGCTAGGGTTCAGTCCTTTTGGTGTGAGCCTCAGTTTAGGTGACAGACATTTTATAGCAGGAGATATCACACAATTTCTGAAACACTTATAACATGTACCAGCAGCCCTCAGAAACGGCAAGAAAGACTGAGCTCAGAATGGTTCTCCAGGGCGCCGTGCCTGTATTTCTTCTGAATGCATTCAGAAGTTCCACTTGGGATCTTGTCACTGCCACCAATCTGATAAAAAAACAAAATTCAACTGAGTAAATTTGAAGATCTGGTTGGCCTTAATCATAGGTTCAGCATCCCAGGGCTCATCATGAATAAGAAGACACCCATTTCACCCTTAGGGCTCTGAAGCCATTTCAGGAACAGAGGATAAAAGACTAAATATTAGAACAAGAGATGCTCTGATTGCTCTTATCTCTCAGGAAATTCCAAGGGTTTTGGGAGCTGTGAGCCAGGAACCATGGAAGAAGATGAAACATTTATTACAAATCACAATGTCACCTTTTATAGCATGTAGCGTATAGGAACTGTATCTCTAATTTTTCAGAAGTGTTTTGTTTTTTGATGCTATATAAATGGAATTCTGTTTTTCAATTATTTGCTTCTGTCGGAATACAGTTGATTTTTGTACATCAATTCTGGTAGCCTGCAATCTTCCTATATTCACTTGTTCTAGAAGCGTTTTTGTACATTCCTAAAGATTTTTCTATATATAGATTTATAACTTCTGTAAATACATTATTTTACTTTCCTTCCCAATCTGTATGGCTTTTGTTTCCTTCTGCCTGACTGCAGGTAGACAGCATTCAGTCTTTCCTCACTGAGCATGGTGTTAACTGGAGGTGATTTTTTAGTGTCCTTAATGGACTGAGTTCCTTTCTCTTCCTAATTTAATGTGCATTTTTATCATGTGTGGGTATGGTAATTTGTCAAATGCTTATTCACATTTTTTTCAGACAATTGTAAGAGTTTCTCCTTCATGCTGTTTTCTTCTGTGTAAATATTTTTATTGATTTGAACCCTCTCCCTTTTTTCCTTGATGAGTTGGGCTAAAGGCTTATCAACTTTATCTTTTCAAAGAACCACATTTTAGTTTCACTGATCTTTTGTTTTCTTCGTCTCTATTTCTGGTCTCGTCTTCATGATTTCTTTCCTTTTACAAACTTTGGGTTTTGTTTGTTCTGTCTCTAGTTGCTTTAGGTGCAAAGTTGGGTTGTTTGAGATTTTTCTTGTTTCCTGAGGTAAGACTGTATTGCTATAAACTTCCTTGTAGAACTGCTTTTGCTTTGTCCCATAGGTTTTGGATCATTGTGCTTTCACTTTCATTTGTCCCTAGGTTTTTTTTAAATTTCTTCTTTGATTTGTTCAGTGATCCGTTGGTTGTTTAGTAACGTACTGTTTAGCCTCTATGTGTTTGTGTTTTTTATAGTATTTTTTCTTGTAGTTGATTTCTAATCTCATAGCATTGTTGTCAGAAAAGATACTTGATATGATTTCAGTTTTCTTACATTTACTGAGACTTGCTTCGTGGCCCAGCCTGTGATCTACCCTGGAGAATGTTTCATGTGCACTTGAGAAGAATATGTATTCTGTTGCTTTGGGATGGAATGCCCTATAAATATCAGTTAAGTCCATCTGGTCTGATGGGTCATTTAAGGCCTGTGTTTCCCTATTGATTTTCTGGCTGGATGATCTGTCCATTGATGTAAGTGGGGTGTTACAGTCCCTCACTATTATTGTGTTACTGTCAATTTCTCCTTTTATGGCTGTTAGCATTTGCCTTATATATTGAGGTGCTTCTATGTGGGGTGCATATATTTATTTACAATCATTATATCTTCTTCTTGGATTGATCCCTTGAAACATTATGTAGTGTCCTTCCTTATCCCTTTTTTAAGCCCCTCCTGTCGCGGAGCACAGGCTCTGGACGCGCAGGCTCAGCAGCCATGGCCCACGGGCCCAGCCGCTCCATGGCACATGGGATCCTCCTGGACTGGGGCATGAACCCACGTCCCCTGCATCGTCAGGCAGACTCCCAAGCCCTGCGCCACCAGGGAAGCCCCCTTCCTTATCTCTTATAATAGTCTTTATTTTAAAGTCTATTTTGGCTGATACGAGTATTGCTGCTCCAGCTTTCTTTTGATTCCCATTTGCATGGAGTATCTTTTTTCATCCCCTCACTTTCAGTCTTCATGTGGCCCTAGATGTGAATGGGGTCTCTTGGAGAAAACATACGTTGATATCCAGGTCTTATTTTTGTATCCATTCAGCCAGTCTGTGTCTTTTGGTCGGAGTATTCAATCCATTTAGGTTTAAGGTAAGTACTGATATGTATGCTCTTACTGCCATTTTGTTAATGCTTTTGGGACTGTTTTCGTAGGTCTTTTTGCTTCCCTTCCTCTTTTGTTCTCTTTTCTTGTGATTGGATGACTATCTTTAGTGTTGTTTGGATCCCTCTTTCTTTTTTTGTGTATCTATTGTAGATTTTAGGTTTGCGGTTACCATGAGGCTTTGATAAAACAATCTTGTATGTATACACAGACTGCTATAAGTCGCTGGTCTATTAATTTCAAATACTTTTCCAATATTCTCCATTTGTACTCTCCTCTTCACAGTTGCTGGTTTTGATATCATATTTGTGTGTGGATGATATCCTACCTTTACTGTATGTTTGCCTTTACCAGTGAGCTTTTCCATTCGTAGTTTTCTTGTTTCTAGTTGTGGGCTTTTCTTTTTCACCTAGACAAGTTCCTTTAGCATTTGTTGTAAAGCTGGTTTTGTGCTGAATTCTCTTAGCTTTTGCTTGTCTGTAAAGCTTTTGATTTCTCCATCAAATCTGAACAAGAGCCTTGCTGGGTAGAGTATTCTTGGTTGTAAGTTTTTTCCTTTCATCACTTTAAATATATCCTGGCACTCCCTTCTGGCCTGCAGAGTTTCTGCTGAAAAATCAACTGATAACCTTATGGGAATTCCCTTGTATGTTATTTGTTGCTTTTCCCTTGTTGCTTTTAATATTTTGTCTTTGTCTTTAATTTTTGTCAGTTTGATTAATATGTGTCTCAGCTTGTTCCTCCTTGTGTTTATCCAGTATGGGACTCTCTGCGCTTCCTGGACTTGAGTGTTTCCTTTCCTGTTTTAGGGAAGTTTTTGGCTCTTTTTGTTTTTTTAATTTATTTTATTTATTTATTTTCAGCTGCATTGGGTCTTTGTTGCTGAGCCTGGGCTTTCTCTAATTGTGGCGAGCAGTGGCTACTCTTCGTCACGGTTGCAGGCTTCTCATTGCGGTGGCTTCTTGTTGCAGAGCATGGGCTGTAGGCACATGGGCTTCAGTAGTTGTGGTGCATGGGCTTAGTTGCTCCACAGCATGTGGGATCTTCCCGGACCAGGGCTCTGGTCCCCTGCATTGGCAGGCAGATTCTTAACCACTGCACCACCAGGGAAGTCCCTTATCTCTTCAAATATTTTCTCAGGCCCTTTGTCTCTCTCTTCTACTTCTGGTACTCCTATAATGCAAATGTCAGTGCATTTAATGTTGTCCCAGAGGTCTCAGACTGTCCTCATTTCTTTTCATTCTGTTTTCTTTATTCTGTTCCGCAGCAGTGATTTCCACCATTCTGTCTTCCAGCTCACTTATTGGTTGTTCTGCGTCTATTATTCTGCTGTTGATTCCTGATAGTATATTTTTCATTTCAGTTATTGTTCATCTGTTTGTTCTTTAAAATTTCTTGTATCTTCTTGGTCTGTGCCTCCATTCTTTCTCCAAGATCTCGGATCATCTTTCCTATCATTATTCTGAATTCTTTTTCAGGCAGATTGCCTGTCTCCACTTCATTTAGTTGTTCTTCTGGAGTTTTGTCTTCTTCCTTCGTCTGCAGCGTATTTCTCTTCCATCTCGTTTTGTCTGACTCTCTGTGTGTGTGGGTCTCCATTCCACAGGCTACAGATTGTATTTCTTCCTGCATCTGGTTTCTACCCCCTGGTGGGTGGGGTTGGTGCAGGGGCTTGTGCAGGCCTTTCTGGTGGGCAGGGACATGTCAAAAGGTGACTGTGGGCTCAGGATGACTTTAGGCAGCCTGTCTGAACACAGGGTGGGGCTGTGTTCCCACCCTGTTGGTTGTTTAGCCTGAGGCATCCCAGCACTGGAGCCTGAAGGCTGTTGGGTGGGGGCAGGTCTTGGTACCAAAGTGGTGACCTCCAGGAGAGCTCACGCTAAGGAATATTCCCTGGGGGCTCCCCCACCAGTGTCCTTGCCCCTGCGGTGGATCACAGCTGACCCCTGCCTCCCCAGGAGACCCTCCAAGACCCACAGGTAGGTCTTGCCCAGGCTCCTGTGGAGTCACTGCTTTTCCCTGGGTCCCAGTGCACATGCGACCTTGTGTGTGCACTCCAGGAGTGGAGTCTCTGTTTCCCCGAGTCCTGTGGAGCTCCTGAAATCAAGCCCCACTGGCCTTCAAAGCCCAGTGCTCTGGGGGCTCTTCCTCTTGATGCCAGACCCCCAGGCTGAGGAGCATGCCATGGGGATCAGAACTCTCACTCCTGTGGAAGAACCTCTGTGATATAATTAGTTTCCAGTTTGTGGGTCACCCAATCGGCAGGTATGGATTTGGTTATATCACAAAAGCACCCCTCCTACCATCTTGTATGGCTTCTTCTTTGTCTCTGGATGTAGAATATCTTATTTGATAGGTCCCAGTCTTTTTTGTTAATGGTTGTTGAGAAGTAATTGATTTTTGGTGTTTTCATGAGAGGAGGTGAGCTCAAGTCCTTCTACTCTGCCATCTTGTCCTCCTTCTGCTTTATGCTATTAAAGGAGCATGAAGCACTGATGATTTCACCTGTTAAAACCACCTCGCATTCCTAGGGTTAACCCCACTTATTTATTACACAGTACCCTTTTCTTATGTACTATAAAAAACAAGGTTTTCTCTTTGTTTAGGATCTTTGCACCTACATTAAGTAGGGATTTTGATCTGTAATTTTCTTTGTACTTAATGTGTTTGTCTATCTTGATATCAAGGTAATACAGGCCTTATTAAACACAGTACCTCAGAAAGTATACCCTCCTTTTTGGCCTTCTGCAAGGATTTGTGTAGGACTGGTATTATTCCTTTCCTACGTGCTAAGTGGAATTCACCCGTGAAGTTGTCTGGTCCTTTTGTGAGAATGTTTCTATTTATGATTTCAGTTCATGAACTACTTACATATTTTGCTTTTCTTGTAACAGATTTGTATGTTTCAGGGAATTGGTATATTTTATTTAAGTTGTTGAACATATCCCCTTAATGCCTTTTATGATCTTTAGTAATATCCCATCTTTTATGCCTGATGTTGGCAGTTTCTCGTCTTTTTTTTTTAAACATCTTTATTGGTGTATAATTGCTTTACAATGGTGTGTTTTGTCTTTTCTATTTTTTTCCTTGATTCAGTTTGTTTTCCTTGATTTTTTCCCCCCTTGTTTGTTTAATTGCTTTTCACTATTTCCTAATTTCCTCTTCTTTTTATGGCTTCTTAAAGTGGAACCTTAGGTTATTGACTTTAGGCCTTTCTTGCTTTCTGTATGAGTATTTAAAGCTATAAATAATCTGAGTGCTGTTTAACTGCATGCCAGAAATTGCGATACTATTTTCTTTCATTATTATTTCAAAATATTTTCTAATTTCCCATGTGATTTCTTATAGGCATTTTCTGCGTGTTGGTTTTGAATTTAATTCTGCTATGGTCTTTAAAAATCTTTCAAAATTTGTTTTATAGCCCTGGGTATGGTTTATCTTGATGGATGTTGCATATGTACTTGAAAAAAAAATGTATGTACTGCAGTTAGGTGCAGTGACCTGTAAGTTTCGTTTTGGTTATAGTGGTTCAGATCTTGTATGGCTTTGCTGATTTTTTTTAATGGTCTAATAAGTGTGTAAAAAATCTTCAAGTCTGTAGATTTGTCCATTTCTCATTTTAGTTCCCTCTTTTTGTTTCATATATTTTGGAGCCTTTATTAGATACATACACACATGTAATTGTTACATCTGCTAATCCTTTTGTCATAAAATGTCTTTGTATCTAATAGTGCTCTATTTTGTAAAGTCTTTTTGTCTGTTTAGCCATTCCAGCTTTCTTAGGCTTTGCATGATATTTGTATGATACGTCTTTTCCTACCCTTTTTCTTTTGCTTACTTGTATTTAAAACATATCCCTTGTTGACAGCATGTAGTTGAACCTTGCTTTTTATATTCTCTGCCAATCTCTGCCTTTTGATTTTAGGGGAGTGCACTTCCACATAATATACTTACTGAAACCGAGTATATTTGCAGTTGCTTTTGTTGAGGGAGGTCTCATCTATTTTGTTCATCTCTTTGTCCGTTTCTGCGTTCTTTCAGGTAGATCAAATACGTTTTGGTATTACACTTCCATGCCTCTGGCTGGCTTTTAGCTGCTGCTTTTCAGTCCAGGCCCTTGGTCTTTCCCGTGTCTGTATCCTTAAGAGATCTGCCAGGGATATGGGCAACCTCACTCTGGACTGACCCCAAATATCCTACCTTTTCAGATTTGTCTTTTTCTTGATTGGACGTTCTCTTGGTTGCTGTAGACCTTTGTTTTTCAGAATTCCTATGAAGTCATTTTCACTACTCTCTAGTTGTTTATTTAATGTTTTCATGGCAGGAACAAAGGCCTGGAGCTTCCTAGCCCACCATCTTGCTGCCGTCACTCTCTCCGTCCTTAATTCCTTACTGTTTTCCTTTCAGGAGCCAGGAATCACAATGAGATGGAGACTCTTCATGAAACAGGAGTCAGATTCCTTTCATTGGGAGACCTTTCGTGCTGGCACATCAAGAGACACGTTGTGAGCAAATTAACCAAAAGTCAGGACTCTGTGGTAAGTATTCACGGAAAGAATTCTCAGTCCCCCAAACAACATAATTCCCCTGCAGGAGTGTCCATTCAGGCTTCTGTGGAAGACAGCTGTTTAATGACTCTTCTGGAGGATCATTCTAATGTTATTGAAAATCAAGAATTTCCAACTGGGAGAGCCCAGAATTCCTGGAATAAACTCTATCTGAATGGGACTCAGAATTATCAGAGAAGTTGTAAGCTGACTCCAGTGAAAAACAAGTTCTGTATATTTGTTCCATGTGCTGATATTTTCAGTTGTATCTCCCCCCACCTCGATGATGACACGGTGTACAAAAGAGAGAAAGCTCACGGCAACAGAGAGTGTGGTAGAGATCTCTTAAAGGCATCACCTCTGGCCCCGTGCAGTATCATTCAGACTGGACCGAAAACCTACCAGTGTAACGAACGTGAGAAGGGATTCAGTGACCACACCAGCCTTGAACTTCATCAGCAGGTACACTTGGGCAGGAAGTCCCCTACATACAGGACACATGAGAAGGGCAGTGGTTATAGCTCAGCTAGTCCCATTCAACAGAGTGTCCTCCCAGGGAAGAAACGCTATTGGTGTCACGAGTGCGGGAAGGGCTTCAGTCAGAGCTCAAACCTGCAAACTCACCAGAGAGTCCACACAGGGGAGAAGCCCTATTCGTGCCACGAGTGCGGGAAGAGCTTTAATCAGACCTCACACCTGTATGCCCACCTGCCCATTCACACCGGAGAGAAGCCCTACAGATGCGAGAGCTGCGGGAAGGGCTTCAGTCGTAGCACAGACCTCAACATCCACTGCAGAGTCCACACGGGAGAGAAACCGTATAAGTGTGAGGTGTGCGGGAAGGGCTTCACCCAGAGGTCCCACCTTCAGGCCCACGAAAGAATCCACACTGGAGAGAAACCATACAAGTGTGCAGATTGTGGGAAACGCTTCAGCTGTAGCTCAAATCTTCACACGCACCAGCGTGTCCACACTGAGGAGAAACCCTACAGATGTGAGGAGTGCGGCAAGTGCTTCAGCCTGAGCTTCAACCTTCACAGTCACCAGCGCGTCCACACGGGAGAGAAACCCTACAAATGTGAGGAGTGTGGGAAGGGTTTTAGTTCGGCCTCAAGCTTCCAGAGCCACCAGAGGGTTCACACAGGAGAGAAGCCGTTTCGATGCAGTGTGTGTGGGAAGGGCTTCAGCCAGAGTTCCTATTTCCAAGCCCATCAGAGAGTCCACACTGGAGAAAAACCCTACAAGTGTGAGGTGTGTGGGAAGCGCTTCAATTGGAGCCTGAATCTTCACAACCATCAGAGGGTCCACACGGGGGAGAAACCCTATAAATGTGAGGAGTGCGGGAAGGGCTTCAGTCAGGCCTCGAATCTTCAAGCTCATCAGAGTGTCCACACGGGGGAAAAGCCCTTCAAATGTGATGCATGTCAAAAGCGATTCAGTCAGGCCTCCCATCTTCAAGCCCATCAGAGAGTCCACACGGGAGAGAAACCATATAAATGTGATACTTGTGGTAAGGCCTTCAGCCAGAGGTCGAATCTCCAAGTCCATCAGATAATTCACACTGGAGAGAAACCATTCAAATGCGAGGAGTGTGGGAAAGAATTCAGCTGGAGTGCCGGGCTCAGTGCTCATCAGAGGGTCCACACAGGAGAGAAACCCTATACGTGTCAGCAGTGCGGTAAGGGCTTCAGCCAGGCCTCACATTTCCACACCCATCAGAGGGTCCACACTGGAGAGAGGCCTTACATATGTGATATATGTTGCAAGGGCTTCAGCCAGAGGTCACATCTTGTTTACCATCAGAGGGTCCACACTGGAGGGAACCTGTAGAATTGGAAGGTGAGGAATGGCCTCCAGATAATCCACGTCTTCAACTCTCTTGGAAAGTCTGTGCTCATAGTTGTGGGAAGTGCCTGCAGAACTTGGAAACATCAAGGAATCTTCATGGGAGAGAAGTTCTATAAAATGCTGTTTTTAAAGATCCAGTTGGGAGGTGAACTCTTTATACTAACATCAGGTTACAGGTACAGAGGAGAGAAAACGTATTCTATAAATATGGTCAGTGGTTATACCAGAGCTCTGAATGCCCCGATTCTCAAGATGTGACACAAGAGAAGAATCATTGGCATCTACCGTACATGAAGGTTATGGGCAGGACTTGAACAAAAGTATAATGATTGATGGACAAACAATTGATGTCAGCTGCAGTGTACCCTCCCCGTAGGGAGGGCTGTTTTTCACCATTCTGTCTCTACTGTGTAGAACTGTGCTTGGTTCCTAATAGGTGCCTGGCAATTACTGAACCAAGGGGAGGAAAATCCCTCTAATTAGGACAAATATTTGAAAATTCTGGTTGGCTTCCTATCCTAAATTCATAACATACTCAAGAAGAATCCTGCAAGTCGCCTTAATAAGACTGTACTTCAATTAATATTTCCTGAAATCAGAATCATATAATAGCCGTCCACAATAGTACAGGTTTGGACAAGGCTTATGAATGGCTTCACCCTCCATCCAGCTTCAGTTATATGTACAGAATCACCCATTGTATGCAGTGTAGTATTTAGCACCATTAGTTTGTATTTTATAGACGGAAAGACTTTTTTAATCTAATAACATACTGCAACTTACATGATTGGAAATTTTGTACACTAATTAATTCTTTAATTCCTTAGGGTTTTACTGTAACTCTGAAAGTGTTAAAAGTAGTTACTAGTAACAAAAAGTTTCTTAGTAAACTTGAATTAATAATTGGTTTCTTTGCATTATTTCCATTCAGGCTCAGGTCACGTTGCCTTTTCTATGCATGGTCCTTCATCCAGACCTCTTTAAGCAGGAGCTTTGGCAGAAACCAAGGATATTAATTTTGTCACATTCCACCCCCATTGTTCCCCCTCTAAAAATGGGATGGGGTAGACAAAAAACCTCTTGGATTTTGATTGAGATTTCATTAAAGTTATCAGTTTAAATTAACTGTCATATACACAGCATTCTGTGTTCAACACCTATTAGTAGGAGTGAACATTTGCTGGTCAATATGTATCAAAATAGTCTGCCCTGGCAAATCCTAGCATTAGAGGTTTTGCTTAGGAGATTATAGCAACAGTAAGGAAGATTGTACACAAAGATGTTTATACTGAATTTTTTTAAAAAGGAAGTATCAGTAAAATATTTACATAAATATATTCTAATATATAGCCAGGAAAAAATTTGTCATCCACGAAAAAACTAGGTTAGAGACTTCCTGGTATAATTCAAGTAATAAGGGGATGTGTACCTGAAGATGTGATTAATAAGGGGATGTGTACCTGAAGATGTGATTAATAAGGGGATGTGTACCTGAAGATGTGATTATGTGCATAGCACTAATAGGTGGAAAGATATATTTATTTTTTTGTCTGTGTTGGGTCTTCGTTGCTGTGTGTGGGCTTTCTCTAGTCGTGGTGAGCAGGGGCTACTCTTTGTCACGGTGCATGGGCTTCTCATCGCGGTGGCTTTTGTTGTTGCGGAGCATGGGCTCTAGGCACGCAGGCTCAGTAGTTGCAGCACGCGGGTTCAGTAGTTGTGGCTCTCAGGCTCTAGAGCACAGGCTCAGTAGCTGTGGCACACAGGCTTAGTTGCTCTGCGGCACGTGGGATCTTCCCAGACCAGGGATTGAACCCATGTCCCATGCATTGGCAGGCGGATTCTCAATCACTGTGCCAGGAGGGAAGTCCCAGGTGGAAAGATATTAATATACTACCTGGTTTTCTCTGGCATAGAGGGTTCAGATGATTTTTCTTCACCTTTTTGAAAAATTATTTACAGTGGCCATTATCCATTTTACCAAAGCAGTAAAACTGGGACAATAAAATAAATGAAAATCCCTTACAGCTAAATCTTAACTGCTTTATCTCATGGCCTGTAAACTTGTGTTATGGATGTACATAAAGCATGTTCACCATTGCATTATTGGTAATCGCACACTTTGCATTCATCAGTTGGATCTGACAAAAATAATCTGTGGCTTAGCCATTCTGTGGAATACTATGCAGAATCAAATGAGAAAAGATAAGTTCATAGTTACCAACATTAGTAGATATCCAGAAGATGCTGAGGAAAGTGGGCAGAGACGTAGAGTATTTTATGAAATGATATCTAATTTACTGTGATGCCCTCCCTTTAAAAGTAACCAGATCATAGCCATACATACGATAATATCATACATGTATGTCATTTTATATATACATATATATATATATATATATGAGATACCTAAGGGCATTATAGTAATTTTTTTTTTTTGGCTGCACCTCGTGGCTTGCAGGATCTTAGTTCCCTGACCAGGGATGGAACCTGGGCCACTGGCAGTAAAAGTGTGGAGTCCTAACCACTGGACCACCAGGGAATTACAGTAAATTTTTAATTTTTTGAAATGCTTTTATTAGAGTGTTTTAGTTCATTCTAAACACTCAGAAAAGATGTAAGAATAATAGAATTCCTTTATATCCTTTGGGTATCTAATGTGATTACAAGCAGACCTATTTATCTAGTACCTGAACTGAGAACCCAGACAGCCTTGGCTTGTCTTTACAAATCTGTGTGGCCTCCAGCACGACAACTTCATACTAACGGGACACTACGTGGTGGCTCAAAAGTCTGCCAAGAAAAGCCAGCGGAAGTACCATGGCCTTTGCTAATCTAACCTTGGAAGTAACAGTCAATCTGCCAGTCAGTCTATTGAGACAGTCACAAAAGCCTATCCAGGAGCAAGGGGAGGGGACATGGACCCTACTTCATGAGAGGAGTGTCAAAGAATTTGCAAACATATTTTAAGACTGTCATACATTGCTATGATATTTTCTAGTCTACAGTTTATTCAAATTCCACAGTTGTCCCAATATATATATTGGTAGCATTTTTTTTTTTCCTATATCAGGATCTACTCTTAAGGTGTGTCATAACCTGCATTTGATTGTCATGTTTCTTTAGTCTTTAATTCTGGATCAGTTCCACAGCCTTTCTTTGTCTTCCATGAAACTGGTAATTTTGAAGAACACGAGCTAATGTGTAGGGTGTCCCTAAATGGGGGGTTTGACTCATCATGATTAGATTCAAGTTAACTGTGGCATGAGTGTTCCATGAATGATGCATACTTCTCAGTGCATTAGAACAGGAAAGATGTATTTGTTTCATTGGTGATGGTGGCTTTGATCACTTGGATACACTGATAATTACTAGATTTCTCCACAGTAAAGTTGCTGTTTGCCTTTGAAATTAATAACTAATTTGTGGGGAAATCTTGGAGACTGTGTAATAACTCCTTCATCATAACCTTCAGCTACTAGTCAGCATTCGTGGATATTCTTCTGTGAATCAGTTATTACTGTCATGATTGCAAAAGGATGACTTTCTTGCTCCATCATCCCTCCTATATTTAGCAATTGGCTTTCTACTGTTAGAAGAGCTTTGCCTTCTCCCCCACGTCTCTTTCTCTATCATCAGTGTGAACTCTTGTTTTCTGGTACAATAAGGTTGGGTTTATCTTGTATATTGTCTGCTGCGACCACAGATTCTATAGAGCCCTGAATCCTTTGGGGAAACCAAGATCTAGGGGCTATATGTTCTCCTTGTTACTGGGATAGCAATCCTTCATCCTTCATGTATATGTGTGTGTGTAAAATACTGATAGCTTCCATTTCAAGTAACTGTTGCTTTCTGGTCTTTCCCTATTCCATATTTAGGTCTTCAATAGTTGGAAGTAGGCTCCCAGTCATCAATCTGCTTACTCATTTGTTCAGTCCTCCAATATGCAGCAAGTAGCTTTAGAGTTGCTAAATAATGTCACTGCAAAACACACACCTGGTTGTGTTCAGGAATTTTTTTTTTACAGGTCTTTTTATATCATATGTAGAGATGAAGTACTCTGTTTAAAAGTTATGTCACCTAGTTCTTTTTATCCCCATTCAACCCAATTATATGATTCATTTGAAATAAAGTTAGATTATTTTTTATGTTTATAGTCTCTTTCAGGTTCCCATCCCTCCCATCTTTTGATTTACAAAAATTGGGAAGTGAATTAAATTAAGGTGAAACTAGAATTCCCTAATATATTTCATTTGCGTTGATTCCTTAGATATTTAAAATATTCTATTTACCTCCTTGGAAATACACAGTAAGTGCTTTTCACTGTTCCACATCCTTCATGAAATTAATCTTTAATGACTGCATTATATTCGAGTAGATAGACCACAGGAATGGAGAGATTGTAATGCATGGTGGAAACTTGGTGAGTTTACAATTTACTGGCTTAGATAATTAAAGTGCATATCAAGGGAATGATTTCCATGAGACCAGGTTCTTGCATCTCACCATATATAGAAAAGTGCTAAATTTATTAACTTAAGATGTGTAGTTTCTTTAAGTAACAGTAATCTTTTGATGTTCCAACTACCTGTTTTTTTTTGCAAGAACCCCTAAATATCCTGTGCCCCCCCTCTTACCTCTTCAGAACAGTCCCTCAGAGCTATCTGAGAGGCTGTCTCCTGACTTAAGTCCTCAGTATGTCCTCCACATAAAACATAATTGTGAATTTACAATTTACTGGCTTATAAAAGGATATTTGTTTCATTCTTATATATTTATTTATATTTGAAATACGCCAGGAATTTTAAATATATAAAAGAGAAAGAGCTAGTGAGTATAGACATTTAGGGTCAGAAAATGTACAGCAGAGCTCTGTAGTTGAGGTGCTTGCTATGAGACTTGGACAATTTACTAATATATTTATAAATATTATATTTACTTATGTTAGTATATATTAATATTATGTACTTATATGTTATTCATACAGTAATATTATATATTCCTGCCTGTAAGTGAGGCATTCTTAATAAATACTCTGAATTTTCAATGAAGAAAGTTGCTTCCCCCCTCAAGCACTGTCTTTCAAATGGTCTCCCGTGTTCTCTCTCACACTCCTTGTACCACTAGGCTTGGACATGGGATGGGTGTCTTGTTAATTTCCCCTTCCAAACTCTTATCTCCCTCTTCCTAAATTCCAGCCCCTGCCCCCCAGCATTAATTTTCATGTCATCAAACTACCCACCATTCCTTTTCCATACAGTCACCTACCAGTCTGTTCATTTCTGTATTTTAAATGTGTTGACCCAGTAAGTTCCTACTGTATCAAAACTGCAACACATAAAGTATTAATTCTACACCAAATATTTAAAAAAAATTTTTTTAATTTAAAAACTATCCAAAACCAGCGACTTCCCTGCTGATCCAGCGGTTAAGACCACACTCCCAATGCACAGGGCCCGGGTTTGAACTAGATCCCGCATGCCGCAACTAAGACCCTGCATACCACAAGTAAAGATCCTGCATACCACAAGTAAAGATTCCGCATACAGCACCTAAAAAGATCCTGCATGCCATAACTAAGAAGGAGATCCCATATACCACAACGAAGATCCTGCGAGCCACAACTAAAGACCCAGTGAAGCCAAATAAATAAATTTAAAACATAAAAACACACTATCCAAAAGCATTGGTGAGTGAACAAAAGTGGGCAGATCCTGGAGATAGGTCAACGCTTAGAAGAAGGAAATGACAGGGTCAGTTTTCTGCTTTTTATGGCTTTTATCCCAAGAGCACATCCCAGTCAACTCTGTTTAGGGCAGCTAAAATTTTGGATTGTATCTTGGGCAGTACCATCTGGAAAACCGCAAAGGAGTTCAAGGCCTATACAACTGCTGCTGGAAGGTGAGGTGTGTAGGATAGCCTTGGAAAGAAGCAAGCCAGAGAGGGAAAGCCCCAAATTCTGTGTATAAGCATTTCCCAAAAGTCTGGCTGATTCTTTAACTATATAAGGCAGAGGAGACAAAGCTACCAAGCCAGTAGAACTGAATTGAAATTTGAGCTGTCACCCACAGGAAAGAAACAATTTTCATTCTGAATCCAGCTAAATTAAGTGACTAATAAAACTACTTTTTTTAAAAAAGAAAATCAGTACCCTTTGGAAGAACATAATAGAATCCAGTTTCCTCAGTATATTAATGACAATGTCCAGGATATAATCCAAAGTTACTAGACAGATGAAAGAAACAGGAAAACATGACCCATTCTCAAGAGACAAGACATCAATGGAAATCAGCCCTGAGATGATTCAGATGTTGCAATTAGATAATGATTTTTTTTTTTAATTTTTGGCTGTGTTGGGTCTTCATTGCTGTGTGCAGGCTTTCTGTGGTTGCAGCAAGTGGGGGCTACTCTTCGTTGCAGTGCACAGGCTTCTCATTGCAGTGGCTTCTCGTTGCGGAGCACGGGCTGTAGTCACACGGGCTTCGGTAGTTGTGGTGTGCAGACTCTAGAGCACAGGCTGAGTAGTTGTGGCACACAGGCTTAGTTGCTTTGCAGCATGTGGGATCTTCTCAGGCCAGGGCTCGAACCCATATCCCCTGCATTGGCAGGCAGATGCTTAACCACTGTGCCACCAGGGAAGCCCGATAATGATTTTTAAAAGCTATTATAAGGACTTACCTGGTGGCACAGTGTTTAAGAATCCTCCTGCCAATGCAGGGGACACAGGTTCGATCCCTGGTCTGGGAAGATCCCACGTGCCATGGAGCAACTAAGCCCATGTGCCACAACTACTGAGCCTGTGCACCACAACTACTGAGCCCATGCGCCTGGAGCCGACTCCACAAGAGAAGCCACCGCAATGAGAAGCCCTCACACCACAACAAAGAGTAGCCCCCACTTGCTGCAACTAAAAAGCCCACACACAACAACAAAGACCCAACACAGCCAAAAAATAAATAAAAATTTAAAAAGCCACTCTATTAAAAAAAAAAGCTATTATAACTATGCTTAAAATGTAAAGGAACGTATACTCACTGTGAAGGAAAAGATAAGAATTCTCTGCTGAGAAACTGGAACTCAAAAAAGAACAAAATAGGGCTTCCCTGGTGGCACAGTGGTTGAGAGTCTGCCTGCCGATGCAGGGGACACGGGTTTGTGCCCCGGTCCGGGAGGATCCCACGTGCCGTGGAGCAGCTGGGCCCGTGAGCCATGGCCGCTGAGCCTGCGTGTCTGGAGCATGTGCTCTGCAACGGGAGAGGCCACAACAGTGAGAGGCCCGTGTACCACAAAAAAATAAAAATAAAAATTCTACAGGCTTCCCTGGTGGTGCAGTCGTTAAGAATCCACCTGCCAGTGCAGGGTCACAGGTTCGAGCCCTGGTCTGGGAAGATCCCACATGCTGCAGAGCAATTAAGCCTGTGAGCCACAACTACTGAAACTGACGTGCCTGGAGCCTGTGCTCCACAACAAGAGAAGCCACCCAATGAGAAGCCTGTGCACCACAAACAGTAACCCCAAGCGCAGCAATGAAGACCCAATGCAGCCAAAAAAAGTTTAAAAAAAATTCTAGAACTAAAAAATATCCTAACAAATTTATTAGATCACTGTAACAAAAGTGAAAATGACAGAGAAAAGTGTTTCAGTGAACTTTAAAATAACTTAGATGAAATGGACCTATTCTTTGAAAGACACAATCAAGAAAAAAATAGATAATCTGAATACGCCTATATCTACTAAAGAAATTGAACCAGTGAGAAATTACAAAAAAGAATGCACCAGGCCCAGAGTTTCATTGGTGAAATTCCCAAACATTTAAGAAAGAAATTATAGAAAATTGGTATTACTTCTTCCAGAAAATTGAAGCAGAGGGAATATTCTATGAGGCCAGTATTACCCTAATATCAAAACCAGATAAAGATATTAGAAGCAAGAAAACTACAGACAAATATCTCTCATGGACAAAGGTGTAAAAATCCTCAACGAAATAGCAAATCAAATCCAAAAATGTATGAAAAGAATTTATACCACAATCAAGAGAGATTTATTTCAGGTATACAAGGCTGGTTTAATATTTGAACGTTAAATTGATTCATCACACCAATAGGCTAAATAAGAAAAATCACATGATCATATCAATAGATGCAGAAAAAGCATTTGACAAAACCTAACTCACATTTGTAACAAAAACTCAGTAAACTAGGAATAGAACTTTCCAAACTTGATAAAGAACATCTACCAAAAAACCTGCAGCAACATAATACTTAATGGTGGGAAACTGGATGCTTTTCCCCAAAGATCAAGGACAAGGCAAGAATGTTCACTTACACCATTCCTAGTCAACATTGTACTGGAGGTCCTAGCTAATGTAATAAAATAAGGAAAGCTTGGGAAGAAAGAAATGGAACTTTGTTCACAGATGATGTAATAGTCTATGCAGAAAATCCCAAAGCATTGACGAGAAAATAATAACTCCTGCAAGTCAAAGTGATTATAGCCAAGTATAGAATACAATATACAAAATTCAACTGCTTCCCTGTATACCAGCAGTGAATAACTGGAATTTGAATAAAAAAGAAAATACCACTGACATTAGCTCCAAAAATGAGAAATATTTAGGTACAAATCTAACAAAATAGGCACATGATCCATATGAGGGAAACTAAAACCTTGATGAAAGAAATATCTAAATAAATGGAGAGATATTCCATGTTCATGGACAGGAAGACTCAATACTGTCAAGATGTCAGTTTTCCTAATGTGATCTATAGACTTAATGCAGTCCCAGCCAAAATCCCAGCATGTTATTTTGTTAATATTGACAAATGGATTCTAAATTGTATATGAAGAGGCAAAAGATCCAGAATAGCCAACAAAAGAAGAAGGTCAGAAGACCTGACTGTATATAAAGGTATAGACTTACTATAAAGGTGTAATCAAGATGGTGTACTGGCAAAAGAATATACAAGTAGATCAGTGGAACAGAATAGAGAGCCCAGAAATAGACCCCCACACACACAAATACTAGTCAACTAATCTTTGACAAAGGAGCAAAGAGTCTTTTCAACAAATGACAGGGAACAATTAGACATCCACATGCAAAAACAAATTAAAAAAAGAATCTAGAGACAGGCTTTACATACTTCACAGATCACAAACTTCAACGTAAAATGCAAAACTGTAAGACTTCTAGAAGATAACATAAGAGAAAATCTAGATGACCTTGGGGTTGACGATAAGTTGTAGATAGATAGAGAACTTACCATATGTCCATGAAAGAAAAAAATTAATGTTAGCCTTCTATAAAATTAAAAACACATTCTGCATAAGACACTATTGAAAAAAAGACAAACCACAGACTAAGAAAATTCTTACAAAACATATCTAATAAAGGATGTGTCCAAAATATACAAAGAACTCTTAAAAGTCAACAAGAACAAACCAACTTAAAAATGGGCAAAGGATCTCAGTAGACATCTCACCAAAGACGATATACAGAGAGAAAATAAGCATATAAATATACGTTCTACATCATGTCATCAGGGAATTGCAAATTAAAATGAGATACTACCTATCAGAATGGCTATCAAAAAACTGACAACACGGGACTTCTGTGGTGGCGCAGTGGTTAAGAATCCGCCTGCCAAGGTAGGGGACACAGGTTCAAGCCCTGGTCCAGGAAGATTCCCACGTGCCGTGGAACAACTAAACCCATGCACCACAGCTACTTAGCGTGCACTCTAGAGCCCAGGAGCCACAACTACTGAATCCTGCATGCCTGGAGCCTGTGCTCCACAGCAGGAGGAGCCACAGCAGTAAGAAGCCTGTGCACCACAGCGAAGAGTAGCCCCCGCTCACCACAACTAGAGGAAGCCCGCACACAGCAACGAAGACCCAACACAGCCAAAAATTAATTAATTAAATTTAAAAACAAAAAAACCCCCGACAACACCAAATGGTGTTAAGAACATGGTGGCAACAGGGATGATTTTTTCATTTCTGGTGGGAAAGCAAAATGGTACAGCCATGTGGAAAGACAGTTTGGCAGTTTCTTACGAAGCTAGACAGAGTCTTTCCATATGGACTGCAATCATGCTTCTAGGATCCTACCCAACTGGGTGGAAAACTTATGTATACTCAAAACCTGCACACATATTTATAGCAACTTTCATCATAATTGCCAAAAACTGGAAGCAACTAAGATGTTCCTTCAACAAGCGAATGGATATACAATCTATGGTTGTATAAGTTAATTAATTTAAAAAAATACAATAACTGAAGGAAGTTCACTAGATTACTAAAATAGCAGAATGGAAAAAAATTGTCAGTGGCCTTGAAGATACATTAATAGTAATTATCAAATCTGCAGAACACAGAGAAAAAAAACGCAAAAAAATTGGAGAGAACCTCTGAAATCTGAAGGATAATAAAAAAGTATAATGTGTGTGTATTTTGTTTTTGTGGTACGCGGGCCGCTCACTGTTGTGGCCTCTCCCGTTGCGGAGCACAGACTCCGGACGCACAGGCTCAGCGGCCATGGCTCACGGGCCCAGCCACTCCGCGGCATGTGGGATCTTCCCGGACCAGGGCACAAACCCATGTCCCCTGCATCGACAGGCAGACTCTCAACCACTGCACCACCAGGGAAGCCCCAATGTGTGTGTATTTATAGTCCCAGAAAGAGGGGTGAGGGGAGTGAGGCAGAAAAGAATTTGAAAAAATAAAGACCAAAATTTTGCCCCATTTGGTGAAAGACATAACTTTACAGATTCAAGAAGCTCAGTGTAAAATGAACTTATCTACAAAACAGAAACAGACAGAGAGAGGACAGACTTGTGGTTACCAAAGTTTGGGGGAAGCGATGGATTGGAAGTTTGGGATTAGCAGATACAAACTCATATATAGAATGGATAAACAACAAGGTCTTAACTGTATAGCACAGGGAACTATATTCAATATCCTATGATAAACCATGATGGGAAAGAACATGAAAAAGAATGTAAATATATATGTATAACTGAATCACTTTGCTGTACAGCAGAAATTAACACAACATTGCAAATCAACTATACTTCAATAAAATAAATTTTAAAAAAAGCTCAGTGTATTCCAAATAGGAAAGACAGACCTATACAACTGTAGTCAACTGATGGAAATCAAGGATAAAAGTCAAATCATGAAAGCAGCTAAAGAAAAATGATATTGCAGAGGGAAACAGTGATTCAAATGACAGCTGATATTTGAAAAAAAAAATGCTGCACCAGAAAAAAAATCTAGGGCAGAAAAAAAGAGGAGCAATGTCTTTAAAGTGTTGCAAGAAAAAAAAAACCAAACCAATCTTATTTTCAAAGAAAATGTTCTTTCAAAATAAAGGCAAAGTAAAGATATCTTCAAATAAAGGCAAACAGAGAATTCACTGCCAGCAGAACTGCACCATAATAAATGCTCGAGGAGTTTTTCAATATGATCAGAAATGACACTGGAAACATGGATCTCCAGGAAGTAAGGGAGAAAGACAGAAATGGTAAATATGTAAACATAATATACTGTATTTCTTCTTCACTTACTAATATACATATGACTGATGATGCAAAATATATAATGTATGTTGATGCAATACATATACATTATTCGCTTTACATGAAATGACACTTTAACTGAAAAATTATGAAGAATGTTGTAATCACTAAAACAACTTAGTTAAATGATGCAGCAGTACAGCCAAAAAGCCAATAGATAATTAAAATGGAACGCATAAAGATACTTAATTAGGACTTCCCTGGTGGCACAGTGGTTAAGAATCCACCTGCCAATGCAGGGGACACGGGTTCGAGCCCTGGTCTGGGAAGATCCCACATGCCGCAGAGTAACTAAACCTGTGTGCCACAACTACTGAGCCTGTGCTCTAGAGCTTGTGAGCCACAACTACTGAGCCCACATGCCACAACTACTGAAGCCCACACACCTAGAGCCTATACTCTGCAACAAGACAAGCCACTGCAATGAGAAGCCCATGCACCACAATGAAGAGTAGCCCCCACTCTCCACAACTAGAGAAAGCCCGCACTCAGCGACGAAGACCCAATGCAGAGCCAAAAACAAAACAAAACAAAAAATATATATATATATTTAAAGATACTTAATTCCAAAGAGAGAAGGAAGGGGAAGACAGAGGAACAAAAAAACAAGAGGGTAAAACGTAAATACTAAAACAGTAGCCCTAAATATAACCACATAAATAATTACATTAAATCTTAACTATACAAAGGCAAGGATTGAATGGATTAAAAAGTAACTATATGCACTCTTCGAGAAATGTACCTTAAACATCAAGAGCCAGATGGGTTGAAAGTACACAGATGGAAGAGTCCATAGGACTTTTCCCATAAGCATGAGAAGGCTGGAGCAGTTATATTAATATTAGATAAAGTAGATTTCTTTACAAAGACTCCTACAGAGCTGAAACGGAATTTTTTTCAGTGATAAAAAGGTCAAGTACATCAGTAACATAAAAAAAAAATCTTTAAAAAATTATGTGGACCATTTTTAAAGTCTTTATTGAATTTGTTACAATATTGCTTCTGTTTTATGTTTTGTTTTTTTTTGGCCACGAGGCATGTGGGATTTTAGCTCCCGACCAGGGAATGAACCTGCACCCCCTGCATCGGAAGGTGAACTCTTTACCACCGGACCACCAGGGAAGTACCAATAACATAATTTTTAAACGTTTATGGGACAGATCACAAAGTTTTAAAACACATGAAGCAAAACTTATAAAACTAAAGGGAAAAAAATAGGAAAACCCACCAGAGGTAAAGATTTTTAGCCTCTCTCCCACAAACTGTTAGTACAACTACACAAAATCAGTGAAGACAGATATTGACAACATCAACCACCTTGATCTAATTGATACTTACAGAACCCTTCACCCAAGAACAGCAGAACGCTGTTGACTGTTAACTGAGAGTTTAAGAGAATAATTTGGTGACAGAAAAGGAACCTATATTAATTTGGGTATGAATTAACTTAGTCACTTCATATAAGAAGACCCAAATCATATTCTTTTGATAAATATGTAATAACTTGGAGTTTAATAACATTTCTTTCTTTTAAATCATTTTGACAGTTTATCTTGACTGAAGTGTGTGAATAACAACTGAATGATTTTTGGGACTTCGCTGGTGGTCCAATGGTTAGGATTCTGTGCTCCCACTGCAGGGGACATGGGTTCGATTCCTGGTCGGGGAACTAAGATCCTGCATGCTGTGTGGCACACACACACCCCCAAAAAAAAATCCTGATTTTTTAAATAATAAATCTCAAAAGTTTCACAAGGGTGGGGTGGATAAAAAGGAACTGGAACAGGAAAAATAAAAAGGGATCCAACTTCAGACAATTATGCAATTATACTGTAAAAGGCTAATAATGTTCTCTCTTCAAGAAGAGGGAAGAAAGTTTAGATGTAGAAAAAGATTTGGACATAGAATTATGTCCTTTGGGTGGGTCTGTGTACATAGAATTATGTCCTTTGAGTGGGTCTATGTTTGGGTATAATTAATCTTATGTACCTGTAGAAAGAGAAAACAAGACCAAGTCTAAAGGTATTACTGGTTTAAAAAAAAAAAAGCAGTCACTCAGATCAGCCAGGAGAGGGGGAGGGTTGGTCATTTTTGTTTGGGTAATCATGTATTGTCCCTGTTGAGACATTATTGCAGAGTGGTCTTGTTTTTGCCTTGATGTATCATGGTAACAAAGTGGCCTTCTCTGACGCTGATTTTCTGTGAAACTCTTTATGTCAAAAAGACTCAGCCCAGGCTTCCCTGGTGGCGCAGTGGTCGAGAGTCCGCCTGCCGATGCAGGGGACGTGGGTTCGTGCCCCGGTCCGGGAAGATCCCACATGCCGCGGAGCGGCTGGGCCCATGAGCCATGGCCGCTGGGCCTGCGCGTCCGGAGCCTGTGCTCCGCAACGGGAGAGGCCACAACAGTGAAAGGCCCGCATACCAAAAAAAAAAAAAAAAGACTCAGCCCTTCTAGCTCCTCCTCCTCAGGCCAGATGCTCTGTATCCTAAGAATGTCTCCAACAACTAGACACAAAGTGTGCCCACCCCTTGGGAAGTCCACCTACGCAAACAGTGTTAGGGCAAGAATTTTGTTTTTTAAGTGCAAACATAATATCTTAAATTTTGCCTCTTGGCCCACAAAGCCTAAAATGTTTGCTATCTGATCCTTTTCAGAAAAAGTTTTCCAATATTGGTCTCAGGAAGAAAACACTTTATCTTTTTTTTTTTTTAATTAATTTACTTATTTGTTTATTTTTGGCTGCATTGGGTCTTTGCTGCACGCGTGGGCTTTCTCTAGTTGTGTCGAGCAGGGACTACTCTTCGTTGCGGTGCACGGGCTTCTCATTGCAGTGGCTTCTCTTGTTTGCGGAGCACGGGCTCTAGGCGTGTGGGCTTCAGTAGTTGTGGCACGCAGGCTCAGTAGCTGTGGCTCATGGGCTCTAGACCGCAGGCATCAATAGTTGTGGTGCATGGGCTTAGTTGCTCCGCAGCATGTGGGATCTTCCCGGACCAGGGCTCGAACCCGTGTCCCTTGCATTGGCAGGCGGATTCTCAACCACTGTGCCACCAGAGAAGTCCCTATCATATCATTTCAGTTGACACAGAAAAGGCATTTGACAAAATAAAACATCCAGTAATGATAAAATATCTCAGCTAACTAGGGAAAGAAGAGAACTTCCTCAACTTGATAAAAGGCACCTAGCAAAAACCAGCAGGTGACATCATACTTAATAAAGACTGAATGCTTTCCCCATGTGACTGGGAACAAAGCAAGGATGTCCACTCTCACTTCTATTCAAAATTGTACTAGAAGTCTTAGCCAGTGCACCAAAGCAAGAAAAAAAAAAAAGCATACAGATTGGAAAGGAAGAAATAATTTTCTATCCTAGAAAATTCTAAGGAATCTACAAAAACCTAGAATTTCAAGTAGTTTATCAAGGTCATTCGACATGAAGGCAGTACACACACACACACACACAAATCATTTTTCAATACCCTACCAATGTACAATTTTTTTTAATATCACAAATGAGGTCTTTTATTTGTCACCATTAAAAGTCTGATTTTTCAACAGATTCCTGGACTGGTGGCTCATATCCATCAGCTCGTTCAACTTTAGCACCTCTCTGGTCCCCAGGAGCTTTTCCAGAACTACTACCTTCACCATGTAGCTCCATGAGTTTTCCCAATTCAAACCTGGGCTGCTTCAGCATTTTTGCTTTTCTAACAGAGACCTCATGGAGTGGATAAACAGATCGGCAGGCCTTTTCTATGTCTTTCCCAGTGCTGTCTGGAATCAGTTTATTGACCACCCCTTTCGGGTCATTTGTCTGCACCTCTCGGGTCATGAGTTCCGTCATCTCCTTGCGGACCTGGCGGACCTGCTGGTGCTGGGCATCAGAGGTCTTCCGAATCTGATTGGTGCGTTTTTTTTAGTAAAACCCACACAGAAGAGACGAAGCAAATAACCATCGGTAGTCTTGACATCAGCGTGAGCTCCGATCACGGTCTGCCATTTTGTGACCACGGAGCACATTTTGTCACGGGTAGGATCCACGCCACGGAAATCAGTCAGGCAGTTTTTGCCCTGAACGTCCTCAGTAATAAGCTCGAATTCTCTAAATGCGACTTCATCACTCTGCAGATCGGCAGGGCTCGCTTCAAACACACGCCCCCTGCGGCCATCGGATGCGATTTTGGTTCCTTGAGTTCTCGTGACTAGTGTTTTCCTAATATTTCTTATATTGAACATAGCTGGTGCTTTCACAGCATACCAATCTTTCTTAGAAAATGGGTCAACCACTTCCTTCTTGGCTCCCTTTTTACCGCCTTTCGTAAGGCGCTTGTTCTTTCCAACCGCCATGGTAATGCTCCGAGAGCCAAAAAAAGCTGTACAATTTTTAATAACCCTAGTAATGTATAATATTTCTATGCCCTAGCAGTGTACGAAATTTAAAAACAATGCCATTTACAAGTGTGGAGCCCTATATCGAGGGCACAGGACAAAAATCTCCAGAATTAACCAAGCCCCCATAGCAACCGTTGCCATGGGCTCTCCTGACCTAACCGGACAGCCCCCAACTCCGTATTAGGTACAATATTCACCTTGTAGCATCCTGACCAATCACCTAATGCCATCCTGCCAGCAGGAGTTTTCTTTGTCTTGCGGCTGTAAAAGTTGGCTTCTAGCCCACAGAGGGGGTCGGCTCTCCCTGGTCTATCAGGAAGTGGGCCCGCTGTATTTGCAGCGCCCCTCGCTAACTCTGCTCTTTGTTCTCAATAAACTCACTCTTTTCTAAAACACTTTGTCTGGAAATTCTTCCAACCCCCACACGGACCACAGTATTTTGGTGGCCCGTACGGGGACGCTCGGGGGGTCCCCCCTCCACACTGTCGTTTCTTTTTTCGAACCCTCTGTGAACAGGCGAGGGGCACCCTCTGGTGTGTTCTGAAGGCCTCACAACCCATTACGCCCCAGTAACTGCCACCCAAGCGGGTGAGGCCTCTCCTTTTCCTCTCTCTCTCTCGGGCTCAGGACCGGGCCAATTAATATTGTACGGGCACGGGTCAGGCACTTAAAAGCCATTAGGGCGCCTGCCGCTTGAAGACTCCCGTGAAAGGGAAAGGGGGTCACGGAACAGACCAGGCTGTTAGAGCATCTGCCCCCAGCGAGACAACTTCCGCGCACCGTGAGGCACATATTGGTTCAAGCAGAGCACTGAGCCCCCTCCCCTTGGCCGCCGCCTTCCCGCCAGGACTACAAGGCCGATTCTTCAGCCTGTCTTCTCTGTTACTTTCACCTTTTTCTCGGGCCAGATTGATTTACAGGAGCCTCGGTGTTGCCTCTGAGCCGTCCCAGGAGTGCTTTTCACGTTTCAGGGAATCGCCAAACAGAGAGTCACCCGCTGGGTCCTGGGAATCTGTCTCTCCTTTCTTTCTTTCTCTGCCTGAGCCACGCGATGCCTTAGTTGCATGGTTTGTGCCTCAGTCACATGCTCAGGGGTCACCTCTCATGGTCGGACGCGATTGTTGGGACGGTCGGCCCATTTTATGCCTTAGTCGCACGGAGAGAGCACTGGGACAAAGGGGACACCTTTCTGTCAGCCGGTGACTCTCAGTACCCCCTCTTTCTATGGCATACAGGCTAAGAACGGGTTCTGGTATGTCTAGGAGCCTCCCTCAGACTCACCCCTCGGCTGTATCCTCAGGAACTGGAAAACATTTGACCATGAAAATCTCAAAAAGAAGAGGCTCGTTTTCTTTTTTCTCTTTTTTTTCTTTTTTTTGCGGTATGCGGGCCTCTCACTGCCGTGGCCTCTCCCGCTGCGGAGCGCAGGCTCCGGACGCGCAGGCTCAGCAGCTATGGCTCACGGGCCCAGCCGCTCCGCGGCATGTGGGATCCTCCCGGACCGGGGCATGAACCCACGTCCCCTGCATCGGCAGGCGGGCTCTCAACCACTGCGCCACCATGGAAGCCCTCATTTTCTTTTGTAACACAGCGTGGCCCCAGTATAAACTGGGGGACCGAGAACAATGGCCTGTTAATGGCACACTAAATTATAACATGATCCTCCAACTTGATCTCTTTTGCTGGAAACAAGGAAAGAACTCAGAGATCCCTTATGTCCAGACCTTAATGGCCCGTAGTCAGAATCCAGATCTGAGGGACTCATGCCGCATGTGTCTTTCTGTTGCCACCTTCTCCCCCTGCCCCCTCTGTCTCCCTCTCCATCAAATATCCTAGGCGACACTCTACCTGACATTTCCTGTCCCCCACCCCATCAACCCCCTTTGCTTCAGCCCCCGCCCCTGCCTCAACCCACAGCTCCGCATCAGCCACCCCCTTTATCAGGGTGAAAGCCCGCTCTCCCCTCCCCACACAAGATCAAGGACTGCCCAACGCCAGGAAGCAGATTGTAATATGCTTCCCTTAAGGGAAGACATGGTCACTGTTAGAGTTCATGTTCCCTCTCCCATGTCTGACATTTCCCAAATTCAGAACAAGTTAGGTTCCCTCAATCAGGATCCCACCACCTTTATCAAGGAATTTCAGGCCCTCACCATAGCCTTTGACCTGACCTGGCAAGACATTCATGTAGTCCCGACCACTTGTACTCAGGAAGAGAAAAAACAGGATATGGGCATCAAGCGAAGCTTGGGCAGATGAGGCACATTCTTGAAAATCCCAATGAAAATCGAATGGGAGCAGATGCGGTCCTGAGAGCGGATCCCAGATGGAGATACCAGGCAAATGATAACGGGCCAGCAGGGGCACGAACCAGGAGAGACTACATGATCACCTGCCTTCTAGAGGGCATGAGGAAAGCAGTCATTAAACCTGTCAATTACAATAAGCTTAGGGAAGTCACTCGAGACCCTTCTGAGAACCCAGCCCTTTTTCAGGCCCGGCTAGCAGAAGCCATGAGAAAATATGCCAACTTAGATCTGGATACTAACAAAGGAAGAGCAATACTTGCGGTCCACTTCATAAGCAAGTCAACCCCAGACATTAGGCAAAAGCTACAAAAACTAGACCAGGGCCCCCAGACCCCATTCCCTGTGCTACTTGATATGGCTTTTAAGGTTTTTTTTAACAACAGGGAGGAAGCCTCCAGGAACAGGAGGGAACACAGAGAGAAAATTAAGAAAACATGCTCAATACTTTGCTCTTGATCTCCCCCAGTCCCGCTCTGGCAGGGTACAACGGGAGCTCTTCCTACCGGTCAAAAGCCACCGATGACCTGCTACCAATGCGGTCAGCCAGGGCACACCGTCAGAAACTGTCACGCCCCACCGCCTAATACCCCTTGTCCTATTTGCCAGCAGATGGGCCACTGGAGAAGGAGCTGTCCCTCTCACCCTCAAGCCAGTGGGCCGGCACCCAAGGCTCCCAGTAACAAGGGTATGATGGGGCTCAATGCCCCAGGCAAAGTTCAGACCCAACTGCCATTATCGGTGATCGCTGATTACCAAGAACAGGAGCCAGACAGTCTCCCGGGTCTCGACATCCTAGAGGCGGACGATTGACGGTGCCCGGGGCTTAATATAGAGGCCCCTATGGTTCCCGTAAGGCTAGAGGAGCCCCAGGTAACCCTGGATGTGGCAGGGGCTGCTATAACCTTTCTGATTGACACTGGGGCCACTTATTCAGCCCTAACTTCCTTCTCTGGTTCTACCCGCTGTTCCTTGATCCTTCTAACAGGAATAGATGGACAACTTAGCCTTGGCCGATTTACACCTCCACTACCATGTTCCCTTGAAAATACCCTACTCTTACATTCTTTGTTGGTTCTTCCGGCCTGCCCCGTTACTCTGCTAGGCAGAGACCTCCTGACAAGACTCAGAGCCACCCTATCTCTCACTGCAACCACTATGGCTTTAAACATTGAATCCATTCCGGACAATATTCCACCCCGTGTTTACCAACAGGTACCTCCAATAATATGGGACACTTCTACTGCTGGCAAATCTACTACCGCCCCCCACCCCGGTAGTTATTAAAAGACCTGAACTCCTTTCCCAGGGTCCCACAATACCCTCTTAAAGAGGAAGCTTTAAAGGGACCACAGCCCCTAATTTCTAAGTTTCTCAAAAACGGCCTTTTAATTCACTGCAATTCCCCACGCAATACTCCGATTCTCACAGTAAAAAAAATCTGATGGCACATACCGTTTGGTCCAGGATCTAAGGGCAATCAACCAGGCTGTGGTCCCCATCCACCCTATAGTCCCAAACCTTCACATCCTCCTGAGTCACATTCCACCGGGGACCCAATGGTATTCAGTCCTGGATCTAAAAGATGCCTTATTCTGCATCCCAACCCATTCTGACTCCCAATTCTTATTTGCCTTCGAATGGAGTGACCCAGACACTAAACATACTCAACAACTCACATGGAAGTGTTACCCCAGGAGTTCAGAGACAGCCACCACCTATTTGACCAAGCATGAGCAAAAGCCCTCTTACCTCTACGATTGGAAGGCGAAGGCTGCCTGCTCCCATATGTACAATCTCTTGATCTGTAGCCCCGACAGGCAAACCTCAGACAACAACACTGTTTTAGTCCTTAAACATTTAGCAGAAAGGGGATACCAAGTATCCCCAACCAAAGCTCAGATTACTTCCCAGCAGGTTACCTTCCTAGGGTTAATATTAACCCCGGGGAGGAGAAGTATTTCTCCACACCGAAGGACTCTAATCCTAGATATGGCCCTGCCAGCCACTAAACAACAGCTCAGAACCTTCCTGGGTATGGCTGGCCTTTGCTGGATCTGGATCCCCACCTACGGCCTGTTGGCACAGCCACTCTATGAGGCCCTTAAAGGACCAGAAAATCTCCCTCTTGAGTGGACCACTGAGATGGAGACGGCCTTTAGACAGATGAAGGAGGCTCTTGTTACGGCCCCGGCCTTAGGCCTACCAGACTTAGCCAAACCGTTTTCTCTTTTCACTCACAAGAGGAGAGGAATAACCCTTGGAGCACTAACTCCATCTCTGGGGCCATCCCAGCGCCCTGTGGCGTATTTATCTAAAACATTAGATGCGACATCCCAGGGGTGGCCTCCCTGTCTTAGGGCACTGGCCGCCACAGCATTACTAACAGAAGAGGCTTCCAAACTCACTATGGGACAACCCCTTACAGTTTATACTCCACATCAGGTCCTAGGTGTTCTCAACTCCAAAGCTTACCACTGGGTTTCAGACAACAGAATTCAAAAATACCAAGCTTTATTTCTGGAAAGATCTGAGACATCAATTAAACCTTGTAATATATTAAATCCTGCTACCTTTTCTGCCTAACCCGAATCCTGACACCCTCCTATTACACTCTTGTCTAGAAACACTAGACCAGAATTACAGCACTAGGGCAAATCTCTGGGATGCACCTTTGCCCAACCCAGATGCAGAATGGTTCACAGACGGCAGTAGTTTCATGAAGGAGGGGACACGGGGTCTCAGGCTATGCCATTGTCCATCAAGAAAATGTCATAGAGTCGGGCCCACTCTATGAGGCTATCACTTCTGCCCAAAGGGCGAAACTCATTGCCTTAATTAGAGCCTTGAAACTAGGAGAGGGACTCTGAATAGATATTTACACAGACTCAGCTTATACCTTCCATGTAGTCCACGCTCATGCCTCCATCTGGGAAGAAAGGGGACTGTTAATAACACCCCAATTAAACATGGGCCAGACATTCTAGACTTGCTAGAGGCAATAAAACTCCCTAAGGAAGTGGCCATCATCCATTGCAAGGCACACCAAAGGGACTCCTCAGAGATAACCAAGGGTAACAAGAAAGCAGACAGGGAAGCAAAGAAAGCCACTCAAAGAATCTTACAAGCTCCCTTGATCCCAAATTTAAAGCCTCCCCACCCCAGTATTGTGATCTAGAGCTAAAGGAAGGGAAGAGTCGGGGATTCACCTTAACTCCTGAAGGATGGTTACAAGGCCCAGACAATAAACTCCTTCTACCAGAAGCATCTCAATGGAAGGTCTTAAACCATTCTCCACCAGGCCACCCACGTGGGGGCCAAATCTCTCTTTAAATTAGCCGAGACTGTCTTCTCTGGAAAAGGAATTCTCTCGGCACTTCAGTCCACATCACAGGCTCACCCGGTATGTCACCAGGTTAACTCAGAGGGAGCCATAAGACCCCCCCAACGCTGCTCAAACCAGTCCAAAGGTGGGGGAACCAACCAGGGGAAGACTGGCAGGTAGATTTCACTCACATGCGCACCTGCAAGGGTTACAAATATCTCTTGGTTATGGCAGACACTTTCACAGGGTGGAGAGAGGCATTCCCGACTAAGACAGAAAGAGCCTCAGAAGTCACCACGGCCTTAGTGGAACATATCATACCTAGATTCGGACTCCCAAGGTCTCTACGATCCGATAATGGGCCCACTTTTATTTCCAGCTTAACTCAGGGCGAAAGCAAAGAATTACAGATTAAATACTTTCTCCATTCAGCCTGGCACCCCCAAGCGTCCAGAAAAGTACAGAGAGCTAATCAAACCCTCAAAAGGTATTTAACTAAACTGGCTATGGAGACCCATCAAACATGGGTTACACTTCTCCCCGTCGCCCTCTTGAGAGCCTGAAATAACCCCCAAATCTAAGACCCCTCTGAGTCCATATGAAATCCTATATGGAAGGCCCTTTTTAAACACAGATCTCCTGGTCAATCCAGAAACTCACTACCTGGCTCAACACCTCCCAATGTTAGGATTAACTCTCAAAAATATATGCGGAGGGGCTTCCCTGGTGGCGCAGTGGTTGAGAGTCCGCCTGCTGATGCAGGGGACATGGGTTTGTGCCCCGGTCCGGGAGGATCCCACATGCCACAGAGTGGCTGGGCCCGTGAGCCGTGGCCGCTGGGCCTGTGTGTCCAGGGCCTGTGCTCCATGGTGGGAGGGGCCACAGCAGTGAGAGGCCCACGTACCACAAAAAAATATATATGGGGAGGCGGAGTCAAGATGGCAGCGTGGGAAGACGCGGAGTTGGCATCTGCCCACAACTAGGGCGCCTGCCAGCCGCTGGTGGGGAACTCTGATGCCCAGGGAGACAAGAGGAACCCCAGAGTGAACCGGTAGGTGGACCGAGGTGGGAGGAGAAGCAGAGGCCAGACAGGATCGGTGCCCCTGAGGCCGGGGAGATCAGGAGAGGCAGGTGGGAAGGGCTCTCCCAGACCTCAGACTGGAGGAGCAGGAGAGGAGAGGAGGGCGTTTGCCCTGCCCACTCGGGCCCAGGAGGACTGCGGGGCTCGCAGGTGAGGTCCCCCACCCTCTGAGACCAGGGTTGGGGGGTACGCCTGGGCCCCTTCTCTTCCTTGAGCCTAAGCCCCACCCCCCACAGCCCCCAGGGCCTTTCCCAGCCCTGTGGGTCCTGAGCATTGGCCCCACCCACAATCGAACCTTGGCTTTGCTTAGGCCCCACCCTCCACGGCCAAGGCCTCCCCCCCAATTTGTTTTTTCTTTTTTTCCTTTTCCCTACTCCTCTTCTTTACTATTGTGGTACTGATGATGTACCTTCTTGTTGTTAATTCATGTATATTTTTATTTTTACATTCTTTCTAACATATCTGTTAGTTTCCTAGTCTAATATTATTTTTACTTTTTTTTTTTTTTTTTTTCCACCCCCCTCA
>NW_020175468.1:5690914-5691221 GCF_003031525.2 Neophocaena asiaeorientalis asiaeorientalis
TTTTTTTTTTTTTTTGCCACCCCACTCAGCTTGTAGGATCTTGGTTTGCGAGCCTGGGGTCAGGCGGAAGCTCCTGTGGTGGGAGATCTGAGTCCAAACCACTGGACTAACAGAGAACTTCAGACCCCAGGTAATATTTATTGGAGTGAGGTCTCACAGAGGTCCTCATCTCAGCACCAAGACCCAGCTCCTCTACCCAATAGCCTAGAAACTCCAGTGTTGGAAGTCTCAAGCCAAACAACCAGTAAAACAGGAACACAATCCCACTCATTAAAAAAAAAGAAAGAAAGAAAAGAGAGATGGGCAA
>NW_020175468.1:5691246-5714108 GCF_003031525.2 Neophocaena asiaeorientalis asiaeorientalis
AGAGATATAGTGGAAAACTTCCCTAACATGGGAGAGGAAATAGTCACCCAAGTCCAGGAAGCACAGAGAGTCCCATACAGGATAAACTCTAGGAAAAACACACCAATACACATATTAATCAAACTAACAAAAATTAAATGCAAAAAAAAAAATATTCAAAGCAGCAAGGGAAAAACAAAAAATAACCTTATGGGGATTCCTTTGTATGTTATCAGCTGATTTTTCAGCAGAAACTCTGCAGGCCAGAACAGAGTGGCAGGATATACTTAAAGTGATGAAAGAGAAACACCTACAACCAAGATTACTCTACCCAGCAAGGATCTCATTCAGATTTGATGGAGAAGTCAAAAACTTTACAGACAAGCAAAAGCTAAGAGAATTCAGCACCACAAAACCAGCTTTACAACAAATGCTAAAGAAACCTCTCTAAGTGGGAAACACAACAGAAGAAAAAGACCCACAAAAACAAACCCAAAACAATTAAGAAAATGGTAATAGGGACATACATATCAATAATAACCTTGAATGTAAATGGATTAAATGCCACAACCAAAAGACACAGACTGGCTGAATGGATACAAAAACAAGACCCATATATATGCTGTCTATAAGAGAGCCACTTCAGACCTAGGGACACATACAGACTGAAAGTGAAGGGATGGAAAAGAATATTCCATGCAAACGGAAATCAAAAGAAAGCTGGAGTAGCAATACTTATATCACATAAAATGACTTTAAAATAAAGACTGTTACAAGAGATAAGGAGAGACACTACATAATGATCAAAGGATCAATCCAAGAAGAAGATATAAAAATTAGAAATGTTTATGCACCTAACATAGGAGCACCTGAATGCATAAGGCAAATGCTAACAGCCATGAAAGGAGAAATCAACAGTAACACAATAATAGTAGGGGACTTTAACACCCCCACTTACACCAGTGGACAGATCATCCAAACAGAAAATAAATAAGGAAACAGAAGCTTTAAATGACACAATAGACCGGATAGATCTAATTGATATATATAGAACATTCCACCCAAAGGTGGCAGAATACACTTTTTTCTCAAGTGCACATGGAATATTCTCCAGGATAGGTTACATCTTGGGTCACAAATCAAGTCTCGGAAAATTTAAGAAAATTGAAATTGTATCAAGCATCTTTTCTAACCACAGTGCTGTGAGATTGGAAATCAATTACAGAAAATAAACTGTAGAAAACACAATACATGGAGGCTAAACAGTGTGCTACTAAATAACCAAGAGTTCACTGAAGAAATCAAAGAAGAAATTTTAAAAATACGTACAAATGACAATGAAAACACAATGACCCAAAATCCATGGGACGCAGCAAAAGCAGTTCTAAAAGGGAAGTTTATAGCAATTCAATCTCACCTCAAGAAACAAGAAAAGTCTCAAATAAACACTCTAACCCTACATTTAAAACAACTAGAGAAAGAAGAACAAAGAAAACTCAAAGTCAGTAGAAGGAAAGAAATCGTGAAGATCAGAGCACAAATAAATGAAACAGAAAAGAAGAAAACAATAGCAAAGATCAATAAAACTAAAAGTTGGTTTTTTGAGAAGATAAACAAAATTGATAAACCCTTCGCCAGACTCATCAAGAAAAAAGGGAGAGGATGCAAATCAATAAAATTAGAAATTAAAAAGGAGAAATCACAACTGACACTGCAGAAATACAAAGGATTATAAGAGACTACTACAAACAACTATATGCCAATAAAATGGACAACCATGAAGAAATGGACAAATTCTTGGAAAGGTAAAATTTTCCAAGGCTGAACCAGGAAAAATTTAAAAATATTAACAAACCTATCACAAGTAATGAAATTGAAACTGTAATTTAAAATCTTCCAACAAACAGAAGTCCAGGACCAGATGGCTTCACAGGCGAATTCTATCAAACATTTAGAGAAGAGCTAACACCCATTCTTCTCAAACTCTTCCAAGAAATTGCAGAGGGAGGAACACTCCCAATTCATTCTACAAAGCCACCATCACCCTGATACCAAAACCAGAAAAAGATATCACAAAAAAAGAAAACTACAGACCAATATCACTGATGAACATAGATGCAAGAATCCTGAACAAAATACTAGCAAACAGAATCCAACAGCACATTAAAAGGATCATACACCATGATCAAGTGGGATTTATCCCAGGGATAAAAGGATTCTTCAATATACACAAATCAATCAATGTGATACACCACATTAACAAATTAAGGAATAAAAACCATATGATCATCTCAATAGATGCAGAAAAAACTTTTGACAAAATTCAACACCTATTTATGATTAAAAGTCTCCAGATAATGGGCATAGAGGGAACCTACCTCAACATAATAAAGGCTATATATGACAAAACCACAGCAAGCATCATGCTTAATGGTGAAAAACTGAAAGCATGTCCACTAAGATCAGGAACAAGACAAGGATGTCCACTCTCACCACTCTTATTCAATATAGTTTTGAAAGTCCTAGCCATAGCAATCAGAGAAGAAAAATAACAGGAATACAAATTGGAAAAGAAGTAAAACTGTCACTGTTTGCCTATGCCATACTATACATAGAAAATCCTAAATATGCCAACAGAAAACTATTAGAACTAATCAATGAATGTGGTAAGGTTACAGGATACAAAATTAATGCACAGAAATCTCTGGCACTCCTACACACCAACAATGAAAAATCAGAAAGAGAAATTAAGGAAACACTCCCATTTACCATTGCAACAAAAAGAATAAAATACCTAGGAATAAACCTGCCTAAGGAGGCAAGAGACTTGTACTCAGAAAACTATAAAACACTGATGAAAGAAATCAAAGATGACATAAACAGATGGAGAAATATACCATGTTCTTGGACTGGAAGAATCAACATTGTGAAAATGACTATACTACCCAAGCAATCTACAGATTCAGTGCAATCCCTATCAAGCTACTAACGGCATTCTTCACAGAATTAGAACAAAAAATCTTGCAATTTGTATGGAAACACAAAAGACCCTGAACAGCCAAAGCAATCTTGAGAAAGAAAAAAGGTAGTTGGAGGAATCAGGCTCCCTGACTTCAAACTATACCACAAAGCTACAGTAATCAAGACAGTATGGTACTGGCACAAAAATAGAAATATAGATCAATGGTACAGGATAGAATGCCCAGAGATAAAGCCATACACATATGGGCACCTAATTTATGACAAAGGAGGCAAGAACATACAATGGAGAAAAGACAGCCTCTTCAATAAGTGGTGCTGGGAAAACTGGACAGCTACATGTAAAAGAATGAAATTAAAACACTACCTAACACCATACACAGAAATAAACTCCAAATGGATTAAAGCCTTAAATGTAAGACCAGACACTATAAAACTTTCATAGGAAAAACACTCTTTGACATAAACCATAGCAAGATCTTCTTTGACCCACCTCCTAGAGTAACAGAAATAAAAAAAATAAACAAACGGGACTTAATTAAACTTAAAAGCTTTTGCACACTAAAGGAAATCATAAGACAAAAAGATAACCCTCAGAATCGGAGAAAATGTTTGCAAATGAAACAACAGACAAAGGATTAATCTCCAAAATATACAAACATCTCATGGAGCTCAAATATCAAAAACAAAACGATCCAGTTAAAAAATGGGCAGAAGACCTAAATAGACATTTCACCAAGGAAGACATACAGATGGCCAAGAGGCACATGAAAAGACGCTCGATATCACTAATTATTAGAGAATTGCAAATCAAAACTACAATGAGGTATCACCTCACACTGGTCAGAATGGCCATTATCAAAAAAGCTAGAAACAATAAATGCTGGAAAGGGTGTGGTGAAAAGGGAACCCTCCTACACTGTTGGTGGGAATGTGCATTGATACAACCACTATGGAGGTTCCTTTAAAAACTAAAAATAGAACTACCATATGACCCAGCAATCCCACTACTGGGCATATACCCCGAAAAAAACATAATTCAAAAAGAGACATGCACCACAATGTTCATTGCAGCACTATTTACAATAGCCAAGACATGGAACCAACCTAAATGTCCATCGACAGATGAATGGATAAAGAAGATGTGGTACATATATACAATGGAATATTACTCAGCCATAAAAAGAAACAAAACTGAGTTATTTGCAGTGAGGTGGATGGACCTATTGAGTCTGTCATACAGAGTGAACTAAGTCAGAAGGAGAAAAGAAACACCATATGCTAAGGCATATATATGGAATCCAAAAAAAAAAAGTTACTGATGAACCTAGTTGCAGGGCAGGAATAAAGAGGTAGACATAGAGAATGGACTTGATGCCATGGGGTGGGAGGGCAAGGCTGGGGTGAAGTGAGAGTAGCATCGATGTATATACACTACCGAATGTAAAACAGTTGGCTGGTGGGAAGCAGCAGCATAGTAGAGGGAGATTGGCTTGGTGCTTTGCGATGACCTAGAGGGGTGGGATAGGGAGGCTGCGGAGGGAGGGGATATGGGGACATATGTATGCATATGGCTGATTTACTTTGTTATGCAACAAAAACTAACACGGTACTGTGAAGCAATTATACTCCAATAATTATCCATTAAAAAATATATATGGAAATATTAGGACCCAAACAGTCCCAAACCTGACCCTGATCTCACAGAAACATCTAAAAACTTACTACCTGGTAATTGAGTGTATGTTAAGACTCTCCCAAAGGACCGGAAGCCATTAAGTGGGATCTGGACGGGGCTACACCGAGTCCTGCTGACCACCCCCATGGCGGCAGAAGTCCAAGGCTTCACCCCTTGGATTCACATATCCAGACTGAAAGCAGCTCCTACCCCTGAAGAACGAAACCCCCAGGAGGTAGAAAAATTGCCGGACTCAACGTATAGCTGCAAAACTCTGGAAGGTCTTCGCTTCTTTTTCCAAAAACAACCAGGTGATGTCTCCTCCTTGCTTTCTGGATCTTGAGAAGCTGATTTACAACTTTTTCATTTTCCTTGTTATTTTCTGGGCCATTTCATTTCTGCTTGCACTTATCACCCTTCCCTTGCAACTCGGTTCCCTAGTATTCCAGGGACTGCCTAGCTAGGATGGCACGGATCTAATGCCAGTAACCTCACTTCCTTCTAATACTAATGTACACTTTAAGATAGCTACTAAATCTGCTCTTTCCATTGACCCCTATACACCAGCGTTCAATTTCCCCTTTTGGACTTGATTTTTACTGGGCGTTGCTAAAAGACGTAAATTCCCAAGAACCTCAGTTACATTTATGGCCCCCAAATTATCAGAGACAATACATATTACAATTATCATGGGACAGAATCCTCCAAGGGGACTTCCAGGATTATGCAACACAACAGTCCATTGCCTTTTAAACCTAGGCCCTCTGGGTACATGAACTCACCATTCCCACAGTTGGCAGAAGTAACAGGTCTACTGTACCTCCTGACTTTTCTCGTTGTGCTTGCCCTTCTCCTATTCTGCATATCGTCACAAAATGAATTCGCACAGTCTCTTACTTCCCTAATGTGGCATTTCTTCTTACAGTTACTGGACTTTGCTGTTTTCCCTTCATTTCTCCATATCCCCGTCATCCGCTGACACCATAAATCAAGTCGCAAAATTAACTAATAAAACCGACTGTTGGATATACCCCAGGGAACTCAAAACTTTGAGGAACTCTACTTATTGGCCCTCCTTACCTCCATCGAACAGTTGTATAATCTATCAGGCCAATATTATGGGATGGATTACCTTTTGTACGGAGGCCAAAGACGGGTAGAACCTGACGCTTTTGGCACAGGTCTAGTTGTTTGTGTAGGTACAGTTTCCAGGCTCTTAGGAAAGGCACAGCTCTGTTTCCAAAACCTAGATGGATGGGGACCCATTTTGGGCTGGCTAAACGACTCTTTGTAATTACACTCTTAGTTTTAATCAGACTAGCCTGGAATGGGATCCCTGGTCAGAGGAAGATGGATATAATGTACACGAAGGTAATTTCACTTTGTGTTGGGGAAATTCAAGGAAAAATGTGAGTAAGAAATATATTAATGAAGACCATACCCCCATAAACAGCTCGGCCCTGGGAACTAAATAGGTGGGGATTGGTGTGACCACCGGACACTTACTTAGTTTAACCTCCTGACAAGAGTCTCCTCCAACATATAACATAATTCAGCTAATATTCAGAAATGTTAATGCCAATCCCCCGGTCACACTCATAGAGTCCGGATTCTCCCCTTCATGTATAGATGATTACTTCCGCAGAGTTTGGCCTTCCCAATCTAATCCCAGGCCATGGGACCCCAGTCTATTTCCAGAGGAAAACTCCCAAAAGGTCAGAGCCTGGCTCTGGGGACCCACAACGGGGGTATCCTTGAGGTGCACTGGATTTTCGTTTCTATGTGGTAACGAGGTCTATCTAGATCTTCCCACACTTTGGAGGGGCTCCTGCACAATAATTGCTGTGGTCCCAGAGGTGACCATTATGACTACAAAGGATTTAGCTTCCTCAGGAGGCATTCCCAACCTTGGGTCCTTCCTCAAGGAGGCCTTAAGACCTGTCCTGGAGAGACAAAAACGAACCGCTGCTTGGTGGGGACATGCTTATGATAACCCAGTTCTTGATCAGCCTGAAATAATACGTAGCGTCTTTAGAGGGCTCTCCTGGTTTGCAGGCATACCCCTCTTAGAGAGGAGCGTTCTCCGTCTCCCCATCATGGTCCAGGAATCTTGGAAGGCTACAGTAGCAGCTATTGAGGAACAGCAGTCAGCCCCAGGCTCTCTGGCTGAGGGGCTTTTACAAAGTAGGAGGGCCCTTAATGTTATAACAGATGAGGGGGGAGGTGTCTGTGCCCTACTAAATGAAACAGGCTGCTTCTATGTTAATACCTCCGGCCAGGTTTAAGACAACCTTCAGATTCTAAAGAAAAACATCAAATTAATAGAAGATTTAAAAGAGACAGCAGGACAGGGCCCCAAGCTGGCTTTCCAACCTCCTCTCCTCTATGGGGATCCAGATATGGACATGGCTATTGCCCTTGTTGGGACCATTAATCCTGACAGCCTTTGTTTTGTTGTTTGGCTCCTGCATTATAAACACATTATCTAGGTTCATCTCCCAACAGGTTCAAAAGATTCAATTCCAGATGGTGCTACAACAAGGGTACCAGCCAGTTGGCACGTGGACTACGTTAGAACAAGCTGCCTTTTCATTCCGAGGGCTCTCATCTCCCTCTGTGAACACACCCTGACAGAGAGCGGGCACTGGGACACAGGGCCCCACGATGCCTCCGTCCAGCAGGAAGAACCTAGGAATGGTCATTGCCCCTTTCCCCAGTGACCTGGGTTCCTATGGCCCGAGACGGGAATAGGTAGATAGTCATGAGCAGGGTGTTAAGGGGCCAAAGATTTGGTCCATAAATAAAAAGAGAGGGGAATGTGGAATCCTATGTTGAGGGCACAGGACAAAAATCTCCGGAATTAACCGAGCCCCCATAGCAACTGTTGCCATAGGCTCTCCTAACCTAAACTGGACAGCCCCTGACTCCATATCGGGTACAATATTCACCATGTAGCATCCTGACCGATCACCTAATGCCATCCTGCCAGCAGGAGTTTTCTTGTCTTGAGGCTGTAAAAGTTGGCTACCAGCCCACAAAGGGGGTCGGCTCTCCCTGGTCTATCAGGAAGTCGGCCGGCTGTATTTGCAGCGCCCCTCACTAACTCTGCTCTTTGTTCTCAATAAACTCACTCTCATCTAAAATACTTTGTGTCTGGAAATTCTTCCAATCCGCGCACGGACCACCACAACAATCTCTAAAGAATGAAATGCTTAGGTATAAATCTAACAACATGTATAGAATTTGTGTGCCAAACATTACAAAGTACTGATAGAATGAAACCAAAGAACACCTAAATAATTGAAGAGATATACAGTGTTCATGAATTAGAATATGAAACACAGTAAATGTGTCTATTATCCCCAGATTGATTTACAGATTTAATACAATATTAGTCAAAGTTCTAGAAGCATTTTATAGACTAGCTCATTCTAAAATTTATATGGAAAAGCAAAGGAACTTAAATAGACCCAAATTTTACTTTAAAAGTAGAATAAATTGGAAGAATCATAATACTTGATGTTGAGAGATACTCTAAAGCTACAGTAATCAAGATAGTGAAGGGACAGATACATAGATTAGTGGAAAATAGAAAGTCCAGAAATGTATGCATATAAATATGGCAAATTGACTTTGACAAAGATGCAAAAGGAAGAACATTCTTTCAACAAATGGTGTTTGAACAATTGACCCTCTGTGTGCAAAATGAAATGAGCCTTAACCTAAACATACACCTTATGCAAAAAATTAGCAGTTATTTATAGATCTGACTACAAAATGCAAAACTATAAAAATTTAAAAAGAAGACGTAAGAGGATATATGTATAACTGATTCACTTTGCTGTACACCTAAAACCAACACAACACTGTAAATCACCTATACTCCAATAAATTTTTTTTAATGAAGAAAAAATATAAAAAGAAAACATAAGAGAAAATCTTTGGAACCTGAGGTTAAGCAAAGAGTTCTTAGACTTGACACCAAAAGTGCAATCCATACAAAAACACATTAGTAAATTCAACCTTATCCAATTTTAAAACTTATGTAAAAGACAATATTAAGAGAATGAAAAAAATGAGATATAGACAGGAATATTTGCAAATCACATATTCAAAAAAAAATCTTCTCTCCATAATATATAAAGAACTTACAAAACTCAACAATAAGAACTTTAAAACTCAACAGTAACAAACAACCCAACTGAAAATTGGAGAGTGGAAGGGAGGGTGGGACGAATTGGGAGATTAGGATGGACATATATACACTACCATGTGTAAAGTAGATAGCTAGTGGGAACATGCTATAAAGCACAGGAAGCTCAGCTCAGTACTCTGTGACGACCTAGATGTGTGGGATGGCAGCAGGAAGGGAGGTCCAAGAGGGAGGGGATATAGGTATACATATAGCTGATTCACTTCATTTTACAGGAGAAACTAACAACACTGTAAAGAAATTACACTCCAATAATTTAAAAAAGACATCAACATACACTTCCCCAAGGCAGATATAATGATGACAAATAAGCACAAGAAAATATATACAACATCATTAGCAATTAAGGAAATTACAAGTTAAACTACAATTAGACTCTACTACACACATATTAGAATGCCTTAAAAAATAGGAACAGGGCTTCCCTGGTGGCGCAGTGGTTGAGAGTCCGCCTGCCGATGCAAATGAGGTCCCAGAGCAACTGGAACTCTCACATATTGCTGGTGGGTGGTGGGGGAATGCAAAAGGGTACAGACACTTTGTTGGAAGACAATTTGAAAATTTATAACAAAATTAAAAGTACTCGAGTACTCTTCTCAGCAGTCTTCCCTAGAGAAATGAGAACTTATGCTCATCCTAAAACCTGTACATGAATGTTTATACCAGTGTTATTCATAATTTTCATTACCTGGAAATAACCCAAATGCCCTTCAATGGGAGAATGGATTAATAAACTGCAGTACATCCACACGATGGAATACCACTCAGCAATAAAAAGGAACCAACCATTAATATATACAACAACTCTGATGAATCTTAAAGACAGTATATTAAATGAAAGAACCCAGTCACATAGCACTAAGTACTATATGATTTCATTTATATGACATGTTCTAAAAAGCAATACCAGGCTTCTCTGGTGGCGCAGTGGCTAAGAATCCACCTGCCAATGCACGGGACACGCGTTCGAGCCCTGGTCTGGGGAGATCCCACATGCCGTAGAGCAACTAAGCCCGTGCGCCACAACTACTGAGCCTGCTCTCTAGAGCCCGCAAGCCACCACTACTGAGCCCACGTGCCACAACTACTAAAGACCGCATGCCTAGAGCCCGTGCTCTGCAACAAGAGAAGCCACTGCAATGAGAAGCCCATGCACCGCAATGAAGAGTAACCCCCACTTACCTCAACTAGAGAAAGCCTGCACACAACAACAAAGACCCAATACAGCCAACACTAAATAAATAAAATAAAAAAATAATACCATGGTGATAGAGAGCATATCATTGGTTTTGAGGGTTTATCAATGTGGTGAGGAGTGGCTATGAAGAGATAGCATAACGAAGTTTTTGGTGTGAAGGAACCGTTTTGTATCCTGAAGTACAATGATGGCTACACAAATCTATACATGTGTTAAAATTCACAGAATTAAACACTAAAGTTAAAAAGGTCATTTTTATTGTATGATAATTTTTAAGTAAACTTTGAAGAAGTGAATTGACTATTTGAAGCATAAATATTTTTTGAAATTTATTACATATATAGGGTAAAATGTATAATGATAGCACAAAAGACAGAAGGCAGAAACTAGAAGTGTACAGTTGTAATGATGTGACATTGTACTTGAAGCAGTACAGTATTGTTTTAAGGTAGATTATAATGTTGCAAACTGTGTATTATAAAAAAAAGTATAAACGGAAAACAAGGGGGTGTATAATTAATAAGTCAATAATGGAGATAAAATGGAAACATAAAAATACTCAAGCCAACAGAAAACAGGAAAAAAGGAAAGAACACATAAAATATAAAGCAGGTAGGAAGATGATAGATTTAAATCCAAACATGTAAATAGTCATATTAAGTGTAAAAGGTCTAAACACCCAATTAAAAGGCAAAGATTCTAATACTATATTTAAAAACAAAGCAAGCCCCAACTGTATGTTGTATACAAAAACCTATTTTTAAATATAAAGATACAGGTAGGAAAAATGAAAGAATAGAAAGAGACATGTCATGCAAATGCTAGTCCAAAAAAGCTAGTGTGTCTATATTATTATAAGAGTAGACTTTAGAGCAAGAAATATTAACAGGTATAAATAAAGGTATTCTACAATAATAAAGGGGTAACTTTATCAAGAAGACATGACAATTGCAAATTTTTATACATCTAATAAGGGTGCTTCAAAATACATGAAGCAATAAGGACTTAAACATAAGACATGACACCATAAAATTCTTAGAAGAGAACATAGGCAAAACATTCTCTGACATAAATTGTACCAATGTTTTCTTAGGTCAGTCTTCCAATGCAATAGAAATAAAAAACTAAACTAAACAAATGGGACCTATCAAACTTACAAGCTTTTACATAGCAAAGGAAACCATAAAGAAAAAGACAACCTATGGAATGGGAGAAAATATTTGCAAATGACATGACTGACAAATGTTTACTCTCCAAAATATATAAACAGCTCACACAAGTCAACAACAACAACAAAACAACCCAATAGAAAAATGAGCAGAAGACCTTAATAGACATTTCTCCAAAGAAGATATACAGATGGACAGTAGGCACATGAAAATATGCTCAACATCAGTAATTATTAGAGAAATGCAAATCAAAACTACAATGAGGTACCTCCTCACACGGGTCAGAACGACCATCACTAAAAAGTCTACAGAGGGGATGGAGTCAAGATGGCAGACTAGGAGGACGTGAAGTTTGCATCTCTGCACAACTAGGGCACCTACCAGGCACTGGTGGGGGACTATGGACACCTAAGGGGATGGGAGAAACCCCCCGAGGAACCAGGTAGGACATGACAGGGAGGAAGGGAGAGGAGTAGAGGCAGGACAGGAGTGGCACCCCTGAGGGATGGCTGGGGGAGTGGAGGGGTTCCCACGCCTAGAGGGACCCACCCATGTTTAGGGGATCAACTGGGACAAGGGAGACCCTCGGGAGAGCAGAGGATGGGAAGGGAACATAGCCAGTGTTTACCCTGCCCACTTGGGCCCCAGGAGCCTGCTGAGGTCCCAGGCAAATCCTCTGCCCTCTGAGGCTCCCTCTGGCTCTGCTGAACCTAAGCCCCACCCCCACACCCCACCCAGGGCCTTACCTCTAAACTCCACACTCCTGAGGCCTCCCATGTCTGTGCTGCCTTTCCTGGCCACAGGGGTCCTGAGCCTAAGCCCCGCCCCTGCCCTAAGCCCCACCCCCTCCTAAGCCCTGTGTAAGCTCCACCCCACAGCCAAGGCCTTTTCCATTTTTTCTTTTAGATTGTGGTTGTTTTACCTTGTTCTTGTTTCATTTATGTATTTTTCTAATACATTTTTTATTTTTCTAATTTTATTTTATACTTTGTTATTGTTCTGCTCCTTTTAGCTTGTTCCGCCCCCCATTTTTTTCTTTCTTTTTTCTGTTATGGCTTAGTTTTACCTTGTTGTAGTTGTTTCACTTGTATTTTTGTTTTTCCTAATACATTTTAAATTTTCTAATTTTATTTTTTATTCTTTGTTATTGGACTGCTCCTTTTTGTTTCTTTTCTTTTGCTGTGACACATGGCTGGTGGGATCTTGGCTCCCAGGCTGGGGGTCAGGCTTGAGCTCCTGTGGTGGGAGGACCAAGTCCAAACTGCTGGACCAACAGTGAACCTCAGACCCCAGGGAATGTTAATTGAAGTGAGGTCTCCCGGAGGTCCTCATCTCAGCACCAAGACTTGACTCTACTCAACTGCCTGCAAACTCCAGGGCTGGACGCCTCAGGCCATACAACCAGTAAGACAGGAATACAGCCCCACCCATCAAAAAAAATGAGATGACAAAAAAATATGTTACAGACGAAGGAGCAAGGTAAAAACCTACAAGACCAAATAAACGAAGAGGAAATAGGCAACCTATCTGAAAAAAAATTCAGAGTAATGATAGTAAAGATGATCCAAAATCTCAGAAATAGAATGGAGGCACGGATCAAGAAACTACAAGACATGTTTAGCAAAGACCTAGAAGAACTAAAGAGCAAACAAACAGTGATAAACAACACAATAATTGAAATGAAAAATACACTAGAAGGAATCAATAGTAGAATACCTGAGGCAGAAGAACAAATAAATGAGCTGGAAGATAGAATGGTGGAAATTACTGCCAAGGAGCAGAATAGAGAAAAAAGAATGAAAAGAATTGAGGACACTCTCAGAGACATCTGGGACAACAATAAGTGCACCAACATTCGAATTATAGGGGTCCCAGAAGAAGAGAAAAAGAAAGGGGCCGAGAAAATATTTGAAGAAATTATAGTCAAAAACTTCCCTAACATGGGAAAGGAAATAACCACCCAAGTCCAGGAAGCACAGAGAGTCCCATACAGGATAAACCCTATGAGAAACACACCAAGACACATTAATCAAGCTAACAAAAATTAAATTCAAAGAAAAAAATATTCAAAGCAGCAAGGGAAAAATCAACAAAAAACATACAAGGGAATCCCCACAAGGTTATCAGCTGATTTTTCAGCAGAAACTCTGCCGGCCAGAAGGGAGTGGCAGGATATATTTAAAGTGATGAAAGGGAAAACATACAACCAAGATATCTCTACCCAGCAAGGATCTCATTCAGATTTGACAGAGAAATCAAAAGCTTTACAGACAAGCAAAAGCTAAGAGAATTCAGCACCACAAAACCAGCTTTACAACAAATGCTAAAGGAACTTCTCTAGGTGGGAAACACAAGAGAAGAAAAAGACCCACAGAAACAAACCCAAATCAATTAAGAAAATGGGAACAGGAACATACATTATCAATAATCATCTTGAATGTAAATGGATTAAATGCTTCACCCAGAAGACACAGTATGGCTGAATGGATACAAAAACAAGACCTGTATATATATGCTGTCTACAAGAGACCCACTTCAGACCTAGGGACACATACAGACTGAAAGTGAGGGGATGGAAAAATATATTCCATGCAAATGGAAGTCACAAGAAAACTGGAGTAGCAATACTTGTATCAGATAAAATAGACTTTAAAATAAAGACTGTCAGGGCTTCCCTGGTGGCTCAGTGGTTGAGAGTCCGCCTGCCGATGCAGGGGACACGGGTTCAATCCCTGGTCCAGGAAGATCCCACATGCCACGGAGTGGCTGGGCCAGTGAGCCATGGCCACTGAGCCTGCGCGTCCAGAGCCTGTGCTCCGCAACGGGAGAGGCCACAACAGTGCGAGGCCCGTGTACCACAAAAAATAATAATAATAAAATAAAATAAAATAGAGGCTGTTACAAGAGAGAAGGAAGGACACTACATAATGATCAAGGGATCAATCCAAGAAGAAAACATAAAAATTATAAATATTGATGCACCTAACATAGGAGCACCACAATACATAAGGCAAATGCTAACAGCCATAAAAGGGGAAATCGACAGTATCACAGTCATAGTAGGGGACTTTAACACCCCGCTTACACCAATGGACAGATCATCCAAAATGAAAATAAATAAGGAAACACAAGCTTTAAATGACACAATAGACCAGATAGACATAATTGATATTTATAGGATACTTATAGGACATTCCACCTGAAAGTGGAAGAATACATTTTCTTTTCAAGTGCACATGGAACATCCTCCAGGATAGATCACATCTTGGGGCACAAATCAAGCCTCAGAAAATTTAAGAAAATTGAAATCATATCCAACATCTTTTCCAACCACAACACTATGAGATTAGAAATCAATCACAGGCAAAAAACTGTTAAAAAAAAAAAACACAAAAAAACCCCACAAACACATGGAGGCTAAACAGTGCTCTGCTAAATAACCAAGAGATCACTGAGGAAATCAAAGAAGAAATTTAAAAAACAATACCTAGAAACAAATGACAATGAAGACATGATGATCTAAAACCTACGGGACGCAGCAAAAGCAGTTCTAAGAGGGAAGTTTACAGCAATTCAATCTCACCCTAAGAAACAAGAAAAATCTCAATCTAACCTTACACCTAAAACAACTAGAAAAAGAACAAAGAAAACCCAAAGTTAGTAGATGAAAAGAAATCATGAAGATCAGAGCAGAAATAAATGAAATAGAAAAGAAGAAAACAATAACAAAGATCCATAAAACTGAAAGTTGGTTCTTTGAGAAGATAAACAAAATTGATAAACCTTTAGCCAGACTCATAAGAAAAAAAAGAAGACTCAAATCAATAAAATTAGAAATGACAAAGGAGAAATTACAATTGACACCGCAGAAATACAAAGGATCATAAGAGACTACTACAAGCAACTATATGCCAATACAAGGGACAACCTGGAAGAAATGGACAAATTCTTGGAAAGGTACAACTTTCCAAGACTGAACCAGGAAGAATTAGAAAATATAAACAGACCAATGAAATTGACACTGTAATTAAAAATCTTCCAACAAACAGAAGTCCAGGACCAGATGGCTTCACAGGTGAATTCTATCAAACATTTAGAGAAGAGTTAACACCTATCTTTCTCAAACTCTTGCAAAAGAGTGCAGAGGGTGGAACACTCCCAAACTCGTTCTATGAGGCCACCATCACCCTGATACAAAAACCAGACAAAAATATCACAAAAAAAGAAAATTACACACCAATATCACTGATGAACATAGACACAAAAAATCCTCAACAAAATACTAGCAAACTGAATCCAACAACACATTAAAAAGATCATACAGGGACTTCCCTGGTGGCACCATGTTTAAGAATCTGTCTACCAATGCAGGGGACACGGGTTCAATCCCTGGTCCAGGAAGATCCCACATGCCATGGAGCAACTAAGCCCATGCACCACAACTACTGAGCCCATGCCCTAGAGCTCACGAGCCACAACTACTGAGCCCACGTGCTCCAACTACTGAAGCCTGCACACCTAGAGCCTGTGCTCTGCAACAAGAGAAGCCACCGCGATGAGAAGCCCATGCACCACAAGGAAGAATAGTCCTGGCTCGCTGCATCTAGAGAAGCCTGTGCGCAGCAACAAAGACCAACACAGCCAAAGATAAAATTAATTAATTAAAAAGAAATTTAGTAACGATTTCTCTCTTTAAAGCAATCCACCATGTTAATAAGAGACTAAAAAAAAATGACCATATGGCCATTTCAATAGCTATATGAAAAGTATTTGACAAAACTGAACAACCATTCATGATTAACACTCTCAATAAACTGCGAATAGAAAGGCAATGACCTCAAACTGATAAACGATATCTATAAGAACGCTACAGCTAGCATCATATTTAATATTGAAAGAATGAATGCTTCTATGATGTCCAATCTCACTACTTCTATTCAATATTGGACTGAAGGTCCAAGTTAGTGCAAAAACTAATAGGTGTACAAATTGGAAAGGAAGAAAACTACTTAGATGACATGATCATGTTTTAAAATACAGTGTGTTAATAGAAAAGTTGAATTACAGTAAGGCCAACAGATCAGGAGAAAACTGCCATTGAAAAAATATAGACAATTAACATCTTGGTGTGTTTCTTGGGTCAAGGTGGTAGGTATGGCAGTTGTGCTCTTGGAGGATATGAACCGATAGTTTGGTAAAGTATATGTAAAGATTCGTGATGTCTGTGTGTGACTGAGGAGGAGGTTTGTGTGTAACCTATTTCTGTTGCAAATAGGTTTTAAACGATATGGCCTGATTTCAGTGTATGTCGTTAACACATTATTGACCGGGGGATTCTTGCAGAAACTAACGCCTGTGGCCGTTATGCGTCTCTAATCAAAAATGTGCTAATACGGTGTCAGGTCATTTGCAATTGAAATATCCAGCATTAGCCTGTAGGCAGGTCCTCTAATTTGACCAGTTACTGTGGTCCCTTGACCTCAAGGGCAAAGGATTTGTTGGTGGTAGACAAGCTCGCAAGGTCTTTGGATCATAGGGTATCAACAGAACGTGATGGCATGCAGGCCTCAGCATTTGTCATGTGTGGTTGAAACAATGGCTTCCTTGGAAGGTTTGAGTCTCTTGACTGCAAACCAATGAAAGCACCCAGACCCGCAGTAACCAGACCAACAGTCAACAGGAGGGTGGGCAGCTGCACTCGAGAGGTTTGTCGTATGATGTTGAGTTTCCTTGGCACATGTAACTATCAAGGAAGGCTTGTCTGGCTTCATCATTATCTGATATGGTGTTGTTATGGGTGTAATTGTGTTCACCCCCTTCCCAACAAATTCGTATGTTGAAGTCCTAACATCCAGTACCTCGGAATGTGACCCTCTTTGGAGAGAAGGTCCTTAAAGAGGTGAGGTCTTTGGTGTGTGTGGGGGTGTCTGAATATGATATGACTGGTATCCTTATAAGGGGAGGAAATTTAGACACACACAGAGACACCAGGTATGCATCACACAAAGAAAAGGCCACGTGAGGACAGAGAAAGAAGGGGCCATCTGCATGGCAGAGGGAAACATCCCAGGAGAAGCCAGACCTGCTGATACCTTGATCTTGGACTTCTAGCACCCGGAACTGGGGTAAGATTAATCTGTTGTTTAAGCCACCCGGTTTATAGAATTTTTTGGTAGTCCACTCCGTCTGTGGGGATGGCCCTGGAATACTAATTTAATTTCCTGAAAAGGATCAGAGGGAGAACACAAATTATCAACCCCTTATAACTGGAACATTTAACAAAGTTTTGGGGTGGTGGAATTTTAGGCTCAAATGGGTCCCAGGAGAGTATGCACCCTCAATCTGGTTTCCAGCCCTTATTGGGTGGGGGGGCAAGATAGAACATTTATAAAGATGGGGGTGATATTATTAAAGGGCCTCATACATCCTGAGTCTTTATATACATGGAGGTCAGACATAACCCAATTTTTTTTTTTTTTTTTTACCACACTACACAGCATGTAGGATCTTAGTTCCCAGACGACAGATTGAACCCATGCCCCCTGCAGTGGAAGCGTAGAGTCTTAACTACTGGACTGCCCGGGAAGTCCCCATAACCCACTTTAAACATGGGAAAGGGCGCTGAGAAAGGTTTTTAATGTTGGTGTGACTCAGCCAAGGAGCTCTGAATTAAGATAAAGTAAGGTCTGGGGCAAGACAGAGACCCATTGTGAATCCATTTGCTGATCTGGAATTTGAAAAGGAGTTGTCTGAGGTGACCTTTCTTTTAATTAAATGGGCTATCTGGGACCCATCAGGGACATGAGTTCCATTGAATGCCTTTTCCAAGAGCTAGCAATGTGTATTTTGGGAAGTGAAATATGTGTCTTGGTTACTATCAGTAAGTTCTATAATTCCGAAGATGAGGAGTACCCTGGCAAGGCCTTGTATCGTGGCTTTAGTGTATGTAGAGACACTTGTGACTCGATTTATGTCCTGGGCATCTGTAAGGCAAGAGATTCTCAGAGTCCTTTACCCTGGCTCGCAAACAATTTTTAAGCAGTGGTCCAGTGGTTTGATAAATGTGAAGACGGTTCCATTTGTTGGCCAGGGCATCCAGCACTGAGAAGACTGCCTGAAGTCTGACCAAGTGTGTTGATGCTTGGGTCCCATCCTTCATCAGGGATTTCCTGGTTAAAGGATGGAAAGCAGCAACATTCCCCTGAGCTCCATCACATGGGTGGTGGCAGCACCCTCACGTCATCCACCATCTCCCACTGCTGTTCACTCAGTTTACCCCAAGGCAGCCAAGGGATCTGGCAGGTGATAGAGGATAGGGGAGCTCACCCCCTCCTGTAGGTGGCATATGACAGAACACTATGATTTGTATTCTATGTAATACAGTATCAGAACTTAAGACTAGACCTACGTAAATGGAGAGATGTCATTTTTCTTGGATAAGACAGATTGTTAAAATGTTAATTCTCCCTAGATTGATCTATAGCTGTGACACAGTCACCTTCAAAATCTCCTCAGGCTTTCCTGTAGATATTGACAGGTGGATTCTAGAATTTACATGGAAAAATTGGGACTTCCCTGGTGGTCCAGTGGTTAAGACTCTTCCCTTCTACAGCAGGGGGCACCGGTTCCATCCCTGTTCAGGGAACTAAGATCTCACATGCCGCGAGGTGTGGCTCCCCCAAAAAAGGCCGTTGATTGTTGATTCATAAACACACAAGCCCAAGCTACATAGGGGGCAATGTTGGGTGGCCTATTTATAGAAAAGACCACATCATTTACTAAATAAATAGGGCTTCCACGGTGGCACAGTGGATAAGAATCCACCTGCCAATGCAGAGGACACGGGATCAAGCCCTGGTCCAGGAAGACCCCACACGCCGCAGAGCAACTGAGCCCATGCGCCACAACTACTGAGCCTGCGAGCCACAACTACCGAGCCCGCGTGCCACAACTACTGAAACCCACGTGCCTAGAGTCTGTGCTCCACAACAAGAGAAGCCACCACAATGAGAAGCCCGCGCACCGCAACAAAGAGTAGCCCCTGCTTGCCACAACTAGAGAAAAGTGCCCATGCAGCAACGAAGACCCAACGCAGCCAAAAATAAATAAATTTTTTTAAATAAATAAAAATTTATATAGAAACAATTTTTTTAAAAGAAAATTAGAAGACACACTACTTAATTTCAGGACTTACTGTAAAGCTATGGCAATCAAGATAGGTTGATATTAGGATGGAAATAGACATATAGCTCAATGAAACAGAATAGAAAGTCCATAACTAGTATCACATATATACTGTCAGCTAATTTTTGACAAAAGTACCAAGGTAATTCAATGGAGAAAGTTGTTTTTCAACAAATGTTACTGCAATAATTGAACCACCTTAGGTTAAAATATATGAGCCTTGATTCTTTGCACCATATTCACAAATTTCCTCAGAATGTATCATAGACCTACAGGTAACACGGGAGCTATAAGGCTTATAACATGGAAGAAAACCTTTATGAACATGGGTTAGTCAGATTTCTTATACTGGACACAGAAAGGATGAAATCAAAAGACACTCAGTAAGCTTGATAAATTCTATCTCATTGAAGATACTATTTCAAAGTTTACAAGTTAAGATGCATAATGAGGGAAAATATTTATAAGACATAAATCTGATGAAGGACTTGTACCCAGAATATACAGGGAACTCTTGCAATTCAAGGAAGACAAATAATCCAATTTTTTTAATGGAAAAAATATTTGAACATTTTCAAAAGACACAGGAATGGCCGATAAGCACATGAACTTACTCAACATCATTAGTCAATGAGGAAATGCAAATTAAAACCACAGTGGTATACTACTACATGCCTATTAGAACGGATCAGATTGCGAGGGAGGGAGGGAGGGAGGGAGGGAGGACAGCTTATTATCAAGTTGACTAAAAAGTACCCTAAACCCCAGCAATCTCACTCCTAGGTAGTTACCCAAAAGAAATGAAAACACATCCAAAGATCTGTATGCAATGTTTATAGCAGCTTTATTCATAAGTGCCAACTGAAAGATCCATCGGCTGGTTAATAAGCAAATTGAGATAAATCCATACCATACTATGAAATAGAATTTTAAGAGGAATGAATATTAATGAAATATTGATGAATAGCATTTGTGTTAAATGTAGTAAGTCATACTTGAAAGTCTAATTCAACTATGACATTTCAATTGTATGATTCAGTTCACGTGACATTATAAAGATATGAATCATCTGGAAACCTCAAATGTTTGTATTGTAAGTGGTACAACTTTGGGGGGGAAGAGGTCTGGCCGTTTTTAAAAAACCTGAATATACTATCTCTCCCGTGGCCCAGTGATTACCCTCCTGGGTGTTGACCTAGGACAAATGAAGAGAGAAATCCACGAAAATACTTATACGGAAACATTCGGCAAACATGGTAGAGTTAAGGACCTCTGAAAGTTCACTCTACGTAAAAGCAATGAAAAAATTGGTAGATACAGAATTGACTTTTTTCCCAGAACTCTGGAAATTAACCAAAGGCTTGCAGCAGCCCCGGTGTATTTAGTCAAGAAAAAACAGCTGAATCTCGTAAGAAGAGCAAAGTCTGTGGTTTTAACTTAGCTTAGGTGCATCTCCCACTTCCCAGCTCGGCAGTAGCCTTGGAAGCCGAGAGGCTGCATTTCCATTACTGGAGGAAGCAGAGTAGACCTAGGGCTCTCTCAAAGCCTCCTTCCCAAACGATTATTATTGGGTCAATTGGTTGATTCCCTGGGAAGGCCCAACCCGTGCAATGTTTTCACATCATGGTGGTCTGAGGCAGTTCAGCTGGGGCAGATAATGAACCAATCACAAAGCTTAAAAGGAAAAGCTGAGGAGTGAGATGTCCCTTAGGTGCTCCTGTCAACCAAAAAATAATGCAGGGGGCTTCCCTGGTGGCGCAGTGGTTGGGAGTCCGCCTGCCGATGCAGGGGACACGGGAAAAAAAAAAAAAAAAAAAAAGTAATAATGCAGGAATCTGCAAATAAGTAAAGAGTTTATTTGGGGTCTTTAAGAACTGCAATGCGGGAGACATAGTTTGAGGCAACCATGAAAGAGTGTTCCAAGGAAGAGAAAGAGTCGTGGGCTTATAAAGACAAAAAGCTTTTAAGGTTGTTAAAAGTTGCCGGGTGACTTGCAGCAATATGGATGGAACTAGAGATTATCATACTAAGTGAAGAAAGAGAAAGACAAATACCATATGATATCACTTCTATGTGGAATCTAAAATATGACACAAATGAACTAATCTACAAAACAGAAACAGACTCATAGACATAGAGAACAGACTTGTGGTTGCCAAGGGGGACGTGGTTGAGGGAAGCAAAGATTGGGAGTTTGGGATTAGCAGATGCAAACGATTATATGTAGGATGGATAAACAACAAGGTCCTACTGTGTAGCACGGAGAACTATTTTCAATATCCTATGATAAGCCATAATGGAAAAGAATAAGAATGTGTATATATATATGTATGTATAACTGATTCACTTTGCTGTACAGCAGAAACTAACGCAACTTTGTAAATCAACTATACTTCAGTTTTTAAAAAAATGGAGAAAAAACATTGCTGGGTGAGAACTGCAGTGGATTCTGATGTGAGCCAGTAAGTATTTGTTCTTAGGAATCATGACGGTTTTTTTTAGTGTAAGCATTGGTAAGTCGACAGGCCATGAATTTCTGGCAGAGGTTCTAGATAGCTGCATCAGATCAAAAGGTCAGATTCCAACCAGGCTGAGACGTGCTTATGACTTATATCACTTCCTCAATGGCCTCCTGGCTCTATTTTAGCGAGTGCTCTTAGCAATACCAACTCCGTTTATTTTTTTTGTTCTGGCTGCGTTGGGTCTTCGTTGCTGTACCCAGACTTTCTCTAGTTGAGGCGAGCAGGGGCTACTCTTTGTTGCGGTGCGCGGGCTTCTCATTGCAGTGGCTGCTCTTGTTGTGGAGCATGGGCTCTAGACTCACAGGCTTCAGTAGTTGTGGCACGTAGGCTCAGTAGTTTTGGCACACGGGCTTAGTTGCTCTCTGGCATGTGGGATCTTCCCAGACCAGGGCTCAAACCCGTGTCCCCTGCATTGCCAGGCAGATTCTTAACCACTGCACCACCAGGGAAGTCCCAAAGTCACTGTTTTCTGATATTAGTAATGAACACTCCAGCTCTCAGTTCCTGTTTGCACCATGTCTTTTCACATCCTTTCACCTTCAGCCTATTTGTGTCTTTTGAAGTGTGAAAGGAAAATTAAAATGGAGTTGGGGGACTTCCCTGGTGGTGCAGTGGTTAAGAATCCGCCTGCCAATGCAGCGGACACGGGTTTGAGCCCTGGTCCGGGAAGATCCCACATACCACGGAGCAACTAAGCCCGTGCGCCACAGCTACTATCCATTTCTCACTAGTGACCTCCCCAGTCATTGGTCACTGAAGTCTCTGGGTGACTATCCCAATTCTTTGTAACCAAGCTCTGCTTACAATTCATGTCAGAGCTGGAAGTCATTTGGAATATCTACTCTGTAATGGACTTCAAGCTTCCCAAAGCCAAACAGAATATGAATCACGAGATGAAACACCTGAAACAGCAAGGTCAGAGTCGGGACACCCTCCCCCA
>NW_020175468.1:5714656-5722273 GCF_003031525.2 Neophocaena asiaeorientalis asiaeorientalis
CATGTGGGATCTTCCCAGACCAGGGCTCAAACCCGTGTCCCCTGCATTGCCAGGCAGATTCTTAACCACTGCACCACCAGGGAAGTCCCAAAGTCACTGTTTTCTGATATTAGTAATGAACACTCCAGCTCTCAGTTCCTGTTTGCACCATGTCTTTTCACATCCTTTCACCTTCAGCCTATTTGTGTCTTTTGAAGTGTGAAAGGAAAATTAAAATGGAGTTGGGGGACTTCCCTGGTGGTGCAGTGGTTAAGAATCCGCCTGCCAATGCAGCGGACACGGGTTTGAGCCCTGGTCCGGGAAGATCCCACATGCCACAGAGCAACAAAGCCCGTGCACCACAACTACTGAGCCTGCGCTCTAGAGCCTGTGAGCTACAACTATTGAGCCCGTGTGCCACAGCTACTGAAGCCCATGCGCCTAGAGCCCGTGCTCTGCAGTAAGAAAAGCCACCACAATGAGAAGCCCGCACACCTCAACGAAGAGTAGCCCCCGCTCACTTCAACTAGAGAAAGCCCACGCACAGCAAAGACCCAATGCAGCCAAATCAATTAAAAAAAAAGAAACACCGGCTTTGACAAAAATTGGTACAAGACACAGAGAAAGACATTTTATAATGATAAAAGGGTCAATCCAACAGATTTTTCAACTTTAGTTTGCAAACTGTAGTAAAATGAAAAAGGGAGACCCAAGAGACATAGAAAATAACAACAAAATCAAAGAGACATCACATCTAACTACAGCAGCAGAAAAACAGAATAGGTAAATCTATTTTATGATGAACAATACATCACAACAGTGTTTAGTCTGGTTATGTAGGAGAGGAGCATGAGGGAGGAGCCTGGGAAGGGGCATTACAAACTCCCTGGGATAATTCTTTATCCTGCTAGGGGCTCCAATTACTTGCACACATATTCAGATGTTGGAACTCACTGAATAGTTCACTGAAGATATGTGCATTTTGATGTATGTAAGTTTTACCTCCAAAGAAAAACTATCCATCCACAAATACTGAATTCTTGTTAATGATACGGACACTGAAATACTTGGGAGGAAATATCTTCAACTTTGAAATGCATCAACGTAAGATGTTTGAAGGTTCGAAGACTCACACTTTCTGATCAAAACTTCAAAGCAACAGCAGTCAAGATAATGTGGTACTGGCATAAGGATGGATATATAGATCAATGGGATGGAATTCAGAGTCCAGAGATAAAACCTTATGTCTGTGGTCAACTGGTTTTCAAACAAGGGTGCCACAATCATCAATGGGGAAAGAAAAATCTTTTCAACCAAGAGTGCTGGACAACTGGATAGCCACGTGTCAAAGAATGAAACTAGATACTTACTTCTGATTTTATACAAAATTAGCTCAAAATTGACCTAAGACTTACATGTGAGAGTTAAAGCTAGAAATATTTCCAAAGAAAACAGGTGAATATGCATGACCTCGGATTTGGAAATGGATTCTTAGAACATGAGCAACAATGAAAAAGGATATCTTGGATTTCATCAAAATTAAACATTTTTGTGCAAAAGACATTATGAAGAAAATGGAAAGACAACATACAGGATGGGAGAAAATATTTGTAAATCATGTATCTGATAAGGGACTAGTATCTAGAATATATGAGGTACTCTTACAACTCAATAATACAAAGTCAAGTAACTCAATTTTGAAATGAGCAGATTAGTTGTTAGGAAAAGGCAGATCAAAACCACAAATACCACTTCACACCCACTGGGATAGCTAGAATGAAAAAAGAAATAAAAAAAAAAAAAGAAATCAAGTAATAACCAATGTTGGCAAAGATGTGGAGAAATTGGAAACATGGCTGGCAGGATTGTAAAATGGTGCAGACACTTTGGAAAAGAGTCTGGCAGCTTCTCAAACATTTAAACATAGTTACTACAATGTCAGGGACTATTTATGTCTATTCACGGTTCTATTTTCAGCCCCTAGCAGCATTCTGGAAAATAGAGTAGGCAAATAATAAATATCTGTGGATGAAATAGCTAAAGGAATGAATCTCTCCATATTTCCATATTCTTATTTTCTAAAACTTTGGTTATCTTTGATCACCTTTTCATATGACAATGGTTTTATTATATTATTTTCTATATAGAGAATGGAAAACTACTTTTTCTTTTCTGTAATCTAGTTATTCAATTTTTTTTTCCTATTGCTAGTTTATGAAAAGTTTATTTCGGCTCCACAACTTGTTTTAGTAATGTCATGTAAACTTTTAGGATCGTTGTCAAATTCAGGAAGTCCCCTACCAAGTTTCTTTCATGTATGAGGTGCAAGATTACAAGGCATCTGAAGATCTCTTTTTCAGTGACAAGCCTTAAAAACTCTGCATTGTCAACATTCATTAACAGTTTGCAGAGGGAGAGTTCCTGGAAGCCATTCCTACACTGAGACAACAGGCAATAACTATATATAAAAGTGATTGCAAACCACATAAATACATTTCACTAAATCCATAAATAAATAAACAAGCATAGAGTTACTAGATGACACAGCAACTCTACTTCTACCCAAGAGACATGTCCAAGACAAACGAAAACACATGCATGCAAAAACTTGTATACAGAGGTTTACGGTAGCATTATACATAGCAGCCAGAAGGTGGAAACAATCCAAACTGATGAATTAAGCAAAATGTGCTACATCCATAAATGGACTATTATTCAGTCATAAAAAGGGACAGAGTAGTGATACGTGCCACACATGGATAAACCTTGAAAGCATTACACCAAATCACAGTCATAAAAATCATAGCCAGTCATAGAGACTACATATTATATGATTCCATTTTTACGAGTGGTGGAGGGGGTGTAGTAGCTAAAAGGTATAGTGTTAATTTGAGGCGATGAAAATGTTCTAAGATTAACTGTGGTGATAGTTGCACATATCTGTGCTTATATTAAAAACTTTTGAATTTTACACTTTAAGTGGGTGTATTATACAGTATGTGAATTGTATCTCAGTCAAGCAGTTATAAAAAGTAAGTAAAGAAAGCACTATTCAAAATCATTTTCTACTATTGCAAATTGTTATGAATACCTATTCTAAGGAGAGCATTGAAAACAACTGGTTTGGGAGAGGGATAAATTGGGAGTATGCGATTAACAGATGCACTCTACCATATATAAAATAGCTAAACAACAAGGATTTACTGTAGAGCACAGGGAACTATATTCAGTATGTTGCAATAAACTATGACAAAAAAGAATTGAAAAAAGAATAAAGATATATACATATGTATAACTGAGTCATTTTGCTGTACACCTGAAACACAATATTGTATATCAACTATACCTCAGTAACAAATAAATAAAAATTCAAGTCAGAAAACAACTGCTTTGTAAGGCAAGTAGTAAATGTAGAAATTTTTAAATTCACTTATACGCTATTATTTGGGAAACAAAAATGAGAACAAACAAAACGAACAAATGAAATTGCATCATAAAAGGCAAATGCCTGGTACATCACAAATAGTAAATATTGGGTATCATCTTTCACCCTCCAAGAAATCAGAAAAGACGCGGCCACTCACTGCAAAACAAGATACGAAAACGCAACTCACCTGGAACTTGGTTGTTTTCTCCTTTCTCTTGGGAAGGGCAGAGTCATGAGCAGACAGAGCTGGAGAAAGGAAATGAAGTCATAAGAAAAAGGCAGGAATCCCCTAGCCTGCTTGGCATCTTTGCGAAAGTTACAGGAAGGTTCCCCTTCCACCGAGCAGACACAGCCCCTGGTGAGCAGTGTGGGCTGGGGTCCTGCCGCCTCTCGTTCACCTCGGACAAGCACTGTCAGTGCCGACAGCTGGTCCTCAGAGCGCCCAGGCCAGCCGTCCCACCCCAGGAAATGTGGGGCAGGGGAGGCAATAGAATATATTTTGGGGCTGGGGCCAAAATGCCCGCGTTCAGGCGACTTCCCTGGCTGTCCAGTGGTTAAAACTTCGCCTTCCAATGCAGGGGGTGTGGGTTCGATCCCTGGTCAGGGAGCTAATATCCCACATGCCTCGTGGCCAAAAAAATAAAACAGAAGCAATATTGTAACAAATTCAATAAAGACTTAAAAATGGTCCACATCGGGCTTCCCTGGTGGCTGGGTGATTGAGAGTCCGCCTGCCGATGCAGGGGACGCAGGTTCGTACCCCGGTCCGGGAAGATCCCACATGCCGCGAAGCAGCTGAGCCCGTGAGCCATGGCCGCTGGGCCTGCGCATTTGGAGCCTGTGATCGGCAACGGGAGGGGCCGCGGCCCGCGTAGAGTGGGGGAAAAAAAAAAAAAAAAAAAAGGTCCACATCTTCAAAAAGAAAACAAGAAACAAAAACAAACCAAAAAACCCCAAAATGACCGAGTTCAAATCATGGCCGTGCTGCTCACTGGTCAAGTAACTGGTTTATGTTAGTCATCTGCGAGTTGAGGATTCCAACAGAGCCTACCTCAGGATAATTGCGAGGATTAACGTGTGCGCAGGCGCAAGGCTGTTCTCACGCTACTCGGGGGACCCTCTTTCCTGGTAGCTTCATAGAAGCAGATGCTATTCTGAATGGTAAAGCCGTCTTTGCCAATGTGCTTGTCAGATACCCGACATCAGGCTGTAATCTTTGAAAAGTGTGAAATTCTGGTTGGCAGCTTTACGTATTTGTTGCTTAGTAAATTTTTTTATGTTCTTATTTGTTTTATAAAAAGGAATCATTGTGGGAATTCTCTGGCCGTCCAGTGGTTAGGACTCTGACCTTTCACTGCCGAGGGCCTGGATTCGACCCGTGCTCGGTGCAAAGAAAAAGAAAAGAACCGTTGCTGGTGAATTTTCTTCCTGAAGCCAGAAAAGGCTCAATGACCCATCCCTCTCCTATGTTCATGGACTAACGGACCTCTGACATATCTTAATTTGTCGTGTTAGAACAAAAACATTGCGAGTCTCTGTTTCACTTAATGGTACTTGAGTAGTGATGACAAAACCCAACCCACATAGTTGTTTTGGAGATTTTGTGAGCTTATCTATGTGAGGCTCAGTGCCTGGCACGTTAGATACATTCTCAATAACTAACGAGGATCAGATGACTTTTGCTCCCATTTAATAGGTAGGAAGGCTGAGGTTCAATGAGAATAAGGCACCAGGGTCACAGAGTTGACAACAGGCAGTGGCTGGGCCTGAATCCAGCTCTGACTCAAAAGCCTGTGCTCTTCACCATGTCTCCGTGCTGCCCTAAAGACAAATACAAGACAAGAAAGGGGGAATTCTCATGGAATCAGGAAAGGACAGTCGAGGAGTGGATTCATTTATCTATGGCTGCTGTGGAAAATTAGCACAAACTTAGCTTCAAACAACACAAACATATTCTCTTACAGTTCTGGAAGTCAGAGATCCAAAGCGTGTACGGCTAAAGTCAAGGTGTGGGCAGGGCTGATGCTTTCTGGGGGCTCCGGGGAAGGATCCATTCCTTGCCTCTTCCAGCTTCGAGAAGCGGCTTGTGGCCCCTCCCACCATCCTCAAAGCCAGCTGCATGGAATGTTCTCTCTAACAGGCTGCCTTCCTTTTATAAGCCTCTTGTGATTACATTGGGTCCACCTGGATCATCTAAGATCCTCTCCCCATCTCAAGACATTGATTACATCTGCAAAGTCCCTCTTGCCATATAAGGGAACATACACATAGGTTCTGGGGATCAGGACGTGGGTGTCTTTGCGGGGGGCACTACTCAGCCATCCCCAGGGAGTGAAGGACAGACCCACGGAAGAGGGAGAAATCTGCTGACATAGGATCTGCTTGCCGGGTAGTATAACGCAGGGAGGAGCGTGGTTTCTGGAGCCACATCGTTGAGGGTTTAACACGGACTCGTTACCTCTCTGTGCTTCATCTGTGTAAAAGGAAGATTGTAACCTCCTCGCAGGGTCATCAGGAGGCATAACGCTGTGAATACACATAAAACACAGCGCTAGGAGCCTGTGCTCCGCAACGGGAGAGGCCACAGCAGTGAGAGGCCCGCGTACCGCAAAAAGAAAACAAAACAAAACGCAGCACCGGGCCGCGCACACTGTAAGAACTGAGACACGTTCCCTATTCTCGTTAGCGTCTCCCCTTACTGGGAGAAGCATCCCCCCCACAACTCCTAACTTCTTCTCTGTGCCTCAACGATCATCAGAAGCCTTCCTCCCAGTAACGGGGAGTTGCACGGAGGTCTGACAATTCTGGGGGTTTAGTGGGAAAACCTCACTGGGCCAAATAAGGGTTTGGTTCACCTGGCTCGGTTTTGTCCGTGACGTCCAGCAGGGTCCCTTTTCTAGACCCGACTTTCCAGACTTGGCCTTTCCTGAGTTCTCGAGTCCTCACACCCCTTTATGTGGGCCATTGTTTCCACCTGGAAGACGCTCTTTCCCTTTATTTTCCTGGAAAACTTTCATGTGCCCTTAAAAACCTACTCAGCTGTTGCCTTCAGGAAGCCCTCCATCACCCTCCAGGGATATTTTATTTTATTTATTTATTTTTAAATTTATTATCATTACTATTTTTTTGGTTGTGCCCCGAGGCATGTGGGATCTTAGTTCCCCGGCCAGGGATCCGACCCCCGCCCCCTGCTGTGGAAGCGTGGATTCTTAACCACTGGACCGCCAGGGAAGTCCCATCCAGGGATATTTGATTAATTAACCTCCTGTGTTGCCCGAGAGGCGATCAGTTCTTACTCAGCTTCGTATCGCCAGTCACTCAGATAAAAGGGTGGAATCCACAATGAATGGAGGAGTGAATGAACCCACAAGTGGACAGGGGAGCTGTGGCCCGGGTGAGAGTTGAAGTTCCCCGGTCAGAGGATTTGGAGAACCGCGGTTTTATTTTCTGGGTTTCTTACCGTATCTACTGTTCTCAAGCATCTTGAGGACATCCGTGGGATGTCCTTGAAGACAATAAACATTTTTCGTTGAAGCCCTGATTTGGCCACCGGCTCCTCCCTCACAATGTTCCTGCCAGCCTTTCTTACCCCGCCTTAGAAAAGCCCTTTTCTGTTTAAATTTGAGACACTTGCAGATTTCTGAAATCGGAGGGTTCTCCCTGACAAGTGTTTGGTTTTTTTTTAACATCTTTATTGGAGTATAATTGCTTTACATTGTTGTGTTAGTTTCTGCTTTAAAACAAAGTGAATCAGCTCTATGTATACATATATCCCCATATCTCTTCCCTCTTGCGTCTCCCTCCCACCCTCCCTATCCCACCTCTCTAGGTGGTCACAAAGCACCGAGCTGATCTCCCTGTGCTATGCAGCTGCTTCCCACTAGCTACCTATTTTACGTTTGGTAGTGCATATATACAAGTCCTTTTGAATGAAGTCTGTCCTTATTGAGGTTCAGATGTGTTTTGATTTGACAGGCTGGGCTCAAAAGTGATGAATGCTGTCAGAGTGTGGATAAGCAGCTTCGTTTCAGATGGTCTCATCTGGCAATAAGCCTTTCCTGTGGGTGTTTCCATGTGACCCAGTGGGTCCAGCAGCTTCCATGATATTTTTTTTCACTTTCTTTATTTAAAAAAAATAAGATATAGGGCTTCCCTGGTGGCGCAGTGGTTGAGAGTCCACCTGCCGATGCAGGGGACACGGGTTCGTGCCC
>NW_020175468.1:5722316-5725728 GCF_003031525.2 Neophocaena asiaeorientalis asiaeorientalis
TACAACACTGTGTAGATTTAAGGTGTACAACAGATTGATTTGATACACTTATATGGCAAAATGATTGCCCTTGTGGTGTTAGTTAATACCTCTATCACGTCACATAATTATTTCTTCTAGTGGTGGGAACAAGTAATGTTTATAATACAGTTTTGTTGTCTATAATCACTATATCATGTATTAGGTCTCCAGGACTTATTTATCTACTAGTTACATGTACCCTTAAACAATAGCTCTCCCATATCCCCCACCCCCAGCCCCTGGTAACCACCATTTTACTCTGTTTTTATAATTTGGGTTTTTTTATTTTTATTTTTTTTAAGGTGTGGGGGGGTCAGGGTCTTATTTAAACGTATCTGAATTTTTTAATGACCTGTCTAATCAATTCTTTTTTCCAGCTTCCTTTTTAAAATTTAATTAAAAACATTTTTATTGCAGTATAGTTGATTTACAATATTATATTAGTTTCAGGTGTACAACATAGTGATTCAAAAGTTTTATAGATTATACTCCATCTATAGTTATTATAAAATATTGGCTATATTCCCTGTGCCGTACAATATATCCTTGCGGCATGTTTATTTTATACATAATCGTTTGAACCTCTTAATGCCCTACGCCCCTCTCCCCCGTCCCTCTCCCCACTGGTAACCACTAATTTGTCCTCTGTATCTGTGAGTCTGTTTCTTTTTTGTTATATTCACTACTTTGTTTTATTTGTTAGATTCCACATATACATGACAACATACAGTATTTGTCTTTCTCTGTCTGACTTATCTCGCTTAGCATAATGCCCCCCAAGTCCATCCATGTTGTCCCAAATGAAAGAATTCCCTTTTTTCTCATGACTGAATAATACTCCATTATATACATAACACCACATCATCTTTATCCATTCATTCACTGACAGACACTTAGGTTGTTTCCATATCTTGGCTATTGTGAATACTGCTGCAATGAACATGGAAGTACACGTATCTCTTCAGTAACCTGTTTTCATTTCCTTTGGATCTATGCCCAGAAGTGGGAGCATCCATGCTGTTTTGTCACAGTTTAGGGTCCCCCTAGAGGGCTGTCCTAAGTCTGCCACAGTTGCATAGTCTGAGCCAGTTTTTTGAGTGAAGAAATTCCATCCCATTTCAATTAAGCACAGCACGGTGCTGGGGCTGAAACACTTACGTAGACAGTCTCAGGTTTCAGCTCAGAGGCAGGTCCAGGCAGATAAACATCTGTGATTTCAGGATTCGCAAAAAAGCCAGCTGCTTTTCTTTGGCAGCAGCAAAGCCCAGACTCAGTAGGGTCAGACAGCTATGTTCTAAGTTCAAGCAAGGCTTTCCTGGAACCCCTTCCTCTTCATCATTCTTAGAGTCCAAACTGACCCTCTAGAAAACATGCACACCAGGCTGGAGAAGCATCAGCCTCTCAGGGTCAGACATCTGATTTCCCAGGAGCCCAATAACAACTGAAAACGGCTTTTGAAATCTCCCAAAGTGTATCGCCATCTGGAGATTGCCTCCCTTTTCGTGTTGTCTCCTTTTTTCCCCAGAGGTTCCTATAGGCAAGACACATCTCTGTTCTTCAGACTCAGAGATTAAGTTTCAACCTGCCCACTGGCAGCAGAAATCCAGGGCGCTGTGGCCCCCTGCCACTTTTTCTTTGCAGCTTTCCGTGACTGAGATGATCCCACATCTAGGTGTATTAGCCACAAAATACAAACCCACGCTTTTAAAAGTTTCCCTCTTTCCCCCTCAAACCCCTGAGCAATAAATTCAGCACTTACAGGGTTAACATTACAGTTCGGGGGTTCAAGGGAGGGGCGCCGTGACAACTCTGTGAAGCTATCAAGGAAGCTAAGCATTTGCCTCCTAGGCCCTCTTTTTTTCTCTGGTTTATCTAAAGTTTTGTTCCTTGGGGTAGAGTCTGGAGAAAACCAGTCTGACACAGTTATTCCTCTAGCAACAACTGTGACAACACGTGTGAAGTGTATCTACCAGGAAGGCCCATCAGACACACACCGCCCAAGATTCCCACTGCAGGCTGGTCACGTAGTCACGCTCTGCCGAGCACGAACTCAAATTCCCGGCGCCCAGAAGGAAAGCAGGTGTTCAGCGTAAGCCGCATTATTTGTACAAAGAGTCAAGGCACAGTGAATCCCCGTTAACAGGAAATGGTGAGGGAACCCTACCAAAATCCAAGCTCCCAGATGTCCTTCATGACCTCGAAACGGGCCTTTCTACAGACAGTGGTCTCAGACCTGCTATTAACTCTTTTTGGCATCGGAGCTCTCTGCTGGGAAGGGAGAAAACAGAATGCACCTGTGGTTTGGGATTAACTTTAGAGGTGTCAATTTATGCTTTTCAATATACACAGTTAACCCTTGAATAACTTGGGGGTTAGGAGCGCTGACCCTCCACTCAGTCAAAAATCTGAGTATAACTTATAGCTGGCCCTCCATAGCCAAGGGCCCGCCATATTGCAAGTTCCCCATCTGTGGATTCAACCAACTGTGGATTGTGTATTTCTGTACTATTTACTATTTTCTTTTCATTAATGACTAAATGGCCACATTTAATTCCAGGTAAATGTTAGAACCTCTTGGATTACAACTATAAATACATTTTTTTTAAAAAAAGGAACACACAGAAATAACTATCAACGGTGTCTGAGAATAGAGCCTAAGTCAACGTACGTTGCATGTATTACAGGCAAGGCAGAGGCATTTTTTTTAAAGCTTTTGCAACAGACTTCAAATAATCTTGAAAGAAAGATGCAGGCCTTTACAAGATTTGACTTGCTGAAATCACAACACCTTCCACTCATGAAAAGTCATAAGACTTCAGCTTTTAAAGAAAATAATAAAATAAAAAGAACAGTTCCAGCCTTAGACCAAAAAGACCTGGAGGAGTATGGTAATTAGATTAAACAAGCATGGTCAAGCTTGACACCTGAATGCACTTAAGAGCAAACGCTCAAAGGGGATGGGGAGGAGAACAACCTATTTGGTAACAAAGGTGTATTATATATACTGTGATATAAAAAAGGTATGATGAAAATGTACCTTTTGCTAAAGCTTATACAAGTTCCTTGGTCCATAAAAACTATGTTAGATTTTCATCTTCTAGTCTGATTACCTTTTACTCCAGCCACACCTCTATTTCTTGCCCAGTTAAACAAAACCAAACACAAACCAGCCAAACAAAAATAACAGCTGAAAAAAATCAATTTCCAAAAGGTTGTACATTTTGATGTTTTTTTGTTTGTTTGTTTTACTGTGGCTTCTGCACTTCAAATCAGCACTTGCAGGTAATGGGCTTTTTGAATAGTATCACTGGGTATGAAAAGTTTTCCCAAGAAACCACAGAAGATTGTTCATTTTTTTTTCTTTTTTTTTTTTTTTTTTTGGAATATTTTG
>NW_020175468.1:5726013-5765233 GCF_003031525.2 Neophocaena asiaeorientalis asiaeorientalis
TTTTTTTTTTTTTTTTGGTCAACATTTGGCCGCACTCAAGTCAGTGTACGTCCTAGCAAAATGACGGCAGTTAGGACACAACTCTTGCTGTAGATGACGTGACATTGGTCGAATCTGTGCTGACATTTGTGTAACTCCCCTTGCTCTTTGTGTTTGACTCATTAGGGGGCACTTGGCTGGAGTTGGCTCGAAGGATTGCTCCCACCGCACTGCAATGTGGCTATGGCGCCAGTTCTGGGGTGTAGGCCCTGGTTCTGGGGTGTTGGTGGAATAAATGATTTCATCATTACGGACCAAAGTCACTGGAACCTGGACTGCCTGCCGGACCCCTCTCCAACCTTCTAGGAATGCAGAAATGTCTGGGACAACACAGAGCATACTCTCTCCACGTCTGTACATAGTTTCAGCTTCTACATCCCCAAACCACACTCGTAAATTTGGAGTGAAATTCTGTCCTGTAAGTTCAAGCATTGCTACATCCCCACTGCCATTCAGCTGAAGACTGTCTGCGACAGGCATGGGTATGACTGGGGCAAGGACAGGGCCCATCGCCTGATAAAATGTATACTCTGCCTTATCCGTACTATTGATTGTCCAGGAAGCGCCACCATTTATCATCTCTTTATTTGGTTCTTTTGGGCATGGAGCAGCCTGAAACTGAATTATTCTTTCTTGAGAAAGGCACAAGTACATTCTTTCTGTATCCTTAAGGTAAAAGGCACATTTATGGAGCTGTGACACAGGATCATGTGCATCCAGTGATGCGGTCTGCTTATCAACTTTCCTAATTATCAATCTTGGGAGTGCCATGCCAGTAACTGAACACACAAGTTTGACTGTTTGTCCATAATGGATGTATGCATCGCGGTCTGTGAATTCTTCTCCTTCTGATTCATCATCATCTCAGAGATAAATGTAAAATGCTCCCCACTGCCGAGAACTGGCATGGAAATTACCTCCTTCTACTTGCAAGGATCTGGTACTGTCTGGGATGGAAGTCGATTAAACAGAGCCACCTTTGTTACCGAGGCGATGCATAAGTCAGCATTTTTCAATGACTGCTTCTTTTTGGAAGCTTTGGAGATGACTTTTATCCGCTTGCTGAGGAACATACCAAAGTCATCACTGTTGCCACAGAACATCTTTACAGACAGCACGAAGTGCTTCCTCTTGTCTGAATCAGATATATACAATGTTTTGGCCGTGCAATAGTTCTTTCCTTCCAAGTTCGGCTGCTGCATTTCTTGGTCACTATTTCCTATTCCAATAAATGCACATGGTTGAGACTCTTGTTCAGAACAACCATCGCGTTCCATTTGTTCTTTTTTTTCCCTTCCATCCACTGCCCATAAGATACACATAAGGAGGAGGGCAAAACAACCTTTTTTCATTTCCATATGACTTCTATGCAGCTTTTGCATGAAGAATAAGTACTGTTTGATCCCCTCGCTCTTTTTTTTTTTTTTTTTTTTTTTTTTTTTTTTTTTTTTTTGCGGTATGCGGGCCTCTCACTGTTGTGGCCTCTCCCATTGCGAAGCACAGGCTCCATCTTCCACAAACTCTCGCCAAAACTCCAACCCTCCTGTACTATTTACTATTGAAAAAAACATCCACGTGTAAGTGGACCCATGCAGTCCAAACCCAAGTTCAAGGGTCAACTGTATGAAGAAATATGGGGGGAAAAATGTGTATTGGGACTTCCCTGGTGGCGCAGTGGTTAAGACTCCTTGCTTCCACTGCAGGGGGCACAGGTTCAACCCCTGGTTGGGGAACTAAGATCCTGCATGCTGTGCAGCATGGCCAAAAACCAAAAAAAAAAAAAAAAAATGTGTATAAATGCAATCACACACTCATCCCCTGCCGGTTCTGGGTATGAGAGAGCCCGGGAGCAGTGACTCTACAGTAACGAGTACACCTAGTACCCATATTTTGGCCTCTAATCACCATTCTCCACTACACGGAAGAAGGCCTCCTTGTTAAAAGGAGGGGCTAAGTTGGAGAAGGTCATTTCGAGGATGTGACCACCGGTTGATCCATGAGCTGGACTTGGGCAATTGGAGGCTCCTTGCCCCCTCCCCTGTCTTTGGAATATGCAGTCCACTTGCCCGCTCCCCACTAGAAGCTGCCCCCAGGACACAGCCTTGAGACAGTAAGGTGTTGTTAAGACCATCTGGATTGAATACATGACTGAACCCAGTTAGGGCCTCTATATAAACTTTTAAGACTCTGGCAGGCGGGTGCAGAGATCTATTTGTCTTGCAGTCACCAAAGACAAGCCTTGTATGTGAGCTCCCTTATTAAACCTGCCACCTCCCAACCTGAAGTGATCTGCCTCTTTCTTCAGTCTCTCCCTACCCTCTGTGTCTGGAGCTTCCGTTTCAGATTTCACCTAGGAGACTCCCAAGAGTGCAAACCAACAAGCTGGGAAAGTACAAGGTGAGCCTCACATGTCTTATGCCAGAAAGTAAGGGGGTGATTAAAGAATGATGGGTACAAATTAAAAGGACACAGAAGCCAGCCTAAAGGGTTCCCATGGCCAAATCTGGGTTAATTTAAGGATCAAAATAAGTGACAGTAACTGATCATAACACATTGAATAGATTAGAAATCCAAGAGTCTAGATTATATTAATAAATCAGTTAATGAGAGTTCAATGAAAAGCAGATATTTTCATGAACTCAAAGTACCACTCCACACACTACTTCCTGATTATAATGGAAAAAACTAGGAACTTTACAGTGAAAGGTCTAGCAGATATCATATGGGTCCAGTAATCGAAATTAACATCACCACAAATGGGATAAATAAAATTGCATGCCAAAAGAGCACATCATCACTTCCGTGATATTCTGGCCAAAGATGCATAAGCTGAATCTAATCACGAGGAAGTATCAGACAAGTCCAAATCAAGGGATGTTCTACACAAGAACAAAAATAACATGTGATCTTCTAAAGCGTCAAGCTCATGGAAGTCTGAGAAACTATTCCATACTGAAGGAGCCTAACGTGCTGTAATGACTAGACGCATCGTGCGATCCTAGATTGGATAATTTTGCTATAAAGGACATTGTTGGGGCAATTGATGAAATGTGAATGGAATATGTGGATTAGATAGTAGTAATGTACAAATATTAATCTCCTGATGTTCATTGTTATAAAGTGATTGTGTAGAAAAAAATCCGTATTTGTAATAATATACACTGAAGTATCCAGTGGTGATGGGGCATCATGACAGTCTCAGAGTTCAGGGAAGGAAAATCCCTTGTTACTGTACTTGTAAGTTTTCTGTAAGTTTGAAAATAATTGTTTCAAAGATGTAAGGGGGGGGATTGTAGAGTTACCTTCCTGTGTAATTATGAAATTAGCTGCTACTAAGACTTTTGTACTGGTTAGGATAGACTCGATACTTCAGATAACCCCTGAAATCTCAGTGTCTTAGTGCAAAAAAGATTTCTCACTCAAGTGATGTCCAACAGAGGTCAGGCAGTCCTTCATCTTGTGGCTACATATATGGAACAGGTGGCACCCATAATTCATGGCTAGAGATCACTGTGGAAGAGGAAGGAGAGAATCACCTGGAATGTTTTTAGGGGCAATGCCAGGAAGTGGTGCACATAATTTTTGTCCTCACTCCGTTGGCCAGAATTCAATCATATGGCTCCAATCCATATTGGAGGATGTGAACATAGTCTTCTCATGTCCCCATAAAGAGAAAACAGTGTGTTGACCATATAGGAGTGTTTCTGTGATACTCTTAAAACATCACTTCAATAAACTTTCTCTCATGTGGTGACTAGTGAACTTAAGGGCCTGCGCATTGATTAAAGTTCTCACCACATTTTATTTATTTTATGAATACACTCTCTGATAACTTGTATGACCTGACATTAGAAAAAGAACATTAGGTTATTTTTCTAATACGGTCTGTTTAATAAATCTGAAGACTCACCCCAATTACAATTTTCTTCCTGTGTAGAAGGTATGGTAGCAGTTTGAGCATTGACGATAGCCGTGGCTACAACCATCACATTTATGGATTTTGTTCTGCATAGATGTTTAATGATTGGGGAGACCGGAGGTATCTCTGGAATCCTTGCCATGCATGATACCAATAGAGTCCATCAACAGTGTAGGAAAACTGATGTCTTCCAAGAGTGAAGTGCTAACTGTAGCCCTTCCTGTAGCACGACCTTCATGGATTGGACATAAATAAGTGTGCATGCTGTTTACTAACACTTGAGGTGCAAATGAGGCCCCTACAACACTGTGCTATATTGTCTGTTGGTCATATGGGCATCATCACTTCTTTTTACGACTGAATCTGTTAAGGGCTCCTGTATTAAAAGAGAAGACAGGAACAGCATAGCTCAGAATCCCCTTCCCCAGGTGTTTCTTGGTGACAGTTGGCCATTGAAAAGGCACTCACATGAGACTTAGGAAGCATAGGAAGAAAAGGCATTATTCTCCGGAGGCAGTTGCAGGAGGAATCGTGGACAGGCATGAGCTTCCAAGCATCCAAGTGAGCTTCTTAAGAATCATCCAGGGAATTCCCTGGTGATTCAGTGGTTAGGAGTCTGTGCTTTCACTGTTGAGGGCCCAGGATCAATCCCTGGTCGGGGAGCTAATATCCCACAAGCCTCGCGGTGCGGCCAAAAAAAAAAAAGAAAGAAAAAAAAACATCCATATTGATGCTGCTGTGAGTGTAACTGCTGTGTATGCTGAGCCACAGCTGTCATGCCAGCCAGGTGCAAAGGCAGCTTAGCTACTGAGGTTATTCTAGACGACAGCTTATTCCCTTTTTCAGGCTCATTTGCTTTTGCTTTTCTGTTGAATGATTCCAATCATAAATAAAGCTTTTAATACTTAAAAAAATATATCACCCATATTGGTACTATAGACTGAGATAGCTTATGGGGCTTTCCGCATCTTCACCAGCTTCAGAGAAATCCCCTGAGTATCACTCATGTTGCTGCTGTAGACTGAGATTCTTGAGATTGTCAGCAGCTTCTAAGAAAGCTCTTGAGAACCCAGTTTGGCACTGCAGGCTGGTGTTGGCTTCCCTGGTCAACGTTCCCTTAGCTCTTCCAAACGTGTGCGTGCCTCTTATTGCCTGTATTAAAAGCATTCATGCCTGCAGAAACTAACACAACGTTGTAAGTCCACTATACTCCAATAAGAATTATTACTCCATGGGAATTCCCTGGTGGTCCAGTGGTTAGGGTTCCGTGCTTCCACTGCAGGGGGCACGAGTTTGATCCCTGGTTGGGGAACTAAGATCTAGCATGCCATGTGGCAGGGCAAAAAAAAATTATTACTCCCCGCCCCCCCACACACAAAAAAAGCATTCATGCCTAGAATATACAGAGTGGCATCTGGTTCTCTATTGAACCCTGACAGGTCAAGTACTGACCATATGTATAGAATTTCTGTCCTCCTGTGCAGACTCTGATGAGTAAGAAAGTCTGAACTATTATTCGAAATAATAAACTCTTCACATGTATATGGTTTTCTTTTCCTCATGCACCTCTGATGAATAAGATGAGTTTCACATGAAGTCCTTAATATCTTTTTCCTATATATGGAAGCTTCTCTCCCATGTGGGTTCTGAGATGGACACGAAGATGTGAACTCCAAATAAGCCCTTACTCCACTCATCCCATTCATGGCTGTTTTCATTCTTATCACATTCATTATATTTACAGGATTCACCCCCTGAGAGAACACTCAGATGAGTGTGAAAACTCAGCTATATGCAAAATCCTTTCCATACACATAGCACTTGTAGGGTTTCTCCTCCTTATGGACTCCAGTGAATATGAAGGTATTTGCTCTCTCTGAAGCTCTTTCCACTGCTATTCACAGTAAGTCCTCCCTCCTGAGTGAAAACTAAGTGGACTTGAGGAATATCGCTTGAACTGAACTTGAAGAAACACTTTCCAGTCTCGCCGCATTTTAGGATTTCTCTCCAATGTTCACCCTCTAGTGGACACGATGGGAGTTCCTGTCAAATCCCTCTCCACATTCCTCACTTGTTTAGAATTTCTTTCCTATACTGTTGAAACACAAGTAAGTGACCTAAAGCCAAATCTCTTACCATGCACACTATACGTGTAAAACTATTATTCCCATGTGAACTCAATGGTGTCTGTAAGAGATGACTCCCTTCTAAAGCCCTTACCATATTTATACTGTTTTCTCCCTGAGAGAACAAATTGATGTCTGGGAATATATGAGCTGATCAAAATCGTACCAACTATGTTCTCTGATCATAATGGAATCAAACTAGAAATTAAACTAAGAAGCAAAACAGAAAACTCTCCAAACATTTGGAAATGGAATGAAAATAAAAATACAACATATTAAAATCTAGGGGTGCTGAAAGGGAAATTCATGCCACTAAATGTTTACCTTAGTAAAGAGGAAAGGTCTCAAAACAATAGTCAAAATCCCACTCAGATAACTAGGAAAAGAGAAAAATAAATCAAAAGTAAGCACAAGAAAGGAAATAATAAAGAGCAGAAATAAGTACAATTAAAAACATAAAAATAAAGGAAAATCTATGAAACAGAAAGCCGATTCTTTGAAAAGATCCATAAAATTGATAAGCTTCTAGCAAGACAAAGACATTACCAATATCAAGGATAAAATTGGGGATATAATTACAGATGTTGCAGCCAATAAAAACTTAATAAAGGACTTCTATGAACAACTCTATCCAGGTAAACTTAACAACTTAAGAGAAATAGACCAATTCTTTGAAAACCAAACTACCCAAATTCACCCAATATGAAATAATCTCAATAGTCCTATAACTATTGAAGAAATGTAATCCATAATTTTAAAACTTCCAAAAAAAGAAATCTCTAAGTCCAGATAGTTTCACTGGAGAATTCTACTAAACATTTGAAGAAGCATCAGCACCAATTACACACAATCTCTTCCAGAAAATAGAAGCCAATATTATCCTGATACCAAAATTAGAGACAGTACAGAAGAAAGGAAGAAAGAAAGAATGAAAGGAAGAAAGAAAGAAGTTTATTTAGTCTGTAGCTAAGTGAAAACTTGAAGCAATCATAGAAATGTGACTGTTAATTATGTTAGGTGTGATAATAGCTTTCTGATCTTGTAAAAAATAGTCTATATTTGAGAGATGCCTATAGGTGTAAGAGATGCCATCAGGGATTTGCTTTAAATTATTTCAGCATGTAAGTTAAAAAGGAAAAAGGGATAGATTAAGCAAATGTGGCAAAATCTTGACCATTGTTAAATTTGGGTGATGAATATATGGGGTCCATTTTATTTTCTCTTTTTGACTATTCTGGACGTTTTTCATAATTAAGAATTAAAGTCTTGAATTTTTAAAGCCTGAATTTTACCAATACTGCCACTTGTATGAACTAGGGCAATGGTTTAACCCTTCCTCATGTTACAATGGGAATAATATCACTTACCTCACTGAGGCTTCAACATAGTAGGAATGGTGATCTTGAAGTATCCCTCAACGGATGTTAAGCTCTCTTTGTAAGAGTCATATCCCTTCTGAGAATGGACAAGATGTTTAACCAAGAAAGGAAATACTACTTTCTGGAATTTACTGAACTATCCCCCTTCCGGAAAAGGAGAAGGCAAATATGACAGAGAGCCCATAATACTAGGTCAGTGGGGATGAATGGAAAGCTGAATTCCCACTCCCCACCTCCCCACCTCACTCCCACCACCCACAGAGGTGAGGCAGTCCTAGGCAGTGCTCTAATGCCCCCTACTAGGCTGAACGGGGACAGCTGAACTTTCAGCAGCAAGGAGGTAGAGGCAGTTGGCCCTCTGCCACCCCCCCACCAGCGCCCCCACTCCCACACACACAGTGTCAAAAGGGCCCAGAAGGAAGGTGAACTTCCATTCCCATTTGGACCTGTGTACTACACCTAAACAGGTGACTTCCTGACAAAAAAGATCAAATGGGATCCAAAGTCTAGCAACATTGTACCCCAAATATCCAGGATACAATAAAAAAAAAAAATCACCCATCATACCAAGAACCAGAACAATCAGAATTTGAATGAGAAAAAAACAATCAACAGACATCAATACCAAGACAATTTAGATGTTGGGATTATCTGAAAAGGATTTTGAAGTAATTACATAATCCTCCTTTTTGTCTCAGCTAGTTTGAGTTGGGTTTTCTATTTCTTACAATTGAGAACATCCTAACGGTTATAAACATCCATGAGCTCCGGTAGCCCACCCCAGTGTATGGTGTTGGCCCTGGATTTCTGATGGTAACATGAAACTTGAGATACCATAGAACTTAAGCAACCAGTGTCCTGGAAGGTAAGGTCCAGAAGAAAAAAAAAATGTGAACAACTAGGTCCTACAGTATAGCACAGGGAACTCTACTCAATATTCTGTAATAACCTATAAAGGAAAAGAATCTGTAAAAGAATATATATATACACATATATATACATATTATATATATATGAATTACTTTGTTGTGCAGTTGAAACTAACACAACATTGCAAATTAGCTATACTCAAAAAAAAACAACAAAGCAAAACAGCTGTAGGAAACTGTCCACTACCTCCAGTAAATATACACCTGAGTAAACGGTTCAAACAAGCAAACTTGAAAAATACAGAAGCATCTGAGAAGCATGGGGTGCTGTCCAAAACGCTCTGTGCCTTAACAGCTTAGTTCAACATCCAAAATGCATATTATAATATGTTCTCCCTTCTTTGTAGACCCTTTGACAGGAAGCTTTATGGAATGAAAACCAAGTTTTTCTTTTTCCATTCAGTCTTTTTCTGTCACCAAAGACCCAACAAAAGAAAAAAACCTATAAAGGAAAAGAATCTGTAAAAGAATATATATATACACATATATATACATATTATATATATATGAATTACTTTGTTGTGCAGTTGAAACTAACACAACATTGCAAATTAGCTATACTCAAAAAAAAACAACAAAGCAAAACAGCTGTAGGAAACTGTCCACTACCTCCAGTAAATATACACCTGAGTAAACGGTTCAAACAAGCAAACTTGAAAAATACAGAAGCATCTGAGAAGCATGGGGTGCTGTCCAAAACGCTCTGTGCCTTAACAGCTTAGTTCAACATCCAAAATGCATATTATAATATGTTCTCCCTTCTTTGTAGACCCTTTGACAGGAAGCTTTATGGAATGAAAACCAAGTTTTTCTTTTTCCATTCAGTCTTTTTCTGTCACCAAAGACCCAACAAAAGAAAAATAGTGAAACTTACACTATACACAACTGATGGTACACTGTCCAGAGAAAGTCTTAAATGATGCGATAAAAAATCGAGCCCTTTACTGCTTGAAAAGTGGAGCTGAGCAGGATAGGAGCCAAAGGCAAAAATCTAACACTCAAATTGTAGACTGCATGATTTAACATATTTTTATTAAATTATCATTTCCTTGAATTAATTTTTAAGGTTTCTTCCAAGAATCCTTTTCCTAGTACAATTTATCGTGACTACTTGGGATTGAGCTCACTAACATTTTCAAATGTTTGTCCTATTCCTCTCCTTCAAGTGAGACAAAGTCCAGGGCACCTGCTCTGTTTGGCACTGGTTCCAGGTCACGGTCATACAAGCAGTAAACAGACCTCCTGCCCCCATGGAGCTTACATTCTAGTGGACATGGATTTTGTCATGTCCATCATTATACTTTTCCTGAAGTCCTGACGGTACTTCTCATTTTTAAAGCTTCTCCCCCACGTAGATTCTATTGAATGTAAAGGTTCTGACTGAAACCTACTGCACCATCCTTACAAGGTTTCTCTGCTGTGCATTCTCTTGAGAATTGTGACATTTTGGGCTCTGCTGGACACACTGGCCATACTCATACAACAAATAGGTCTCCTCCAATGGAATTCGGATGGCTGTAAAAAAAAGCAGCTCCCTCCTGAATGCTTAAAATACAACATTTTATAAACAGCCCCTGTTGTGGGCGTTTTCTGATGAAAATGAGAAGTCTAAATTCTGAAGAACACTTTTATCACACTCTGCATGTACTGGATTGATCACCACTATGGACTCTCTGATGAACCTGAAGACATGAACTCTTGCTAAAGCCCTTACCACAGTCAAAACATTTGTAGGGTTTCTCTCCTGTATGGACCCTCCGATGGGCTTGAAGATGGGAGGTCTGACTGAAGCCCTTCCCACACGTGCCACACTTATAGGGTTTCTCTCCCGTGTGGATCCTCTGATGAACGTGAAGGTACGAGTTCCAGATGAAGCCTTTCCCACATTCCTCACACTTGTAGGGTTTCTCCCCTGTATGGACTCTCTGATGGGCTTGAAGATGGGAGCTCCAACTGAAACCCTTCCCACACACATCGCACGTGTAGGGTTTCTCTCCAGTGTGGACCCGCTGGTGGTCTTGAAGATGTGAGCTCTGACTGAAGCCTTTCCCACATGTGTCACATCTGTAGGGCTTCTCTCCTGTGTGGACTCTCTGATGGGCCTGAAGATGGGAAATCTGACTGAAATCCTTCCCACATGTGTCACATCTGTAGGGTTTCTCTCCCGTGTGGACTCTCTGATGGGCCTGAAGATGGGAATTCCGGCTAAAGCTCTTATTACACACATCACATTGGTAGGGTTTCTCGCCGGTGTGGATTCTCTGATGGGCTTGAAGGTTGGAGGCCTTACTGAAGTCTTTCCCACATACCTCGCATTTATATGGTTTTTCTCCAGTATGAACTCTCTGAAGAGGACCAGAGCTCTGACTGAATATCCTGTCATATGCCTTCCATTTGGACGTTTTGTCTTGAGGGTAGGCTGTCTGATGGGCTTGAATTTGTGATGTCTCATTGAAGCCTTTACCACACAGCTCACATTTCCAGGATTTCTCGCCAGTGTTGTCTACACAGTGACTGTTGAGGTCTAAGCTATGACTGGAGGCCTTCCCACACCTGCCACCCCTACACAGATTCTCCCCCGGGTGAATGGGCTCATGAGTGGGAAGGGAGGAGTTCTGATTGAAGCTCTCAGCAGCACAGACCCCAGATCTGTAGGGTTTCTCCCCTGGGTTGACTCTCTGATGGGTCTCCGGATGTGAGCTCTGACCCAAGTCCACCCCACACTCATCATTCCCACTGCGTTTCCCTCCTCTGTGAACACTGTAATGAATGTGAAACACTGAGTTATACGCAGTGCCCTTCCCACACTCACTACACACGTGGGGCTTCTCTCCTACACGCAACTGCTGATGAAGTTCAACATCATAGCCAAGGCTGACACCTTTTCCAGTCTCATCAGAGGTCTGCTCTCCTGAGTGGATGATACTATGCTGGGATGTGTTCTTCACAAAGTCTTTTCCATGATTATTGTGGCCACAAGCTTTCTCGCTTTTGTGTACTTCCTGATTGCCATGGTGATGAGAGATCCTTCTCATGACACAGTGATCACACTGACACAGTTTATCTTTTATGTCAATTTGCTGACACCTACTCTGATAATTCTGTGACTCTCTCAGATACATTTTTCTCCAGAAATCCCAGGATGTCTGAGTTGGAGACTCTTGATTTTTGATACTTGTGGAACTCTCTCCTTGAAGCTTTCCTACATAGTTCTCATCTTCAGAAAGCTGAGCAGATTCTCCTGACCATGCCTCACAGGAGGAATCATCTTGTTTTGGCAACTTCTTGCCTTGCAGATTTATTATTGAGTCCTGAGTTCTGGTTAATTTACTTGTAAACTGTTCCCATATCTGCCAGCACATAAGGCCTTCATGTAAAAGCTGTCTTAATCCTGCTTCTTGAAGAGTCTCTATCTCATTTTGGTTCCCGTGTCCTGGAAGGATAAAGAGAATTCAGAGATGAAAGTCAGGACAAGTTCAGGGACAAAAAAATATTTCACAGGTCGACTGTGCTGGGAGACCCTATTCAACCAGTAGAGAGTTCAGCTGGACTCTGTCTTTGTTTTTTCATGCTTACGGAAACAAAGAGCTGATAAGTAGTAGCCTCCTATTCACTACGTGTTAATGAGACTCATTTAGAACTAATGTACCAAGACTGATGTATGAGGTCAAAATTAGAAATACAGTGCTACCGAGCAGGGGACTTGCTCAGCAAAAGTGAAAAGAAAAGATTTGCAAAGGGAAACATCTCCTCTGTCCTGATAATGAACCCATGAGATGATAACTTTATTTCCTTAATTCAGCCATTATATGCACATGTTAATACATAAGCTAGATTTGAGAGAATTCCTCTTTATTTCAATGATGTCCTAATATACAATATTCAACTAGTGAACATTATAACTGGGAATAAAAACTAGAAAACTTATTCCCTTAACTGACACATCCTATGGGAGTAAAAAATCCTATGATAATTATTGCCACTTAATTTGGCTGAATTTTCTGATAAGCCTGAATGGCTAATATTATCTTCCAGGTTTTGTAGATATGAATCTGCAAATACCAAAAGTCGCTGTGGTAGCCAGCATCCAAGACAATCTCCAGGAGGTATCCACACCCTATTGAAGTCCCCTCCACAACCTTTCAGGATTGGCCTGCAAAGCCAACAGGATATGGCAGACGTGATGGTATGTCACTTCCAAGGTTATGTCATAAAAGACACTCTGATTTCTGCCTTCTACTCCCTTGGGTGTAACTAGCTTGGGGAAACCAGCTGCCACGTTTTGAGGACATTCAGGCAGCCCTAGGGAGAGGCCTGTTTGGCAAAGAACTGAGGCCTCCTGCCAACAGCCAGGGAAGAACTGAGGCCTCCTGTCAACAACCCTGTGAATGAGCCCATCTTGGAAGCACATCCCTTGAGGTCCATCAAGCCTTCAGAGGATTGCAGCTCATGCAGACTCCTTGAGATCTTATGAGATCATGAGCCAGAACTACCCTAAGCTGCCCCCAGATTCCTGACTCACAGAAACTATAATGCCTGTAGCTCTAAACTGCAAAGTTTAAGAGCAATTTGTTATACAGCAATTGATGGCTAATACAAGTACCATAGAAATTAAAATTAGATTAGGCATTCATCAGAAGATTAACAGTGTTCTGAAATAATCCTTTCATCATACTGATATATTCTCCACTCATGAGCTGTCTGCAGGAGGAGTGGGCAGTGAGACCCACTTAGCATCATTCTCTGTGATCTGCAAGGACTCAGACCTGCATGGTTCTCACCTGAACACCCAGCTCCTTGGGCTTCTGGCTCCATCACCCAAAGCTTCTTTTTTCTCCCCAGCTGTAGTATCATATCTAATCTGAAAGGTAGATATCCTGTGAAAAAGAAATGGCACATGTGTAAGGTGAGTACACTAAAGGCAAAATTTTTAATTCCAATTCTACAGTCTTCATGCACTGTAAGTAGTATTTTTCCAAATTCTGATCATGACCTGTTGTACTAAATACCTCTTATGCTGTGATCTGGTAGACAAATACACAGATGTACATCACCGAATCAAGGGATCGAATGACTCAATCCTAACCACTATCTACTTTTATCACATCTCCTTTCCTGTCTTTAACTCACAATTTCTGTTGCACTATATGCAGTTCCTGACAAGAAGCTATGCTATTCCGTCCTATTTCATTAAATGCAATAATGACGCAATTTGCTAATTGACTTTAAAACCCCACCAAGATGTCACAACTACAGTTTGAGAAAATAGACAAGGTAGAGATGAGATGTCCCACTGGGATGAGGAAATTCAGGGCCCCAGATTCAGGGAAGCCTTTCAAGAGCCCCAAGTCTTAAACGTTTGAAACCAAGGCACTTCTGAGGGTTGACACTGAGTCACAGGGTGCCCGTCCTCACCCACTGAGACCAGGTTCCGGAAGTTCTCCAGCATCACGTCTTGGTACAGCTTCCTCTGAGTGGAGTCCAGCAGCCCCAGCTCCTCCTTGGTGAAGGTCACAGCCACGTCCTTGAAGGACACTGGCTCCTACGACATCAAGCACACACACAGCCTCAATCTTATGATCAGTGGCCACCGGGAGAGGGACGGCACTTAGTGGGTGGAGAGGGTGGGTGGGAAGTTGTTCTAGATCCTGGGGACCTTGAGTCTACCTTATGTAGTTTCCTCCTCTTCTCCAGTCCGCATGTCAATGCCACATGCTAAATACTGAAATATATTTATGATCATTGACTTTTTTTTTTTTTTTGGCCATGCCTCACGGCACGCAGGATGTAGGATCTTAGTTCCCTGACCAGGGATGGAACCTGTGCCCCCTGCAGTGGAAGTGCAGAGTCCTAACCACTGGACCGCTGGGGAATTCCCTTATGATAGTTGCTTTAAAATCCTGATCAGATGGATGAAACTTGAAGACATTATGCTAAGTGAAGCCAGCCAGTCACAAAAGGATTATGTGTATGATTCCACTTATATGAGATACCCAGAGTAGTCACATATATAGAGACAGGAAGTAAAGTGATGTTTGCAAGAGACTGGGGGGTGTGGGGGATAGGGAACTACTGTTTAATGGGTATGAAATTCCACTTTGAGAAGATGAAAACAGTTCTGGAGATGTGTGGTGGTGATGGTTGCACAACAGTGTGAATGTACTTAATACCACTGAACTGTACACTTAAAAATAGTTTGAATGGTAAATTTTATGTTATGTATATATATATATAGAGAGAGAGAGAAATTATTTTATTTTTGGCTGCACTGGGTCTTAGTTGTGGCACATGGGATCTTTAGTTGCGGCATGCAGGCTCTCACTTGCGGCATGCAGGTAGGATCTGCTTCCCCAACCAGGGATTGAACCCGGGCCCCCTGCATTGGGAGCATGGAGTCTTACTCACTGGACCACCAGGGAAGTCCCTGTTATGTATATTTTACCACAATAAAAGACGTCCACCAAGAGGTGAATGAATAACCAAATTGTGGTATATCCACGCAATGAAATACTATGCAGCAATAAAAAGGAACAGGTTATTGACCTGTATTCAAAAACATTCTGATGAACAAATGAAGCCAGACACAAGAAGAGCATATACTGTATAATTCCATTAATGTGAAACTCAAGAAACGATGAATCTGATCTGGAGTGACATAAAGTAAATCAGTTATTGCCTACAGCCAGGGATGTGGGATCGGGATTAACTGGGGCACCAGGTAACCTTTTTGGTGATGGAAATGATCTACATCTAGATTGTGGCAGTGGTCACGTGGGTATGTATATTTGTCAAAATTGATCAAATACATTTTTATGTGTATATTACATGTAAATTTCACCTCAAAGATGATTTTAAAAGACAAAATTAGGAAAACAAATCACAGAATGGAAAAAAAATATAGTACGTATATCTAACAAAGGACTTGAACTCACAAAACTTAAAGAACTCCTCAATAATAAAAAGTAGAAGCCACATTTTTAAATGGGCAAATGACTTTAACAAACTTTTCATAAAGGATATGCCAATTGCAAAAACCCATGAAAAAGTATTCAACGTCATGTATCACGAGCGAAATACAAATTACAGTCACGGTGAGATGTCATTTCATTCAAATGGCTAAAATAAAAAAGATCTACAACACCAAATGGCAGCAAAGAGGTAGAACGAACTGGAACTTTCATGCACCGCTAAGTTGTTAAATGGTACAAGCACTGTGGAAAACAGTTTATATTCATCTACCACTTCTAGATGTTTACCCAAGAGATATGAAAACATATGTCCTCCAGACCTGCGCAGAATGCTCATGGGAGCTTTATGCATTAACAATTAAAAGCTGCAAACAACTCAAAGGTCCTTCGAAAGGATAAGCAAACTGATATATTCATAAAATGGAATATAATAAAAAAGGAATGAATTACTGACACCTGCAACAGCACAGATGAATCTCAAAAACTTTATGCAGGGTGAAAGAAGCCAGACACAAGAGTACATACACTATGATTTCACTGATTATATTTAATTTGAAAACAAGTAAATCTAGTGATATAATGACAGATCAGAACAGTAGATGCCTCCCGGGGGTAAGAAACTGTCTTGAAAGAGACATGAGAGAAACTTTTGGGGTAATGTAGGTAATGTAAATGTTCTATTTCTTGTTTTGTGTAGTGGGCTAATGCAATTATACAACTTGCAAAACGGGGTATACAACTGTCATTGACCTGTAATTTTTGTAAGTAAATTATATTCCATTTTTTAAAGCCCTATGCAAAAATGTTATGAATCAAAGCAAAACTTAGAGGTACAGCAGTCTGTATGCTTAACTGTAGCTTCTGAAATGTTAGACAAAAAATAGAAACCCTTCTCAGACAATACACAGAAGAATGCTGAGTCATAAAAACTCTAGTGTTAACATTAAGTGAAAAAATAAAATTGAAAATTACACATATACTGTGATTATAATTATATTAAGTATAACTCATTCATAAGCAGTGTAGTAGTTTGGGTTTTCAAAATTTCTTGATATCTATGGATTTCTGTACTCTTATTTTTTTTTTTTTTTTTTTTTTTTTTGGAAGACAGGGGACATCACTAACTGCATCGGCAGGCGGACTCTCAACCATTGCGCCACCAGGGAAGCCCTGTACTCTTATTTTTGAAATGAAAATGATAAAATAAAACAAACCAAAACCAAAAATAAAAACTAGAACCAATAAAAAAGCAAGTACCTGGGAAATCCCTGGTGGTCCAGTGGTTAGAACTCAGCATTTTTACTGCAGTGGGCTCGGGTTTTATCCTTGGTCAGGGAACTAAGATCTCGCAAGCCACGCATGGTACAGCAAAAAAAAAAAAAAAAAAAAAAAACAACCCAAAAAGGCAAGTACCTGGCATATAACGAACACATGTTTTCTTCCTTTATCCTTCCCATGGGAGAGAAAAAGTATGTATCTAATCTTTGAGAAAAGAGATGTAATTTTAAGAGATAAAACTCAACTCACCTGGAACTTGGTCATTTTCTCCAGCCCCTTCTGGGGAAGGGCAGAGTCCTGGGAAGACACAACTGGCAAAGGAGAAGGAAGCCATGAGACGTAGGTCCAAGCCCAAGTGGTGGCTCTGTGTGAATCACTAGCCCCCCAGCCAGGGGCCCCTGTGCAGTGAACAAGCTGCTCAAGTCTAAGCAGTGAGGCTCACACAAGAGTCCCTTGTGGTGGCTCCCAGGGTTCAGGGTCATCATTCTCGCCCTGGGTATCAGGGGAAAATGAAAGGCAGTGGAATGTACCGGTATGAGAGTGCCAACAGGTCTGGGGTCAATCCGGGTACTTCTACTGTGACATAATATACTGGTTGCCGCCCCCAGCTCCTGACACGGGGCTCCTGAAATCCTCGTAATTTCCTGGTTGCTAGGAGTGTCTTTTGTTCTAATGAGGTGACTCTTGGGGGGCTCCTGGATGGGGACTGGTCAGCAGAAAGGCCAAAGCTTGATTAGATGGCTTGGAATGTTCAGCCGCACCCCCTACTGTCCAGGGAGGGGAGAGGGGCTGGAAATGGAGTTAAGAGTTCATCACGCCCAAGTGAGGAAGCCTCCATAAAATCCCAATAGTATGGGGTTCGCCTTACGTCATACCATTTAACAAACTAGCAAATGTTAAGCGTTTCTCTGAGTTCTGTGAGCCGCACCAGCAAATAACTGACTCCGAAGTGGAAGAGTCTTGCAAACCTCTGATTTGCAGCCAAGTCAGACAGAAGTTGTGGGTAACCTGGGGGTCTTCTACTTGCAAACGGCATCTGAGGTGGGGGAGGGCGATCTCGTGGGACTGAGCCCTTAACCTGTGGGATCTGAAGCTACGTCCAGGAAAAGAGTGTCTGAATTGAGCTAAGTTGTAGGGCACCCAGCTGGTAAAGTAGAATTAATTGCTCGGCGTGGGGAAAACCCCACCCACATCTGGTGTCAGAAGCGTTGTGACGGTGCTGGGAGTGTGAGAATAGAGAGGAACACAGGAGGAAGACCGAGTTGTTCTTGCAGAGCTACTAACGCTGCTTAAATTAACCTCCCTCCGCCTCAAATCTGTCACCTGCAAAATGAGAACACTGCTTCCTTACAGGATTGCTCAAATGTGCGAGTCAAAGTGTGAACAGATGGAAACTTATAACTGATTCCACTTCAGAAAAGCAGGTAGATATTTTACATCACAAAACCGCTCTTGCAGTGGCTTCTCTTGTTGCGGAGCACGGGCTCTGGGCACGTGGGCTTCAGTAGTTGTGCCATGCGGGCTCAGTAGTTGTGGCTCGCAGGCTCTAGAGCGCTGGCTCAGTAGTTGTGGTGCACGGGCTTAGTTGCTCCGCGGCATGTGGGATCTTCCTGGACCAGGGCTTGAACCCGTGTCCCCTGCATTGGCAGGCGGATTCTTAACCACTGTGCCACCAGGGAAGCACCAAGGGGTCTTTTTTAACATCCATATTTCACCTTTATCTCTGACAAGTCTATAGTTCTGATTGGCTATATTACTTAATAATTTCTGGCCCTGTAATGATGATTCATTGATACCAGTATCTGGTTTTGTAAAAAGTTATAAATGCGAATTTTCTTCATGCAGCCAGAAGAGTCTCAATGGCACATCCCCCTCTGCCATGCTGACTGTAGTAAAGAAAAACTACTTTTTTTTTTTTTTTTTTTTGGGGAGGCAGACTCTCAACCACTGCGCCACCAGGGAAGCCCAGAAAAACTATTTTAAAATATGACTGCTAGTTTTTTTTCATTTTAAACAAGTTCGACAGAATGTCTCAATGAACAATACTGTAGTGGCCATAACAGATCCTAACTTATAAGGGTGCTTTGGGGATTAACTGAGCAAGTCCAATAGCCCCGAACAGGCAAGTCCATCCAGACAGAAAGTAAATTAGTGGCTGCCAGGGGCTGAGAGGTCAGCAAGTGAGAAGTGACAGCTCAGGGGCATGGGGTTTCTTTTGGGGATGAGGAAAATGTTCTGGAATTAGCTGGTGGTGATGGCTGTACAGCCTTGTGAATATACTAAAAACCAGTGAGTTGTATACTTTAAGGGTGACTAAAGCATACTTTAGTATACTACAGGGTGACTCTTACGATATGTGAATTATATCTCAAGATAAAAAATAGGGGGGAAAAAAGCCTTGGCTCAGTGCCTGGCGCATAATACAAGCTCTCAGTAAGTGATGGTATGATGATTATTGCTCCCATTTAATGGATGAGGAAGCTGAGGATTCATGAGATTAAGTTACTGACAATCACAGAGCTGGTGAGGACTGACTAACCTGAAATCCAACTCTGACTCCGGAGCTCGTGCTCTTAATCTAGTCACTGTGTCTCTAATCACAAACACACAGAAGAGATGGGAGGGGTGTCCTTGGGGAGGAGAGAAAGGGGAGTTGGAGGGTACACACTCTGCTGAAAGTGACCTGCTGAGCGATATGGAGCCAGGGCATCAGGATTCTACCGACTCTTCTGACAGCTCTTTGCGTCTATTTCCACATCTATACAACGGGGATAAGGAGAATATCGAGCTTATAGGGGTGACAAGAGGTTTCAGTGAATACGTGAGAATAAGCGTTAAATGTATGATAGCGCCTCATGTTCGTGGGTCCTGCTGCTTTAGGCAGAAGCACTCCCGTAGGGATGAGAGCAATGTATCCGCTCCCCAAAGCTTGGAAGACAGATCATTCATAACCCCCAACTCCCTTGCGCTGGCCCTATATTTGCTGCACTTTCCTGCTCTGCTCTGCTCAGCAACACGGTTTTGCAAGCAGACCTGACATTTCGCCATATTTAGAAGGAGAAAGCAAGTGGGGTCTGGGGTGCCTGCCTCAGCTCTGCTCACCTCTCACCCTTCAAATCCCAGTCCCCAGAAGTCTTCCACCGCCTGCGGGCGGTTGAGGGGATGGTGAGCGGTGAAGCATCTGTTTTACTTCTGAGATGATTAACACACTTTTTTAATCCCAGCGCCTAGAATATAATGAGTGCTCAAAACACATGGAATCAAAGGATGACCGAAGACACACTTTGTCGGGCAAGGATCAGACTGGTGCATCTCAGAGGTTCCTCTGAGCTGTAAAATTCTGAGGCTGTTTCTGATTGGGAGGAGGAGAGGATGAATTGTATCTTCCAATTTTTTCCTCTGGGTTTCTTTTCTTTTTTTTTTGGCCATGCCACACGCCTTGCGGGATCTTAGTTCCCCACCAGGGATTGAACCTGTGCCCCGTGCAAGTGGAAGCGCGGAGTCCTAATTACTGGTTTTGCTCAAGCAACACTAAGGTCATTCTTAAAAGTAAAAATGCTCAAGAACTTCCCTGGTAGTCCAGCGGTTAAGACTCTGCGCTCCCAATGCAGGGGCCCCAGGTTCGATCCCTGGTCAGGGAACTAGATCCCGTGTACCGCAACTAAGACCCAGCACAGCCAAATAAATAAATAAAAAGTAAAATATTGATAAAAGGAATAATTATGGGCTCTGGATAAGGCAATCCCTATTTATTTATTTATTTTAAAACATTCATTCATTCAACATGATCAGGTATTTACTCAAATACCTGAGAGTTCTTCCTCAGAGAGTCCTCAGAGTTCTTCCATGGACATGCTTTATATACTTTAAATCCCCTGCTCCACCACTTCCCTTCTTCTCCAGTTCACTGCCCTTTTATATTTAGGGTCATCCCTCTCTATCTTATTAATGTACATCTTATTTTTTTTTTGTCCATGCCTCGCAGCATGTGGGATCTTAGTTCCCCGATCAGGGATCGATCCTGGGCTCCCTGCAGCAGAAGCACAGAGTCTTAACCACTGGACCAACAGGAAGGTCCCTAATGTACATTTTAGTTATTCATCTTGCTTATATCAATCCACATTTTTGCAGTGTAGGCCGCATTGTTTTAGTCTCTTTCTCCAGTGCCTAGAATAGTTCATGGCATGAAGCAGGCACTCAACACAGATTTGTTTTAAAAAAAAAAAAGGTGAATGACTGAGGGGACTTCCCTGGTGGTCCAGGGGTTAGAACTCCATGCTTCCATTGCAGGAGGCGCGAGTTCGATCCCTGGTCAGGGAACTAAGATTCTGTCTGCCACAAGGGGTGGCCAAAAAAAAGGTGAATTACTGAATGAATGGTTGATAAAGATACATCCTGTATTATATTAGCTGACCACTTCATTACTATTCACCAGGATCTTTCATTCATTCATTCAACAAATACTTACTGATTATCTAGCCTGTACCAGGCACAATTCTATATATTAAAGATACAGCGGTGGATAAAATCCCTGCTGTCATGAAGCTGATATTATAGTAGAGGATGGGTAATAAGCCAACCAACAGATAAGTATATAATATGCTAGCCACTGGTAGACACTGCTAAGAAAAATATGGCAGGGAAAACGGGGATGGAGAGAGATGGGGAGGTGCTATTTTAGGAAGGACGGTTTCAATTCTAGTGCTGTAGTTCCTGGGTGAGTGATGCTCTGCAGATCAATTACCCTCTTGTGCCTCATTTGTAATAACATGCGGATAATAACAGGGATATTTTGAGGAATAAATGAGTTAATACGTGAAGAGCACTGGAAACTCTGCCTGACTCGTAATAAGCTCCCAATAAACTCTACCAGGTTATTGTTATGACTTCGTGATGATACAGAAATGGTGCATTACTCCTGGTTTGTTCTAAGTAAATATGTTTTAGGACATGAAAAGCATTACCAATAACTATATATCAACTTGTAAATACTCTCAAAAGCGGTGGCTTCTGAGTATAGCCAAGAGTGAGTGAGATAAAGGAGAAGTAATACCTATGTGGATCGTTTTTATTGTTTTGTCACTTAATCCATTTTCAGGAATTCAAATAACCATCGCTCAGAGCTGCAGGCCCCTGCAGCTATCTACCAACTGAACACCTGTACCAGCCACAAACACTTAACTGAATAACTTCTCTCTGTAAACCTTGTCACAGTGCTGGGCACACTAGAAAGAATACAACACAGTCCCCACAACATAGGAATCAAGACCGATTGGAAACCATGAGCAAATTAAATTCCAAATGAGAAACAAAATCCATAACCTTCTTTAACTGCAACTCTTTCAAGGGGGCCCCTAGCTTTCTCACTAGCCACCATTCTCCTAGTTACTATGTGAAAACTTTGGAACTGTTAATGTCCTCTCTCTCTCTTGACCTCTATATATTTACAATAATCTAGTATAAATCCTCTTCACTTAAGGTCTGGATTTTGTATTAAAATACTCAAGCAAAAAAAAAAAATAGGAGGGTGGATTATGTAAGACTGACAAACAGTATACAACAGTTGAAGGTTTGACAAGGGTTGATGGCTATGTGAGAATTCATTATATTATTTTCTGTACGTTTTTGCTAGAAAATGTTCATAATTACAAGTTACCAAATATAAAAGTACTACAAGTACGATAAAATTTTTGAGAAGCATAGAAAAACATATATACAAAGAAATAACTAAAGAGAAATACATTAACATGTTTACAGTTATCTCTACATTCTGGATAATTATGGATAATTATTGGCTTTCTTCATCTATTTCTCATATTTTCTATGAAGAGCACAAATTACTTCTATAATCAGAATATGAATGTAACATCATATAAAATTACAAGAAATTAATTAGGACTTCCCTGGTGGCGCAGTGGTTAAGAATCCGCCTGCCAGTGCAGGAGACACAGGTTCAAGCCCTGGTCCGGGAAGATCCCACATGTCACGGAGCAACTAGGTCTGTGAGCCACAACTACTGAGCCTGCGCTCTAGAGCCCAAAAGCCACAACTACTGAGCCCATGTGCCACAACTACTGAAGCCCGTGCACCTAGAGCCCGTGCTCCACAACAAGAGAAGCCACCGCAGTGAGAAGCCTGCACACCGCAACGATGAGTAGCCCCTGCTCGCTGCAACTAGGGAAAGTCTGCGCACAGCAACAAAGACCCAACACAGCCAAAAATAAATAAATACATAAATAAAGTAAATTTAAAAAATAATTAAATGAGCACAGCCTTCAGGTCCTCTAAGATCCTAAATTATTACCAAATGACCCTCCCTCCTTCATTCACAGGGGTTATTTACCATGTTAGAACTGAAGGAGAGTGTTACCCAACCGACATGCAGCAAAGCCAGTCTACTGACACCAGGTGGTAGTGAAGCAAAGTATAGCATTTACTGCAGGACACCAAGCAAGGAGAACAGGCAGCTCATGTTCAAAAGACCCAAACTCTCTGATAGATTTCAGCGAAGAGTTTTTAAAGACAGTGTGAGGGAGGGGATCACAGGTGTGTGATCAGCTCACGCACAATTCTCTGACTGGCTGATGGTGAGATAACAGGGTGCTGTTTCGGGAATCTCAATCATCAACCTGGTTCCAACACATCTGGGATCTACCTGCTGGTGGTCAGCATGCAGTTAACTTCCTCCACGTGGTGGGGGGTTTAGTATCTGCAAAACAACTCAAGGATGTGGCTCAGGATATTATCTCTAGCCCTTGAGGAGGAACTAAAGGTCCTCCTTGACTTTGTTTTACGGCTAAACTATTATTTTTGTCTTGCTTGACTGTTTTCCTTTGTTTCTGCGTTTTCTCACTTCTCTGACTAAATTTGCTCTTTGGAACTCAGGGAAGGCCTAGGAGACTAAAGCTTTTTTTATAAACAAGAGGTGAGGGACACACGGTGGGTAGGGGAGGTCTGTCCCCAAGAAGGCCCCAGAGTGTCCCGCTCAGTTTCAAGAGTATGGCTTAAAGGTCAAGAACACAGGCTGCCTGGGTTCAAATTCCCAGTTCTGTCTCTTCTCTGTTGTTTGACTTTGAGAAAATTACTTAAATTCTTCACCTATCAGTGTTCTCATCTGTAAAATATAGATAATAACCACATCTTTGTTATGAAGATTAAGCTAATTAATGCATATACAGGCTGTAGAAGAGTACCTGGCATTCACTATGTTAACAAATTATTATTACTCATTCATCAACACGTCTCATCCAACCTCCCATTTATTCTATAAACATTCGACATTTGCCCAGGAGTAAAAATCTGCTAATGAATGAAGGAAATCTGTTGCCCAACTGAGAGTAGAAATGACACAGCACGATAAATTCTCTCACTTTGGGACAATGTTGCCAGGAGTCATGGGTCATTCCCTCCTCTCTGCAACCTCTTTGAGAAATCAGGGTCGGGAAAGGAAAGATATAATCGTGTCTCAGGTCCAGGATAAATCACAGCGGACATCCCCAGGCACCAGCTGGGGGAGAGACCCACTCCTTCCTTTAAAAAAGGTCGTGGGGGGCTTCCCTGGTGGCGCAGTGGTTGAGAGTCCGCCTGCCGATGCAGGGGACACGGGTTCGTGCCCCGGTCCGGGAAGATCCCACATGCCGCGGAGCGGCTGGGCCAGTGAGCCATAGCCGCTGAGCCTGCGCGTCCGGAGCCTGTGCTCCGCAACGGGAGAGGCCACAACAGTGAAAGGCCCGCGTGCCGCAATAAATAAATAAATAAATAAAATAAGAAAGGTCGTGGGGTCATTAGGAATCCACGAAAAACCCCTCTTCCCGCAGGGGTCAGAGAAGAGCCAGTGGCTCTGCAGCTGGAGCTCAGAACCCACCGCGGGCTCACAGAGGCTTTCAAGGACTGAGCGCTTCTCAAAATAAATAAAAGACTGAGAACGACCGACCGCCTTTTCGCAGGTGCCAGCGACCGGTTCTAAGCATTTTCACATCACGTAAATCTCACCACATGCCTACTAGGGAGGCACTACTATTAACTCCACTTTGCAGACGAGAAATGGAAAAGTGAAATAACTCTACGAAGAGTACATCCCTAAGAGACCGCAGAGCGTGCAGAAAGTAGCGGAGGCGAGGGAAACCGAGCGTCCGGAGACTCTCAAACCCGGAGATCGCGACCCCTGCCCGCCTACAACTCGGGTACGCGCGAACAGCCCCAAACACCGAGGTGACGAAAACCGTCGCCCCTGCCCTCCACGGCTTCTATTCCCCAAGGGCGAGGGTGGCACCTGCAGATTCCACGCCCAGGCAGACTCGGAAGAGACTCGAGTTCTAGGCACTGACTCACCTCCCCGCAGGTACTGATAACCACGGCCTCTCACTCCTGAAGCGGAAAGGCCCGGACTACACGCCGTTCCTGGACCACACTTCCCAGAATCCCTCAGCGGAACAAAGGGCTACACCTCTTCCCTTCGAGAGCGGAAGTGGCTCTGACTACCCGGCGCTGCTGGACTACACTCCCCAGAATCCTCGGCAAAGTAATGCCACGTTTTTTTCGTTTGCTTTGTTTTGTTTTTAAATATAAGCCGGTTCAGTTCAGTCAGTTTGGAGACGCTATTAGCGCTTGATCTTTTTATTTTCCTTCCTTTCTTCTCTTCTGGAGGGTTTTTTGTTGTTGTTGTTGTTTTAATTACATTACTAATAAGTAAGACTGAAAAGTAAATGTGGCTGTATAGCAAAGAAAGGCGAAGAGAGGATCTCAAACTCGGTTTATTGCCTTCTTTACTCTCCTTGTGCCTGGATACATGTAGACCCCGACAATGTTTACCTAGCATGAGCTATTCATTCCAAGATGCTAAAGACTCAGGAGAAGGAAAAGTAACCTTTGATCAAGCCACAATATAAATAACGACGTTACCACTTTTGTTGGTTTTAATTGCTCATTTTGAAATCTGGAGTTTTCCAGCAAACGAAAGATGAATTAGCAAGAAGTGAAGGAAATACTGTACTTTGAAAGAGAAAAGTCTAGAATACAGGCATACCTCGGAGATCTCTGGTGTTAGATTCCAGACCATTGCAATAAAGCAAATATCGAAATAAACTTGAGTTGTATGAATTTTTTAGTTTCCCACTGCATATAAGTTTACACTATAATGTAATCTAAGTGTGCAATTACATTATGTTAAACAATAATGTACACAACTTAATATAAAAATAATGCTGTTGGAAAAATGGCACCAGTAGACTTGCTTGACACAGGTTTGCCACAAACCTTCAATTTGTAAAGTTACCATAACAAATAAAATCGCCATAAACACAATAGGAAAATAAGTAAATACAACAGTATGTTTTATTTTTCAGGATGGTCTAAATCAATGAGCCACAATTATTCAAAACGTAGGTGCGTAAGTGGGGTATCCTGCTCAGATAACGGTAACAAATTCAACTTTTTTCAGCTTTATGAGGTATAATTGACAAGTAAAATTGTAATATATTTAAAGTATATGTGATGAATTGATATACATTGTGAAAGGACTCTCACAAGTGAATTAACACATTCATCACTTCACATAGCTAACTCTTTTGGGGGGAGAGGAGTGAGAATCTTTAATATCTACTCTCTTAGCAAATTTAAACTGTACAATACTGCATCATCAACTATAGTCACCATAGATTAGATCCTCTGACCTTGTTCATCTTAAAGCTGAAAGTTTGTACCCTTTTTATAACCAACCTCCCCCCCCATTCCCCAGGCAACCACCACCATCACACTACGTTTCTAAGTTTGACCTTTTTTCCCCCTTAGATTCCACATATAAGTAATACCATGCATTATTTTTCTTTCTCTTATTTCATTTAGCATATGCCCTACAGTTTTATTCATGTTGTCACAAATATTTCTCCATATGTATTTCCTGTGTACCAGTGGTTAGAATTAGAGGTTCAATTTGATTCAGGTTTATTTTTTTTTGGAAAGCACACTTCATGGGTGGTTCTGTTTGTATCTCCTATTACCCTAACTGGAAGCTGCCAAGACACCTAAAAAGAGAGCAAGATGAGAAAATGTTTTCTACCAAATATCAAGACTCGTTGCAAAGGTATGGTAACTGAAGCAGTGTGGTATTGGTAAAATTATTGAAAAGTAGACCAATCAAAGGGAATTGAGAGTCAAGACATCCATCTAATCATATACAGATTACTGATTTTCTTCAAAAGTGGCACTGCATAGTAGTGGGGAATAAGGGAAATGTTCAGTAATTGGTATAGGAACAACTGGATATTCATATGGTGAATAATCAAATTATGTGGAAGGCAAATATAGACCTTTCTTTGAAGATTTGTTAATAAATTGATTTTAATCCTGTCACCTACCAAAAAAATAAAGAAAAAGGAAAGAGAGAGGGAAGGAGGAGGGGGGGAGGGAGAGAAAGAGAGAGAGAGAGACAACTGCTAAAATTTGAATAAGATCTGGAGGTTAGACGTTATGCATCAATATTCAATTTTCCTGAATGCTATACTTGTGCTGTAGATAGGTAAGTAAATATCCTTGTTCTTACAGTATTACTTAAGTATTCAGATGCAAAGGCTAAGAGATCTGGAACATACTCATGGTTAAAAAAAAGCATATGTCAATATGTGTGTGCATATATACACGTTCACATAAAGAGAATAATGACTTAAACATGTTAACTGGTGAATCTGAGTACAGGGTACATGAGAGATTTTATATAATTTTTACAATATTTGGAAAGTTTTAAATTATTTCAAAACGAAGTTTAAAGAAATGTAAAAATTTATGTCAAGCAAAATCCCATCATTTAGAGATAAGTAAAAATAAATACTTTTTTGTTCTTTTTTAATGAGATCACACAAAAATTCCATGCTTTGTGTTTTTCCAGGTTAATGTATTCTGGACATCTTCCAACATCCATAGCAACAATTTGCACTGGATAAGTAAATCATAAAATACTTTGGCAACCCAACTGATTATTTCTATGCTTGCTATTATAAACAATAATGCAATGAACATTCCTTTATATACATCTACGGCAGATATGTATTTACTTCTGAAGATCAAAGGCTCATCTCTGGGGATCTATTCCTTAATTTTAATCCAATGTATCATATGAAATAAAGCAATCATATTACAAATTCTTGGCTACAGGAAATTTTTAGTAATTTTATTCATTTTTCATAGTTTTACAGCTTTAGTAAAAATAATGGTCACTGTAAACAAGTATAAAATGGAAATTGATGGAAAAATAACCCCAAAGCCCTCCTTGACATCCCCCCTCAAAAAAAAAACTAGTTAGTATATGGCAAATATCCTTTTCACACACTGTCTTTAGGCATATATTCACTTTGAGAGATCATTTATATCACGTGGATCTTACCAAGAGGGTTACAACCTATTTCTCCCGTTACTACGTATGGTTCTATGTCACCATTTTAATGGATTTGCTGGGAAGATTCCATCTGAAGGAATCCCCTTCCACTCTCAATACTTCATAGAGTTTATCAGCAGCATGGACTCTCCAAAACCTTGAAGATGTGCATCCTGACTGAAGTCTAACAGACTTCTCACTTTTAAAGACTCTTGCCAGTGTGGACTTTCTGATGGTATGTAAGCCGTGAACGGTGACTGAAGTCCTTACCACATATGTCACACTTGTATGGTTTTTCTCCTGTGTGGACCCTCTGGTGGGCGTGAAGCCGAGAACTCTGACTGAAGCCCTTCCCACACTCCTCACATTTAAACAGTTTCTCCCGAGCGTGAACACTCAGATGGACTCTAAGATTGGAGGGGAGACTGAAGGCCTTCCCACACTCCAGACACTTGTGGGGTTTCTCTCCTGTGTGGACCCTCTGGTGATGGCGAAGATTCAGGCTCCGCCCAAAGGCTTTCCCACACTCCTCACATTTGTAAGGCTTTTCACCAGTGTGGCCCCTCTGGTGGTATATAAACTGTGAACTATAACGAAAGCCCTTTCCACACATGTTGCATCTGTAGGGCTTCTCCCCAGTGTGGACCCTCTGATGGGACTGAAGACCAGAGGACTGGCTGAAGCCCTTCCCACAGACACCACACTTGTAGGGTTTCTCGCCTGTGTGGACTCTCTGATGGACCCGGAAATCTATGGCCTGACTGAAGCTCTTATCACACGCCTCACATTTGTAGGGTTTCTCTCCTGAGTGGACTCTCTGATGAGCATGAAGGTTTGATCTCCAACTGAAGCCCTTCCCACACTCCTCACATTTATACGGTTTTTCTCCAGTGTGAATGACTTGGTGCAGTTTAAGATTTGAACTGTAACTGAAGTCCTTACCGCACATGTCGCATCTGTAGGGCTTTTCCCCTGTGTGGACTCTCTGGTGGGTCTGCAGCTTTGACGACTGACTGAAGCCCTTCCCACACGTCTCGCATTTGAATCGTTTCTCCCCGGTGTGGACGTTCTGGTGGACTTGAAGATTGGAAGCCTGACTGAAGCTCTTCCCGCACTCCTTGCATTTGTAGGGTTTCTCCCCCGTGTGGACACGGAAGTGGATGTGAAGATCTGTGTTACGGGTGAAGCCCTTCCCGCACGCCTCACATCTGTACGGTTTCTCTCCAGTGTGGACCCTCCGGTGGCATATCAAAGGGGAATTGTGACTGAACCCCTTGCCGCAGACATCGCATTTGTAGGGTTTCTCCCCGGTGTGGACCCTCTGATGTATGTGATAATGCGCGGCCTGTGTGAAGCCCTTCCCACACTCCTCACACTTATAGGGTTTCTCACCCCTGTGGACCCTCTGGTGAACACGAAGGTTAACGCTCCAGCCGAAGCCCTTCCCGCACTCATCGCACTTGTACGGTTTCTCTTCGGTGTGGACTCTCTGATGGCACTGAAAATTTGAACTTTGGCTAAAGCATTTACCGCACTCCTCGCATTTGTAAGGCTTCTCACCTGTGTGTGTCCTATAGTGGATGATAAGGCCTGTGCTGCTACTGAATCCCTTGCCACAACTGTCACACCTATAGGACTTCTCTCCCGTGTGATTAGACTGACGGGGATGAAAGGAGTTCCTATTGAAACCATTGCCGGATTCACGGCATTTATCGACTTTTCCTCGTGGGTGAATTCTTTGATGACTTTGCAGACGGGAGCATTTCTCTCCCAGGTGAAGCCTCGGATGAATTGGGAGCACTTCGCTATCACTGAAGCTTTTCCCACACTCTCTACAGGGATACAGTGTGTCTCCTTTGCAGGGTTTCTCTTCTGTGTCAGTGGTAACAGGATCACTCAGGGGTGATTTCTTCATGAAGGCTTCACATATACATGGGTTGTTTTTCCCGTTCATTTGCTTACCTCTACTCTGATTCCTTGACTCACTAACATACATATTCCCACAGGAATCCTGGGTTCTCGAAATCAAAAACTCTTGATTTTCAAGGTAACTGGAACTATCGCCTTTGTGGTTCATCATATGGTCCTCATTTTCAGAAACCTGAAGAGAATCACCTTGTAGGAAATGGGAAGTCCTCCTCTGAAGACAGCACGTTGAATCACTTGCGACCTGTTTCCAGATTTGCCAGCAAGACGGCTCTTCACGTGAAAGGTATTTTAATGCGACTTTTCCAAGAGTCTCCACCTCATCGGGATTCTTGCTGCCTAAAAGAAAAAGCGATATTCAGAGGTGAGGACAAGTAAATGCTTTGTTCAGAAACATCGGGATTTCACACTCAGGGATAAGGCCTTAAAAAAACCAGGGAAAGGGTCATGTCTGTACCACACCACTTATCCTTTTGTTATGCTTTTTCGTGTAAGTGGAAGCGAAGAACAGGGTCAAGAGACTTTTCTGTAAATGTGACCTATTTAGAACCACAGGTCTAACGGTTTAATAGAAGAACTGTAGGTTTGAAATCGGATGGCTGCAGGGCAACAAAGACAACCCACCTTCCAACCTACAGCAATGTCAATTAAAAGCCTAATCACTTGTTTCTTAGCAGGCTTATGACAAGTGGGCTTCTACTGAATTAGGTTAGGAAAGCACAGACTGTAGACATTAAACAGTACTTTAGGTCCTGGTAGATATGATCTTCTAAGAGTAAATTTGGGAAGCGGCTGGGATAATAACATTATTATGGGAGTGATTCTGGTCTCTGTAAAAAGAAGGGGGAAAGGGAAAACTAACCTTGGACAGCTGAGAAAGAACCTGGGAGGAGAAGAAAGAGAACAGATTCTCAAAGGCAACCCTGAATGGAGGAGAGGGAGAGTTATGTTCAGCTTGGAAAGCTTTTGCCCAGGAAGCTGCGAACCTTGCTTTTTCTCTCATTCCCTTCAGGTCTCTCTGCTCAAATGTCACTCAACTGGGTGAGGCCTTCCTATCACCCAGTATAAAACAATTCCTCCCACCCCAACACACCTTCCACTCTTCCCATCTGCCTTACTCTGCTTTCTTTTCCCCCATGGCTCTTATTATTTACTATGTACTCCTTAATTTTTTCCTGCCCATTTAGAAGAATTAGGATGTAACAATCATGAGGAAAACAAGCACTTTGATTTCTTCATTGTTTCATCCCCACTGTAACAGAATTTCTCAAACTGCTGGCATATACTCGTGAACTGTGAAATCCATTCCATACACTGTGACACTTCAAAGAAAAAGAAGTGGGAATTCCCTGGTGGTCCAGTGATTAGGACTCAGCACTTTCACTGCCAGGGCCAGGTTCGATCCCTAGTTGGGGAACTAAGATTCCACAAGCTGCGTGGTGTGGCCAAGGAGGGGGAAAAAAACCCCTCAATATTCTGTAATAACCTATATGGGAAAAGAATCTGAAAAAGAATAGATATGTGTGTATGTATAACTGAACCACTTTGCTGTACACATGAAACTAACAGAACATGGTAAATCAACTATACCCAATATAAAATAAAAATTAAATTTAAAACAATAAATAAAAAAATAAAAATAAAAAAAACAATAAATAAAAGAAATTATGTGGAAAAAATAATAAAAATATGAAAAGCATATCACAAGCAGTAAGGGTAACACTATATAAAATGCTTGTTTCAGCTGTAGACATACACATAAATATGCACATATGTTACATTTATACTTGGTCGGAATGGAAAATATTTCTTATTGAGAGTCATAGTTAAAAACGTATGGAAGCCACTGGCTTAAAATGTTTAAAGTGGTACCAAGTCCTGAATGATTAATTTGCTTAAATAGAAAGTTACATTCAAATAATATAAACTGAAGAAGTCCCAACAGGTATGTGCACATTTCAGGGTACGGTAGGCTAACTGAACATCCTAAAGATGTCCATGCCCTAATCCCTGCAACCTGCGAACATGTTAATGTACACAGCAAAAGGGACTCCAGATTTGATTAAATTAAAGATCTTGAGATGAGCCCAAAGAAGTCACAAGGGTCCATAAAAAAAGGAGACGCGGGACTTCCCTGGTGGCGCAGTGGTTAAGAATCCACCTGCCAATGCAGGGGACATGGATTCGAGCCGTGGTCCGGGAAGATCCCACATGCCTCGGAGCAACTAAGCCTGCGTGCCACAACTACTGAGCCTGCGCTCTAGAGCCTGTGAGCCACAACTACTGAGCCCACGTGCCACAGCTACTGAAGCCCATGCCTCTAAAGCCTGTGCTCCGCAACAGGAGAAGCTACGGCGATGAGAAGCCTGTGCACCGCAACAAAGAGTAGCCCCCGCTCGCCGCAACTAGAGAAAGCCCATGCGCAGCAACGAAGACCCAATGCAGCCAAAAATAAATAAATACATTAAAAAAAAAAAAAGAATCCCTACAAAAACAAGCTCTTTATTTTGCACTCCAGTGACCTATAAAGAACATTTTAGGTAGTATTTGTACCTGGAGCATGGTTGCAAAATCCTGAAACATGCTGATGCTGACGAGGTCAAAAAAACCTCTGAGAAAGGGTGGCAGAAAATGCTACCAGATTTGTTAAAAAAAGACTTGGTCTATGACACAAAACTGAAGTGTAACAATACGTAGGATCATGATTCCTGAGGTTCAGTTTGCATATAAAAATGAACCCCAGTGAAACTAACACATCATTGTAAATCATCTACACTTCAATTAAAAAAAAGAAAAAGAAAAAGAGGATGAGACCCTTTCCAGTAATATTCCTGAATGCATCAAACGTGAAGCAACATGTAGACATGAGAAGGGAGATGGACAAATGCAGATGGTTATATCCATTAACCACTCTCAGAATTCAGGGCCTAATCTATCATGTTTGCAGATAAGCTTCTCTCCTTCGTTTTTCAGGCAGAGGGGGAGTATATACATTTACATTCTCTAGGAATATCTGATGTTTTTAAATGGGTAGAACTGAGGAATATGCAAATTAAAGAGAAGGGAAGGAAGAGGAGAGAAAGGAAGAGGAGGTCAAACAGTGAAGTAAACAGTGAGGATCTGAGCAAAGGCAGGAGAACAGAGGGCCTTGAAAGGCTGGGGAGAAAAGTGAAACAATGGCTGGGGATCCAGAGGATGAGGTGGTCTTCACAGATGAAGGCGGCTGGGGTCATAGGTCAGGAAGAGCTGTGAGGAGAGCTTCCTCACTTTCACTCAAAAGAATAGGATTTTTTTTTTTTTTGCGGTACGTGGGCCTCTCACTGTTGTGGCCCCTCCCGTCGTGGAGCACAGGCTCCAGACACGCAGGTTCAGCGGCCATGGCTCACGGGCCCAGCCACTCCGCAGCATGTGGGATCTTCCCGGACCGGAGCACGAACCTGAATCCCCTGCATCGGCAGGCGGATTCTCAACCACTGCGCCACGAGGGAAGCCCAAAAATAGTAATTTTTAAAGTAATATCTTCATTCAACAATTACGTACTGCACATCTACTATGCAGAAGGCTCATCGAAGGCTTTGGGTAGAGACAGGAAATACAACTGCCCAAATTCCTACTTTCAAGGGGAGACGGATGAGGAACAAGTAAATAAAGACAAGTTACGAGGTCAGGAGGTTATCAGTGCTTCGATACAAAATAAGGCAGGATGAGGGCACGGAGAATGGAGAGAGAATGGCACTGTAAATGGGGCAGACACACAAAGTCTGTCTGATGAGATGAAATCTGAGCAAAGACCTGAGTGAGTAAGGGAGTGGCTGCAGGCCTCTACACTGAGGCAGAGAGCTAGTTGAAGGTTGGGAAACAAGAAAACACTCCAAAGGGGCCAGGATGGCATGAATGAACTAAGAAAGGGTAAAAGGATGGGTGATCAAAGAGGAACTCAGTGAGGAGGCCAGATCAGGTAGGGCCCTGCAGTCCACTGTAAGGACTCAGAGTGAAAGGGGAGGCCTTGGGAGAGTTTTGGACAGAGGAATGGTATGATCTTACTTGCTTTCTAAAGAACCAGTCTGGCTACCATGTGAAGAGGTTACAGGAGTGCAAGAGCGGAAGCATGGAGACCAGTTTGGAGGAAGCTGTCACAGTCCAGGCAAGAGATGACAGCACGTGGACAAGAGTGGTCGTCACGGACGTGGAGAGAAGATTAGCTGGTACCTGAAATAATAGCTTTGGGGTTCTCACTGGAATGCCCGTTTCTTTGGGTTTCTCTCTCCATCATCCAAAGTTTTTCTTCTGTCTCCAACTGGGACACCATATCTGGCTTGAAGGGAAGATGTCCTATGAAAAGGCAGATATATATATTTAAGATGAACACACAGCTTAAATAGATCTTTGTCCAAGTTCTTAACCCTCAAGTGATCACAAACTGTAATAAGAAATGAATTCAGAGAACTATACTCAATATTCTGTAACAACCTATAAGAGAAAAGAATCTGAAAAAGAATATATATATAATTGAATCATTTTGCTGTACACCTGAAACTAACACAACATTGTAAATCAACTATACTTCAATCAAAAAAAGAAAAGCAAATTGAGGTCACAACCTAGTTCATGTTTACATATAGATAAAATTAGATTTAACCAATGTCTGTTTTTATCATATTTCCCACACTTTCATACCACTTACTGCAAATGGTCACAGTTTTTGCTACAATGTGAGGGGGTCTTGATAAGGAACTCTGACAGTTTCTATTCTTATTCCATTTTATTCTATTTCACTGAAAAAAAAAATAATGCCAGTACAATGAACTAAGTTGACTCCAAGATCCACCAAAGTATCTGAAAGACAAAGTATAGAAGCTAAGCTGCCCGTTTATAGTTCATCTAAAACAGGGTTTCTCAGCTGAGGCACTACTGATATTCTGCAATGGCTAGTTCTGTGTGGTGGGGGGAGGTGGTCCTGTGCATCGCAGGACGTTTAACAGCACCACTAGCCACTAGATGCCAGCAGCACCCCTCCCTCAGCTGTGACAATCAAAACTGTCTCCAGACATTGCCAAATGTGCCCAGGGAGGCAAAATCACCCCGGATGGAATTTTGCCTGAGCAGAGAGGGACCAGAAAAACCTATGGATTGGAAAAACTTGTGTCTTCAAGGTCAAGGAACCACTTCACAAGGTCCAAAGCTTTGAACAGCTGAGGACCAGACACTCTCAAGAGACTTGAGGTTCAGGGTCAGAGAGTGCCCGTCCTCACCCACTGAGACCAGGTTCCGGAAGTTCTCCACCATCACATCCTTGTACAGTTTCCTCTGGGCAGAGTCCAGCAGCCCCAGCTCCTCCTCGGTGAAGGTCACGGCCACGTCCTTGAAGGTCACCGCCTCCTACGACATCAAACACATGTCACCTCAATCTCACAACCTCCATTGGAAGAAGGGCAGCATCGAGAAGGATAAAGAAGATTAACCCAAAAAATGGTTACCGATTTGGAAGGACTCCAGGCAGTTTTCAGTCCCAACACTTGCCCCTCTCAGTGACAGTGATGTCACCTCCCCGCTGTCCCACTCTATCTCTGCTTTTAATATTCGCAAAGTTCACAGGCCTTACGCAACCCTCCAGGACAGGTACACAGCTCCTCACCTGTGCTTTCAAGGCAAAAGCCATAACCACCTGCTGCCACATGCACAGCTGGTGAAGGCACAGGGTGAGTTCAAATTTCAAGGTTTTAATGACAGGACCCTGGGCAAATTCCTTTACCTCTCACTATCTTAATTTCCTCTTCTCTGTAATGGTGTCTAAATCACAAGGTGTTTGAAAGGATTAGACGAATGAACATGTGTAAAGCACTTACAATGGCGCCTGGCACATAAGAAGTGCTCAATAAATTGGAGCAAGCAGTATCATTAAAATCTCTTGCATCCATTTTGTGACTGCATAGTATAGTATTCCTTAGAACTGATGATGTAGCTTTAATCAATCCAAATAAAGCACAATTAGTTACAGATTTTTACTTATCATCATCTGCTGTAAAGATCCTTTCACAGAGATGTCGACCAAGAAGTAGCAACTGCACTTTAACATTTTTGAAAGCATAATGGCAGATTTCCGCCTCAAAAGGTTTTCCCAATTCACCTTTCATATGAGGGAGTACAAATGTTCCTGAATCTCTACACTGGCCAAATAAGACATAATTCCGTTTTTTTAAAAAAAGAAAATCTTCAACAATCTAAGTGAAATAAATAAATAGAAAGCTTTCATTAACGTTTGTACACATTTAGTTATTAAATTATTTTCTTCATAAATTTACTTTCCATTATTGTGACGCTCCTTTTCTTTCTTTTACTCATATTCCAGTTGGGTCTTACTTTATTTTACTAATTTTAATGAGAATTAGAGATATTAAACCTTTATCTAATGTTTATAAGTACGTCCCATCAATTCAAATATTACAAATATATAGCTGTGAATGCCTGAGGGAAAAGGAATATGAGAAAGCAAAAAGAGGTAGTTTGTAAACAGAGTAGTAGGATAAATTATCTTTCTCTATTCCAAGTTTCCACAATTTTTCAAAGATTGCTTTGTGAAGTAAAGATGATAAAATAAACCAAACAAAACGCACAGTCTGGCACACAACATGCACGCAAGGTGTGTCGTGTTCATTAACCTTTCCAAGGAAGAGAAAAAAGGTGTGTCCAATCTTTGAGAAATAAAATCCCTTAGGAGTCAGAAAGCAATGCCTTACTTACCTGAAACTCAGTCATTTTCTCCCACTCCTTCCGGGGAAGGTCAGATTCCTGAGAAGGCATAACTGGGGAAGGACAAAGAAGCCATGAGATGCAGGCCAGGGCTGTCAGGAGCCCATGTGGATCTCTGCAGAAATTACACATGAGCACTCGTACTCCCAGGCAGAGGTGCTCACATACAGCTGGGTAAGCAGAGCTTGGAGTAGACTGCAGCTACTAGCAGAACTGTCAGCCAGCAGCCACTGGACAGTGAACAACCAGCACAACCAAACACAGTATCCCTACCATAAAGACTTCTGATCCTACCATAAAAAAAAAATGAAAAGACAATCTATGGACTGGAAGAAAATATTTGCAAATTATGCTACTGAAGGGACTAATTTCCAAAATATACAAACAGCTCATACAGCTTAACATCAAAGAAGCAAACAACCCAATCAAAAAATGGGCAGAAGACCTAAATAGGCATCTCCAAAGAAGACATACAGATGGCCAAAAGGCTCATGAAGAGATGCTCAACACTGCTAATTATTAGAGAAATGCAAATCAAAACTACAATGAGGTATCACCTCACATCAGTCAGAATGGCCATCATTAAAGTCTACAAATAATACATGCTGGAGAAAGTGTGGAGAAAAGGGAACCCTCCTACACTGTTGGTGCCAATGTAAATTGGTACAGCCACTATGGACAACAGTATGGAAGTTCCTTAAAAAACTAAAAACAGAGCTACCATAGGATCCAGCAATCTCCCTTCTGGGCATATATCCAGAGAAAACTCTAATTCAAAACGACATATGCACAATGCTCATAAGTTATTTTTGTAATAAGAAATAACGGCCCAATAAAAATTACATAAAACATGGGACTTCACTGGTGGCACAGTGGATAAGACTGTTCCCAATGCAGGGGGCCCAGGTTCGATCCCTGGTCAGGGAACTAGATCCCACACGCATGCCACAACTAAGGAGCCTGTGTGCTGCAACTAAGGAGCCTGTGTGCTGCAACTAAGGAGCCGGCAAGCCGCAACTAAGGAGCCCTACAGCCGCAACTAAGGAGCCCTACAGCTGCAACTAAGGAGCCCGCCTGCTGCAACTAAGACCCCATGCAAGCAAATAAATAAATAAATATTTTTTAAAAATGTCCATCAACATAGGAATGGATAAAGATGTGGTACATATATAAAATGGAATATTACTCTACCATAAAAAGGAATGAAATAGTGCCATTGGCAGAGATGTGGATAAATCTACAGACTGTCATACAGAGTGAAGTCAGTCAGAAAGAGAAAAACAAATATCGTATAGTATCACTTCTATGTGGAATCTAGAAAAACGGTACAGATGAACTTATTTGCAAATCAGAAAATAGAGACACACGTTGAGAACAAACTTATGGATACCAAGGGGGGAAGAGGGGGGTGGGATAAATTGGGAGATTCAGATTGACACATACACACTATTATGTATAAAAGAGATAACTAATGAGAATCTACTGTACAGCACAGGAAACTCTACTCAGTGACCTGTGGTGACCTAAATGGGAAGGAAATCTAAAAAAGAGGGGACACATGTATACGTATGGCTGATTCACTTTGCTGTACAGCAGAAACTAACAACGTTGTAAAGCAACTATACTCCAATAAAATTTTTTTTAAAAATGATACATGCACCCCAATGTTCATAGAACTATTTACAACAGCTAAGACATGGAAGCAACCTAAATGTCCATCGACAGATGAATTAATAAAGAAGTTGTGGTATGGAATGGAATATTACTCAGCTATTAAAAAGAAGGAAATAATGCCATTTTCAGCAACATGGATGGACTTAGAGATTATCATACTAAACGAAGTAAGCCAGACAAAGACAAATATCATATAATATCACTTATATGTGGAATCTAAAACAATGATACAAATGAACTTATTTACAAAACAGAAATAGACTCACAGACACAGAAAACAAACGTGGTTATCAAAGGGGATAGTGAGTGGGGAAAAGGGAGGGAGGAGGAAGGGGGAATAAATTTGGAGTTTGGGATTAACATATAGACACTACTATATATAAAACATAAACAACAAGGATCTACTGTATAGCACAGGAAACTATACCCAGTACTTTATAATAACCTATGATGGAAAAGGATCTGAAAAAGAATATATTATAAAAAACGGAATCACTTTACTGTACACTTAAAACTAACACAACATTGTAAATTACCTATACTTCAATAAAAAAAAAGAGTAATAATGAAAATGAAACCTAAAGAAAAAAAAGATTTCTGATCCTGAGGGTGGCAGGAAATGAAACGCAACGCAACAACAATGTGGGTTTAAAAAAAAAAGAAAAGGGCTTCCCTGGTGGCGCAGTGGTTGGGAGTCCGCCTGCCGATGCAGGGGACATGGGTTCGTGCCCCGGTCCGGGAAGATCCCACATGCTGCGGAGCGGCTGGGCCCGTGAGCCATGGCCACTGAGCCTGAGCGTCCAGAGCCTGTGCTCCACAACGGAAGAGGCCACAACAGTGAGAGGCCCGCGCACCGCAAAAAAA